>NC_056440.1:12399031-12708198 GCF_018296145.1 Oncorhynchus tshawytscha
TCTTAGTCCCCTAACAATGGGAGCCGGCCGTTAAAGCCTCACAGAAATATGGTGTCCCAAATGACACCCTATTCCCTATATAGTGCACTACTTTTGACCAGGACCCATAGTCAAAAGCAGTGCCCTATGTAGGGAATAGGGTGCCATTTGCGGTGCAACCAAAGTCTGCCTCTCTGCATTATTGCAGCTGTCAAGATACAGAACGACTCAGTCCTAGCTATATGAATAAAGTATATTTATGAGACTCTGAGGAATTTTGCTGATGCTTTTTTAAGTTGTGCACTTTCAGAGGTATAGGAGGACTTTCACAGAGCTATAGGAGGACTTTCACAGAGGTATAGGAGGACTTTCACAGAGCTATAGGAGGACAATGGTGCAGGGGAAAGAGAGAGGGAAACTGAACAGTGAGAACTTTTATTACACCCTCCAGCAGCCTGTCCTTGTTCAGAGCTGAATATAATGAATTTAACACCACTATAACGAGGCTTTAATATCAACATTGTCATGCAACACTGTCGTTAATTTGTTGACATCTATGGTAGAGATTATATATTTTTATAGTTCTAGCTTACTGCACAGTTTTCCTTCTGTTATTTGTAACTTGGCAACATCCTGCTTTTTTCCCCTCAGCAAGTGTCTAAGCTACTCCTTATAATTGTATCCCCAGATGCCTTATGGCAACACAAACTGAATATATCACGTCGTTTTACAAAGTAGCTGAGCTTGGCAGTCTACCGTACCTGGCCATTGATGGTTGCTGCAATGATGTATGAATGTGCATCTCCCTAGAAATCGCGTCTGCCGTTTCTCCTTTCAGAAACTGTCTCTCTCTCTCTCACACATGTATGCACGCACACACACACACACGCAAAGGATTGATTTATTTTAGCATCATGGAAAAATAAAAATAAATAAAATAAGAGACAGTCTCTGAGTGAAACCAACAGCCTTCATAACAATAATGGTAACACTTTATTTGGATAGCCCATCTGTAGATGCTCAACAGATAGTTTGTTGATAGTATAGTGATAGTATAGTGAACTTAATACTTACCCTAGTCCTTATTCTAAACATAACCCCTAACCGTAACCTTAGCAAGCAGGTGCTTATCAACAGATAGTTTGTTGATAGTATGACCATCTGTAGAGCATCTGGACTATCTAGACTCTCCAAATAAAGTATGACACACTAATATTATCTCTTTAGCAGCGTAGCATACAAGCCGTATCTAGAGCACTAAAACGGCATCCTCAGAGGGCGCCTCGCCTTGAGCTCCGATAAAACATTGCAGGTTTCTACTTTTTTGTGGGTTTTTTGTAGTTTTCAAAAACAATTCTTAAATCAGTTCGTTTCGTGCTACTTCAAACACCTGGGTCTAACTTTTGGAATACAAATCGCTGTGTACTCACCTTCCACCCGACCCCCCTGACCTCCCCAACCTCACTGGATTTCCAGCAGAAAAAACAAACGTTTTTGCTTTGTCATTTTGGGGTATTCTGCATAGATTGATGAGGAGAACAAATAAACTATTTTATACATTTTAGAATAAGGCTGTGATGTAACAAAATGTGGAAAAAGTCCAGGGGTCTGAATACTTTCCGAATGCACTATAGAACCAGTGGGTTTGACAGTTTTTCATGTGGATAGGAAGAGGGCTTTCTCTGGCAAGAGCAAAGGTGGTGGGCTCTGCTTTATTACCAACAACACATGTACAATGTTGTCCTTTTTACCTTCCGAGAGACTTCACCGGGATTATCGCCATGGCTGTGTACCCCCTACCAAGCCGACACCTAAAAGGCTCTCAAACTGGAGACTGCATTCCCGGAGGCAGCGTTCATTGTTGCGGGGGACTTTAACAAAAGTAATTTGAGAACAGTGGTCCCAAATTATTACCAACAAATCGACTGTCTAACTCGCGGGAATTCTTGACCACTGTTACATGCCTTTTCGACACTGTGTAAGGCCCTCTCCCATCCTCCTTTCGGAATATCTGACCATGACTCCATCTTGCTTCTTCTCGCCTACAAACAGACTCAAGAGGAAAGTTCTTGTGATCAGGTTTGTACAGCCTTGGTCCAACCAACCAGAATTCATGCTTCAAGATGTATATATGCTCACATTGTATATAGACTTGTTTATACTGTATTATTGACTGTATGTTTGTTTTACTCCATGTGTAACTCTGTGTCGTTGTATCTGTCGAACTGCTTTGCTTTATCTTGGCCAGGTCGCAATTGTAAATGAGAACTTGTTCTCAACTTGCCTACCTGGTTAAATAAAGGTAAAATAAATAAATAAATAAATAATTGAATATCATAGAATTATTGCAATAATGAGGCTGGTCGACCCCCCCATCCTTGAGTGTTGGACCGAGTAACCTAACCTTTACACAAATGCAGAGTACTATAAATAGCTGACAGTAACAATGCTCAGTCATGGTTGGTTCAACCCCCCTCATGCAGACCAAGAAGCATCATACGCCACTCTGGCTTCATCCTGTCATTATCTGTACGTGGGTTGTTGTCTTAACCCCACCCTGGCTTAGTTTCCCAGATGCAAGGATGATTTAGAGACAATGAGAAATTGTTCTAAACTCCTCCTGGCTATCTCGATCTCGGTTACACTCACCACATCTTGTCTATGTAATGCAGTTTTTAACTAATTTGTCAGCTCAAGCTATCTCTGGTGACCATACGCCCAGATTAGCTGTAGGGAACTAGAGTGGAGACCATAAAAACACAGTCACTAACAGGACAGAAATATCCTTCTATCTATTAAGCATTAATTGCTAACTATTAATTTCAAATAAATCAGGCAAATATCTATTTTTTTTATCACAACAGGAATATGGTCCGGGTTGCCTCTGGAGATAATGTCAATGAATATGCCGACTCAGTTACCGGATTCATCAAATAATGCACAGATGACGTGATAACGATAGTATCTCTCAAAACATACTCGAATCAAAAACTGTAGATTGATAGCAGCCTTGTAGGAATACCACACCAATGCCAGCCTCCCAGATTACCTAAACACCTTTTTTTCAAGATTCGAGTACAATGACCTTGAGCTGCTGAGGAGAGCCCCCGATGACAACGTGGGCTACTCACTCACAGTCTCCACTGAGGACATATGTAGGTCATTCAAACATGTTAACCCTTGCAAGGCTGCCAGCCCAGATGGCATCTCTAGCCGTGCCCTCAGAGCATGTGCAGACCAGCTGGCTGTTGTGTTTTCTGACATTTTCAATATCTCCCTAGCCAATGCCTTTGTACCCACCTGCTTCAAGATGTCCACTATCATCAGTATGCCCAAGAAAAGGAAAGTAACTGAATAGAATGACTAGTGACCAGTATCAATCACTTCTGTCATTATGAAGTGCTTTGAGAGGCTAGTCAAAGACTATATCACCTCCTCCATCCCCGTCATACTCGACCCTCTCCAATTTGCCTACCGCCCTGACAGATCCATGGATAACGCAATCACCATTGCACTGCACACTGCCCTTTCCCTCCTGGACAAAAGGAATGCATATGTGAGGATACTGTTCATTGTCTACAGCTCGGCCTTCAATACCATAGTGCCCTATAAGCTCATTACAAAGTTAACTGAACTCCTCAATATGAAACTGGGTCCCCAACTTCCTGACAGGCCGCCCCCAGGTCAACTTCCTGACAGGCCGCCCCCAGAAGGTAGGCAACATTACACCCTCGACACAGATCCTCAATACGGGGGCCCCACAAGGGTGCATCCTCAGTGCCCTCCTGTATTGTCTGTATACCCACGACTGCGTGGCCTCATACAGTTCCAACCCTATCAGTAAGTTCACTGTTGACACGACAGTAGTAGGCCTGATCACCAACAATGACGAGACAGCCTACAGGGAGGATGTAGCAAAACAAAGGAGCTAATTGTGGACTTCAGGACGAACCAGGCTGGACACACCTCCATCCTCTTCAACAGGGTCTCCGTGGAGATGGTTAATAACTTCAAATTCCTTGGCGTACACATCTCAGAGCAGTTGAAATGGTCTAACCACACGTACACCGTAGTGAAGAAGGCATAAGAGCGACTCTTCAACCTCAGGATGCTGACGAAATGTGTCCTGTCCCTAAGGCCCTTCATAGTGTTCTACAGGAGCACCATTGAGAGCATACTGTCAGGCTGCATCACAGCCTGGTAAGGCAACTACACCGCTGCGGATTTAAACCTTCCAAGCATCACTTCTCAGCTTGTAGGTCTCTTAGCAGAAAGTAGGATAGATGGGAAAATATACAATAAACAAAAAATAAACGCAACATGCAACATTCTAATATTTTACTCAGTTACATATAAGGAAATCAGTCAATTGAAATAAATTGATTAGGCCCTAATCTATAGATTTCACATGACTGGGAATACATATATGCATCTGTTAGTCCACAGATACTTTAAAAAAAGGTAGGGACGTGGATCAGAAAACCAGTCAGTATCTGGTGTGACCACCATTGGTGGGGCAAAAAAGTATTTAGTCAGCCACCAATTGTGCAAGTTCTCCCACTTAAAAAGATGAGAGGGGCCTATAATTTTCATCATAGGTACACTTCAAATATGACAGACAAAATGAGAAAAAAAATCCAGAAAATCACATTGTAGGATTTTTAATGAATTTATTTGCAAATGATTTATTTATTATTTATCTCAATACTTTGTTATATACCATTTGTTGGCAATGACAGAGGTCAAAAGTTTTTGTAAGTCTTCACAAGGTTTTCACACACTGTTGCTGGTATTTTGGCCCATTCCTCCATGCAGATCTCCTCTAGAGCAGTGATGTTTTGGGGCTGTTGCTGGGCAACACGGACTTTCAACTCCCTCCAAAGATTTTCTATGGGGTTGAGATCTGGAGACTGGCTAGGCCACTCCAGGACCTTGAAATGCTTCTTACGAAGCCACTCATTCGTTGCCCGGGCGGTGTGTTTGGGATCATTGTCATGCTGAAAGACCCAGACACGTTTCATCTTCAATGCCCTTGCTGATGGAAGGAGGTTTTCACTCAAAATCTCACAATACATGGCCCCATTCGTTCTTTCCTTTACACGGATCAGTCGTCCTGGTCCCTTTGCAGAAAAACAGCCCCAAAGCATGATGTTTCCACCCCCATGCTTCACAGTAGGTATGGTGTTCTTTGGATGCAACTCAGCATTCTTTGTCCTTCAAACACGACGAGTTGGGTTTTACCAAAAAGTTATATTTTGGTTTCATCTGACCATATGACATTCTCCCAATCTTCTTCTGGATCATCCAAATGCTCTCTAGCAAACTTCAGACAGGCCTGGACATGTACTGGCTTAAGCAGGGGGACACGTCTGGCACTGCAGGATTTGAGTCCCTGGCGGCATAGTGTGTTACTGATGGTAGGCTTTGTTACTTTGGTCCCAGCTCTCTGCAGGTCATTCACTAGGTCCCCCCGTGTGGTTCTGGGATTTTTGCTCACCGTTCTTGTGATCATTTTGACCCCACGGGGTGAGATCTTGCATGGAGCCCCAGATCGAGGGAGATTATCAGTGGTCTTGTATGTCTTCCATTTCCTAATAATTGCTCCCACAGTTGATTTCTTCAAACCAAGCTGCTTACCTATTGCAGATTCAGTCTTCCCAGCCTGGTGCAGGTCTACAATTTTGTTTCTGGTGTCCTTTGACAGCTCTTTGGTCTTGGACATATTGGAGTTTGGAGTGTGACTGTTTGAGGTTGTGGACAGGTGTCTTTTATACTGATAACAAGTTCAAACAGGTGCCATTAATACAGGTAACGAGTAGAGGACAGAGGAGCCTCTTAAAGAAGTTTGAGAGCCAGAAATCTTGCTTGTTTGTAGGTGACCAAATACTTATTTTCCACCATCATTTGCAAATAAATTGTGATTTGAATGTGATTTTCTGGATTTTTTTTCTAATTTTGTCTGTCATAGTTGAAGTGTACCTATCATGAAAATTACAGGCCTCTCTCATCTTTTTAAGTGGGAGAACTTGCACCATTGGTGGCTGACTAAATACTTTTTTGCCCCACTGTACCTCATGCAGCATGACACATCTCCTTCGGATTGAGTTGATCAGGCTGTGGATTTTGGTCTGTGGAGTGTTGTCCCACTACTCTACAATGGATGTGCAAAGTTGCTGGATATTGGTGGGAACTGGAGCATGCTGTCGTACACATTGACCCAGAGCCTCCCAAACATGCTAATGGGTGACATATCTGGTGTGTATGCAGGCCATGGAAGACCTGGGACATTTTCAGCTTCCTAGGAATTGGGTACAGATCTTTGCGAAATGAGGTTATGCATTATCATACTGAATCATGAGGTGATGGCGGCGGATGAATGGCACAACAACGTGCCTCAGGTTTTCATCACGGTACTGTATCTCTGTGCATTCAAACTGCCAGCAATAAACTGCAATTGTGTTCGTTGTCCGTAGCTTTTGTCTGCCCATACCATAACCCCACTGCCGTCATGGCACACTCTGTTTTTACAAATATCAACTAATGTAAATATGTATGTGACAAACACTAACAGAGTTTTCCTCATTGAGAAGCTCCACAGTGTGAAAAGGCAGATGTTGTGTTATCACTGTTGTAATATTTGATATGTATATTATTTATACCTCACATGCGACCCATAATCAGACTAAATAATTTGTACTTTAACAACATCTATTAAAATGTTTATCTGACTCCATAAAGATGATTTAGTAATTGTGACGACCCTCCCACTCTGTCTGCCAAATTCTTTCTCTTTGCTCTTGTTTTCCTTAATAGGATGTTGGTGGGCGGAGCCGGGAGGGTCGTCAGCGACATGGGACACACCTGGACCCGGGTGTGTCCCGGGATAAATACTCCTCTTCCCCATTCATTAAGGAGACTCTCTCTATGCAGACATGCTGTTGGATTTTGGTTGTGGCATTTTTTTGTGGCTGTTTAGTTTGTTTACTTTGGCACCTTTCATTATCACATATATGCATGCAACCACTCACTTACACTGCTGATTACTGACCACACACCATTGTTAATTGTATTTAGGTTATTTCAGTTTATAAATATTTTTTTGTTATTCCTTATCTCTACGTTGTCTCCCTTTTTGTTATGGACTTTGAGCTGGTTTGTTACATAATATACAAAAGACTATAGCTGAGATACAAGAATAGAAAGGTCTAAGAATTGTCTATATATCAACGGTAAATATATTTCATATACAAGGCATGAAGCTTAAGTTACAAAGCATTAACATGTATGAAACAATGAAATTGTATTTTTGTGTCAAATCGCCAGTTGGTAACCCATCCCTTATGGGATTAATTGAAACATTAACAAACATTACAATAATTCACTGTGGTAGTTCTTCTTCTGGTGTTCTCTGCAGTGTGCATTGCATAAAATATGTGTGGAAAAAATAAAGATAAAAATCAATACAATCAGTATTAAAAGGCATGATCAGAGAAAGAGCGAGTTAGAAAAGTCATAGCCTAAAAGGCCATACGCCAAGAGTCCCTGGGGTGGAGAGAGAAAGGTCAGGAACAAACAGTTTCCAACTCATTTTCAAGGAAAGTTGCTGTTGGTTGCTCCATTTGTAGCTAGAAGTCACTAGAAAACTTCATAACGTAACAGTGACTTCATAATGTAACAGTTGTTGGTGATCACATACAGGAGAGGGAGTGCAAAACAACGACGCTGGACAGAGTGGAATCAGGTGTAGCAAAAAGGCAGTTTATTGAGTCAAAGATATCTTGTCCGGCAGAAAAGCGTGCACGGACCTAGTCATATGACTCAGTAACGAGTCAGCTGAAAAGGGTCCTTAGCCAGAGTTTACAGCAGAATGTATACACAGAATAATGTAGGTGGAGTCTCGTCGTGTTGGTCTTCTGACTGGTCCTGAAGAGTTGGAGGCGGGCCAGAGCAGGAGCCCCATTGGTGCACAGCAGAGTCCTCTGCTCTTGGCACCCGACCAGTAGAAGGGGGTGGAGCGTGAGTGTGCGTGCTCATGAAATGTTTGTGTGTCAAGGAAGCGTGAGATAGGGGGACTGGCAGTGTCTGCTTTAGGCTCAGGTGTTTCCTGTCTTTGCAGGAGTGCATGCAAGGATCAATGTCAGTGAGATAGTTTGGCACTCTAAGCTCGTTAGTGTTGCAGGATGTTCTTTGTAGTTTACAGGGGAGTATATTTGAGTGGTGGCAGCCATGTGTCCTTCGGATAATCATGTTATTGCGCATAGGCTCTAAACTTGACTGAGGACACTGGGCCCAGAGTTATCTGAGGACATCCGGTTTAACCAGAGCGTTGGCCTGCTAGTAATGCTTGATATTTGATTATTTATATAACACAGTGACTTCCTTTTTTTATTTTACCTTTATTTAACTAGGCAAGTCAGTTAAGAAAAAATTCTTATTTTCAATGATGGCCTAGTGGGTTAACTGCCTGTTCAAGGGCAGAATAACAGATTTTTACCTTGTCAGCTCAGGGGTTTGAGCTTGCAAACTTCCGGTTGCTAGTCCAACGCTCTAACCACTAGGCTACACTGCTGCCCCACATCTCATAATGTCACAGTGACTTCATAACGTAACAGTGACTTCATAACGTTAATTTGTGCATGTGCATAAAAATGTTCCTCAGTCTCTCATGCAATGACAAATTATCCGAAGTGAAAATAAATAGAATGTTTAACCAACAAGAATTAACCAATTAAACAATTAAACAGCACAGAAAAAAAACAAATTAATCAAATACATGTAAAAAATATATATATTTATGCCTTGTAGAGCTGTGGTGTCATTTATCAACAAGGAACCAATTTTAAAAACTAGCAGGGATAGGACCAAGTGGCTAGCAGAGCAGCACAGCTAGGCTCAGCCAAGTGGGCACACATACAAGAACAGGGAAGTCGCTAAATCCACCAAAGGTTGCGGAGGCAGCCTTAAACAGTATACTAAATTTGTCGCTATACTCGTTTACCAATAATAGTCACTGGAGGGATCTGGTAACTCACTAAATCTAGTGACAAAGTTTGTTGAATTGGCAACACATGGAACAAAGAAAGGGATAATGCATCTGAGTCCATTTTATAACATCTGAGTTGTTGACCAATAAATAACATTGCTGTAAATTTAACCTCCAATCAGATATCAGACCTGCAGAATATAAAGACAACGGAACTTCTGCTTCACAGAGATGTGAAACAATGGGGGCAGGAGAGCAACACAGAGAAGGCTGAATTACTGATGGGGGTTTGTCTCACATCTCTGAATTCCTGAGAAGACAATAAACCCTCTTGCATACAGTTGATAAGAGTCACTTCTAGAGCTGAGCCACCCTACACTGTGAGCTTATGGGTTACTCACCCTTCAGAGGTACCTCTGTTGTACCTGGATCTCTCAGAGAGACTGGGTTTATATTCATCCCTAATGTACATGTGCTTGCTGCTGTAGCACTGCAGTAACTCTGAGGGAATAGTCCTGCTGGGAAAAAAACTATTTCCCGGCAGGGAAGAGAGAGAGGGGAGAGAGAGAAAGAGAGATAAAGAAAGAGACATATGGACAGTGAGTGAGGAAGGGAAACGAGACAGAGGGGGAGAGCAGAAAGAGTGAGAAAGAAAGACTGAGAAAGGGAAAGAAAAAGAGAGACAGAAAGAAAGAAAGAGTGAGTGAGTGAGTGAGTGAGTGAGTGAGAAAGCAACATTACAACCAACTTACACACAGAGACAGAGAAGAGTAATGAGAGAGAGAGCTGTGGAGAGAAAAGAGAGAGAGAGAAAACGAGAATCTCCTATCTCCACCCATGAGTGAATTCTCAGCTGGGCTGGTGTTCAGAATTTTAATGACTCCGGAGTCAGATATGGGGATTTTCCACAGAACCCCCTTGAGAAAAAGGGAGAGAGAAACAGATTAAAACAGTGAGATGGAACGAGAGGTAGATAGAAAGAAAGAAACAAAGAGAGGGATAGAGAGAAAGTGAGAGACAACCCAATTGAGATGGTTTGGGATGAGTTGGACCGCAGATTGGAGGAAAAGCAGCCAACAAGTGTTCAGCATATGTGGGAACTCCATCAAGACTGTTGGAAAAGCATTCCAGGTGAAGCTGGTTGAGAGAATGCCAAAAGTGTGCAAAAGGTGGCTACTTTGAAGAATCTAAAATCTAAAATATATTTTGATTAGTTTAACACTGTTTTGGTTACTGCATGATTCCATATGTATTATTTTATAGTTTTGATGTCTTCACTATTATTCAACAATGTAGATAATAGTAAAAATATAGAAAAACCCTGGAATGAGAGGTGCGTCCAAACTATTGACTGGTACTGTATGTGTACAGTGCATTCGGAAAGCATTCAGACCCCTTGACTTTTTCCACATTTTGTTATGTTACACACATCCTACACACATTAACCCATAATGACAAAGCAAAACCAGTTTTATTTAGAAATGTTTGCTAATTTATAAAAATAAAGACCCTTTACTCAGCACTTTGTTAAAGCACCTTTGATTACAGCCTGAAGTCTTCTTGGGTATGATGCTACAAGCTTGGCACACCTGCATTTGGGGAGTTTCTACCATTCTTCTCTGCAGATCCTTTCAAGCTCTGTCAGGTTGGATGGGGAGCGTCACTGCACAGCTATTTTCAGGACTCTCCAGAGGTGTTCGATCGGCTTCAAGTCTTAGCTCTGGCTGGACCACTCAAAGACATTCAGAGACTTGTCCCGAAGCCTTTCCTGCATTGTATTGGCTGCATGCTTAGGGACATTGTCCTGTTGGAAAGTGAATCTTTGCCCCAGTCTGAGGTCTTGAGGGCTCTGGAGCAGGTTTTCATCAAGGATCTCTCTGTACTTTGCTTCATTCATCTCTGCCTCAATCTTGGATAGACTCCCAGTCCTCACCGCTGAAAAACATCCCCACAGCATGGTGTTGCCACCACCATGCTTCAGCATAGGGATGGTGCCAGGTTTCCTCCCTTCTCCCCAATTTGCTCAGTTTGGCCGGGCGGGTAGCTCTAGGAAGAGTCTTGGGGGATCCAACCTTCTTCCCTTTAAGAATGATGGATGCCACTGTGTTCTTGGGGACCTTCAATGCTGCATAACGTTTTTGGTACCCTTCCCCAGATCTGTGCCTTGACAAAATCTTGTCTCGGCATTCTACTGACAATTCCTTTGACCTCATGACTTGGTTTTTGACCTGACATGCACTGTCAACTGTGGGACCTTATATGTGTTTCTTTCCAACTCATTTCTATTTTTGTATAAATTTGCAAACATTTCTATTTTTTTTCTTCGCTTTGTCATTACGGGGTATTGTGTGTAGATTGATGAGGACAATACTTTCCGAATTCACTGTATATAAAAAAGTATGTGGACACCACTTCAAATTAGTGGATTCGGCTATTTCAGCCACACCTGTTGCTGATAGGTGCATAATATCAAGCACTCAGCCATGCAATCTCCATAGACAAATGTTGGCAGTAGAATGGCCTTACTGAAGAGCTCAGTGACTTTCAACGTGGCACCATCATAGGATGCCACCTTTCCAACAAGTCAGTCTGTTAAATTTCTGCTCTACTAGAGCTACCCTGGTCAACTGTAAGTTCTGTTATTGTGAAGTGGAAACGTTCAGGAGCAACAATGGCTCAGCCGCGAAGTGGTAGGCCACACAACCTCACAGGATGGAACCACCAGGTGCTGAAGCGTGTAGTGCGTTAAAGTTCCTCTACACTCAGATGCAGCACTGACTATCGAGTTCCAAACTGCCTCTTGAAGCAACTTCAGCACAATAACTGTTTTTTGGGAGCTTCATGAAATGGGTTTCCATGGCTGAGCAGCCACACACAAGCCTAAGAACACCATGTGCAATGCCAAGCGTTGGAGTGGTGTAAAGCTTGCCACTAATGAACACCAGAGCAGTGGAAACGGGTTCTCTGGAGTGATGAATCACGCTTCACCATCCGGCAGTCCAACGGGCCAATCTGGGTTAGGCGAATGCCAGGAGAACGCTACCTTCCTGAATGTATAGTGCAAAAAAAAAAAAAGTAAAGTTTGTTGGAGGAGGAATAATGGTCTGGGGCCAGACACATGGTGTAGGGGCCAGACCCCTTACTTCCAGTGAAGGGAAATCTTAATGCTACAGCACACAATGACATTTTAGACCAGGGGTGGGCAATTCCAGTCCTCGAGGGCCTGATTGGTGTCACAGTTTTGCCCCAGCTAACACACCTGAATCCAATAATCACCTAATGATGATCTTCAGTTTAAAATGCAATTTGATTAATCAGCTGTGTTTGCAAAGGATGGCGAAAAAGTGTGACACCAATCAGGCCCCAGAGGACTAGAAATGCCCACCCCTCTTCTAGGTGATTCTGTGCTTTCTGTGGCAACAGTTTGGATAAGTTTCAGCATGAGAATGCCCCCGGGCACAAAGCGAGCTGGTTTGTCAAGATCGGTATTGAAGAACTTGACTGGCCTGCACAGAGCCCTGACCTCAACCCCATTTAACACCTTTGGGATGAATTAGAATGCCGACTGCGAGCCAGGCCTAATATATATATATATATAGTTGAAGTCGGGAGTTTACATACACTTAGCTTGGAGTCATTAAAACTCATTTTTCAACCACTCCACAAACTTCTTGTTAACAAACTATAGTTTTGGCAAGTCGGTTAGGACATCTACTTTGTGCATAACACAAGTAATTTTTCCACCAATTTTTTACAGACAGATTGTTTCACTTATAATACACTGTATCACAATTCCAGTGGGTCAGAAGATTACATACACTATGTTGACTGTGCCTTTAAACAGCTTGGAAATTTCCAGAAGATTCTGTTAGGCTAATTTACATTATTTGAGTCAATTGGAGGTGTACCTGTGGATGTATTTCAAGGCCAACCTTCAAACTCAGTGCCTCTTTGCTTGACATCATGGGAAAATCAAAAGAAATCAGCCAAGACCTCAGAAAAAAATTGTAGTCCTCCACAAGTCTGGTTCATCCTTGGGAGCAATTTCCAAATGCCTGAAGCTACCGCGTTCATCTGTACAAACAATAGTACGCAAGTTTAAACACCATGGGACCACGCAGCCATCATACCGCTCAGGAAGGAGATGCATTCTGTCTCCTAGAGATGAACGTACTTTGGTGTGAAAAGTAAAATGAGACCTACTGTATATCGACAGCAAGGAAGAAGCCACTGCTCCAAAACCGACATAAAAAAGCCAGACTACAGTTTGCAAAATGCACATGGGGACAAAGATCGTACTTTTTGGAGCAATGTCCACTGGTCTGATGAATCAAAAATAGAACTGTTTGGCCATAATGACCATCGTTATGTTTGGTGGAAAAAGGGGGAGGATTGTAAGCTGAAGAACACCATCCCAACCGTGAACCACAGGGGTGGCAGCATCATGTTGTGGGGGTTCTTTGCTGCAGGATAGACTGGTGCACTTCACAAAATAGATGGCATCATGAGGTAGGAAAATGATGTGGATATATTGAAGCAACATCTCAAGACATCAGTCAGGAAGTTAAAGCTTGGTCGCAAATGGGATCTTCCAAATGGACAATGACCCCAAGCATACTTCCAAAGTTGTAGCAAAATGGCTTAAGGACAACAAAGTGAAGGTATTGGAGTGGCCATCACAAAGCCCTGATCTCAATCCTATAAAAAATTTGGTGGGCAGAACTGAAAAAGATTGTATGAGCAAGGAGGCATACAAACCTGACTCAGTTACACCAGCTCTGTCAGGAGGACTGGGCCAAAATTCACCCAACTTATTGTGGGAAGCTTGTGGAAGGCTACCCGAAAACTTTGACCCAAGTTAAACAAGGCAATGCTACCAAATACTAATTGAGTGTATGTAAACTTCTGACACACTGGGAATGTGATGAAAGAAATAAAAGCTTAAATAAATCATTCTCTCTACTATTATTCTGCATTTTACATTCTTAAAATAAAGTGGTGATCCTAACTGACCTAAAACAGGGAATTTTTACTAGGATTAAGTGTCAGAAATTGTGAAAAACTGCCTTTAAATGTATTTGGCTAAGGTGTATGTAAACCTCCGACTTCAACTGTATATACAGTGCCTTGCGAAAGTATTCGGCCCCCTTGAACTTTGCAACCTTTTGCCACATTTCAGGCTTCAAACATAAAGATATAAAACTGTATTTTTTTGTGAAGAATCAACAACAAGTGGGACACAATCATGAAGTGGAATGACATTTATTGGATATTTCAAACTTTTTTAACAAATCAAAAACTGAAAAATTGGGCGTGCAAAATTATTCAGCCCCTTTACTTTCAGTGCTGCAAACTCTCTCCAGAAGTTCAGTGAGGATCTCTGAATGATCCAATGTTGACCTAAATGACTAATGATGATAAATACAATCCACCTGTGTGTAATCAAGTCTCCGTATAAATGCACCTGCACTGTGATAGTCTCAGAGGTCCGTTAAAAGCGCAGAGAGCATCATGAAGAACAAGGAACACACCAGGCAGGTCCGAGATACTGTTGTGAAGAAGTTTAAAGCCGGATTTGGATACAAAAAGATTTCCCAAGCTTTAAACATCCCAAGGAGCACTGTGCAAGCGATAATATTGAAATGGAAGGAGTATCAGACCACTGCAAATCTACCAAGACCTGGCCGTCTGTTACGGCTTTCTTCCGTTGAAAGAGAGTCAGACCAAAATGCAGCGTGGTAAATATGGTTCCCAATCAGAGACAACGAGAATCACCTGACTCTGATTGAGAACCGCCTCAGGCAGCCATAGACAATGCTAGACACCCCTACTCAGCCACAATCCCAATACCTACTAAAACCCCAATACAAAAACACAACACAAAATAAACCCATGTCACACACTGGCCTGACCAAATAAATATATAAACACAAAATACTAAGACCAGGGCGTGACAGAACCCCCCAGGGTGCGGACTCCCGGCCGCACACCTAAACCCATAGGGAGGGTCCGGGTGGGCGTCTGTCCACGGTGGCGGCTCCGGCTCGGGACGTGGACCCCACTCCAACCAAGTCTTAGTCCCCCTGTAACGCGTACTTTGATTGGCGCCCCTCGCCGCCGACCTAGGCCTAATAACCCTCACCAAGGACCCCACTGGACTGAGGGGCAGCTCAGGACTGAGGTAGAAGCTCGGGACTGAGGGGAAGCTCGGGACTGAGTGGAAGCTCGGGACTGAGGGGTAGCTCGGGACTGAGGGGTAGCTCGGGACTGAGGGGTAGCTCGGGACTGAGGGGTAGCTCGGGACTGAGGGGTAGCTCGGGACTGAGGGGTAGCTCGGGACTGAGGGGTAGCTCAGCACTGAGGGGAAGCTCAGCACTGAGGGGAAGCTCAGCACTGAGAGGATGCCTAGTACCGAGAGGAAGCCCAGTATTGAGAGGAAACTCAGGCAGGTAGTAGGCGGAGGATCATGGCTGACTGGCGGATCTTGGCTGACTGGCGGATCTGGAAGATCCTGGCTGACTGGTGGATCCTGGCTGACTGGCGGATCTGGAAGATCATGGCTGACTGGCGGATCCTGGCTGACTGGCGGATCTGGAAGATCCTGGCTGACTGGCGGCTCTAGCTGCTCCATGCAGACTGGCAGCTCTGGCTGCTCCATGCAGGCTGGCAGCTCAGGCTGCTCCATGCAGGCTGGCAGCTCAGGCTGCTCCATGTAGACTGGCAGCTCTGGCTGCTCCATGCAGGCTGGCAGCTCTGGCTGCGCTGAACAAGCAGGAGACTCCAGCAGCGCTGTAGAGGAGGAAGGCTCTGGCAGCGCTGAACATGCAGGAGACTCCGGCAGCGCAAGAGAGGAGGAAGGCTCTGGCTGCGCTAAACAGGCGGGAGACTCCAGCAGCGCTGTAGAGGGGAAGGCTCTGGCTGCGCTGAACAGGCGGGAGACTCCGGCAGCGCTGGAGAGGTGGAAGGCTCTGATAGCGCTAGACAGGCGGGAGACTCCGACAGCGCTGGAGAGGAGGAAGGCTCTGACAGCGCTAAACAGGCGGGAGACTCCGACAGCGCTGGAGAGGAGAAAGGCTCTGACAGCGCTGAACAGGCGAGGCGCACTGAAGGCCTGGTGCGTGGTGCTGGCACTGGTGGTACTGAACCGAGGACACACACAGGAAGCCTGGTGCAGGGAGCTGCCACCGGAGAACTGGTGTGTGAAGGTGGCACAGGATGGACCGGACTGTGAAGGTGTACTGGAGAGCCTGAGAGCAGGACTGGCACAGGACGTGCAAGGCTAGGTAGGTATACAGGAGGCCTAGTGCGTGAGGCTGGCACACTCTTCACCAGCCGACTAACACGCACCTCAGGACGAGTATGGAGCGCTGACCCAGGTGCCATCAAATCCCCGACACGCTCCGTCGGACGAATATCATACCTAAAGCACCAAACTAGCAACTCCCTCATAACTCTCTCCTCCACTTTCTCCATTAACTCCTTCACAGTCTCTGCTTCACTCACCTCCAACACCGGCTCTGGTTCTGGTCTCCTCCTTGGCTCCTCACGATAAACAGGGGGAGTTGGCTCAGGTCTGAACCCTGACTCTGCCACACTCTCCCTGAGCCCCCCCCCAATACATTTTTGGGGCGGACTCTCGGGCTTCCATCCGCGTCGCCGTGCTGCCTCTTCATACCCGCGCCTTTCCGCTTTCGCCGCCTCCAGTTCTTCTTTGGGGCGGCGATATTCTCCAGGCTGTGTCCAGGGTCCTTTTCCGTCCAATATCTCCTCCCACGCCCAGAAGTCCTGTGATCGCTGCTCCTCACGATAAACAGGGGGCGTTGGCTCAGGTCTGAACCCTGACTCTGCCGCACTCTCCCTGAGACCCCCCCCCCCCAAGAAATTTTTGGGGCTGACTCTCGGGCTTCCTTCTGCGCCGCCGTGCTTTTCTATTCGACTCCATTCTCCTATAGCCCTCTTCGCACTGCTCCAGCGAATCCCAGGCGGGCTCCGGCACTCTCTCTGGGTCGACCGCCCACCTGTCTATTTCCTCCCAAGTCGTATACTCTATACTCTTGCTGTCCATAACGTCCTCCCATGTCCATTCCTCTTTTTGTTGCTGTTGCTGTCGCTGCCTGTCACCACGCTGCTTGATCCAGTTGTGGTGGGTGATTCTGTTACGGCTTTCTTCCGTTGAAAGAGAGTCGGACCAAAATGCAGCGTGGTAAGTTACATACATATTTAATGAAGAACAAACAAAACAACAAACGTAACGTGAAAACCTAAACAGTCTATCTTGTGCTAACACACACAGAGACATGAACAATCACCCACAAACACACAGTGAAACCCAGGCTACCTAAATATGGTTCCCAATCAGAGACAACGAGAATCACCTGACTCTGATTGAGAACCGCCTCAGGCAGCCATAGACTATACTAGACACCCCTACTCAGCCACAATCCCAATACCTACTAAAACCCCAATACAAAAACACAACAGAAAATAAACCCATGTCACACCCTGGCCTGACCAAATAAATATATAAACACAAAATACTAAGACCAGGGCGTGACACCGTCCCTCTAAACTTTCAGCTCATACAAGGAGAAGACTGATCAGAGATGCAGCCAAGAGGCCCATGATCACTCTGGATGAACTGCAGAGATCTACAGCTGAGGTGGGAGACTCTGTCCATAGGACAACAATCAGTCGTATATAGCACAAATCTGGCCTTTATGGAAGAGTGGCAAGAAGAAAGCCATTTCTTAAAGATATCCATAAAAAGTGTCGTTTAAAGTTTGCCACAAGCCACCTGGGAGACACGCCAAACATGTGGAAGAAGGTGCTCTGGTCAGATGAAACCAAAGTTGAACTTTTTGGCAACAATGCAAAACGTTATGTTTGGCGTAAAAGCAACACAGCTCATCACCCTGAACACACCATCCCCACTGTCAAACATGGTGGTGGCAGCATCATGGTTTGGGCCTGCTTTTCTTCAGCAGGGACAGGGAAGATGGTTAAAATTGATGGGAAGATGGATGGAGCCAAATACAGGACCATTCTGGAAGAAAACCTGATGGAGTCTGCAAAAGACCTGAGACTGGGATGGAGATTTGTCTTCCAACAAGACAATGATCCAAAACATAAAGCAAAATCTACAATGGAATGGTTCAAAAATAAACATATCCAGGTGTTAGAATGGCCAAGTCAAAGTCCAGACCTGAATCCAATCGAGAATCTGTGGAAAAAACTGAAAACTGCTGTTCACAAATGCTCTCCATCCAACCTCACTGAGCTCGAGCTGTTTTGCAAGGAGGAATGGGAAACAATGTCACTCTCTCGATGTGCAAAACTGATAGAGACATACCCCAAGCAACTTACAGCTGTAATCGCAGCAAAAGGTGGCGCTACAAAGTATTAACTTAAGGGGGCTGAATAATTTTGCACGCACAATTTTTCAGTTTTTGATTTGTTAAAACAAGTTTGAAATATCCAATAAATGTCGTTCCACTTCATGATTGTGTCCCACTTGTTGTTGATTCTTCACAAAAAAATACAGTTTTATATCTTTATGATTGAAGCCTGAAATGTGGCAAAAGGTCGCAAAGTTCAAGGGGGCCGAATACTTTCGCAAGGCACTGTATATTCAGTACCAGTCAAAAGTTTGGACACACCTACTCAGTCAAGGGTTTTTCTTCATTTGTGCTATTTTTTCCAATAGTGAATACATCAAAACTATGAAATAGCACATATGGAATCATGTAGTAACCAAAAAAGTGTTTCAAATAATTCAAAATACATTTTAGATTCTTCAATGTAGCCACCCTTTGCCTTAACTGCTTTGCATACTCTTGGCATGTAGAAAATAGTAAAAATAAAGAAAAACCCTTGAATGAGTAGGCGTGTCCAAATTTTTGACTGGTACTGTATATATATATATATATATATATATATATATATACATGCTTAATGCTTATTACTTATAGCATATCAAAAAAATGTAGATCATCCATGGGCTATAGGCATGAGCCGATATGTTTACAGTTTTTCCCAACTGTTTACACACTAAAATTGGAACTTGAAACGCAATCACCGAAACCTAAAACTCATGTACCAAATCATTAAACCAAGTCTGCAAAATTGCAAGCACAATTCCTGCTTTACACTCAGTTTTCAATTCTATATCACACTTTTTGCAAACACTACACACAGTTTTCTACATTAGGCACAACATGCAAAATTAAAATATTTTTAGTCCCTTTGGAAAGCAACGCCAATCACAATGCCAAGCTCTATACACCAATTGGCAACACCCACTCCTCTCAGGTTCACTTAGAAGTCAGAGCTTTAGCACTATAAAAGGCCACAGATGAGTTCTCCTGTTTTGGAGGAAAAGGGAAGTCAATGGTGAAGAAAGAGCTGGAAGTAAAGGAGTGAGAGTAAGAGGAGGGAGGACAGTTGTCTCAGATCAGATCAGGGCCACATTGGTTGATCATGTGCTCAACCATGGATTCAGTATGAGGGAGGCTGGACAGAGAGTTCAGCCCAACCTGAGCCGCTACACGTTGCATATATCATCCTACATTCAGAAATGAGAACTGGTGAGTTACCTACCATCTACACTATGCTCTTTATGTATGTATACTGTAGTATACTGCAGTCTGACATATCAGTAGGTCTATGTTACTCAGTGGTTGTTGGCCAATGTTACAGTAATGTCATTTCATATTGAAAGAAAATAGATTATTTTAGCTTACTGTAACCAAACATATCATATTTGTGGATCTTCTGCAGAACTGAGAGATAGCCAGGCCATGTTGCAAGACACCGGCTGTTCACACCAGAATGAGGAGACCGCTATTGTGAACATGGTGGTGGCAAACAATACCATTAGACTAGGAGAAATCCAGAACCACATAATTACAGACACCACAATATTCAATAACAATCACCAGATGGGCTTGTCTACATTGGACCGTGTATTGCAGCACAACCGAATCCGGATGAAACGGGTCTACAGGGTGCCATTTGAGAGAAACTCAGAGAGGGTTAAAGAACAGTGCTATGAATATGTGCAAGTAAGTACTATACTGTGAATTTACTATCATATCAGCACTGTATAGACACATTACAGTACTGTAATCCAGTGTATTGTGCCTCACCGTATTGACTGCTCTAGGTCCATGTCACATATTGTCTTGTCTGTTTCAGAGAGTCTTGGAGCTG
Source organism: Oncorhynchus tshawytscha (assembly GCF_018296145.1). NCBI lineage: Eukaryota > Metazoa > Chordata > Actinopteri > Salmoniformes > Salmonidae > Oncorhynchus > Oncorhynchus tshawytscha. The sequence goes on from NC_056440.1 coordinate 12,419,202, forward strand.
GATGCCGCTGTAATTCAGCACGTTTATATTTACATTGATGAGGCTGGCTTCAACCTAGCCAAAAGAAGGGGACGGGGACGGAACATTTTTGGCCACCGTGCCATTGTGAATGTCCCTGGACAGCATGGAGGGAATATCACCATGTGTTCAGCCGAGGCGTCCTCCATAAACCATGCCAACCTTGATTCCTACAACATCGCCCTTCTCATCACATTCCTTGACACACTTACATGGCATCCTCATTCCAGCCGAGCAGAGGGGTGGACCAGAGCAGCCCAGGTATGTTGTCATCTGGGACAACGTGAGTTTCCACCGGGCTGCACAGGTCCGCAACTGGTTCATCTCTATATTCCCCATTCTTAAACTCAATTGAGGAGTTTTTTTCGTCATGGTGATGGAAGGTGTATGACCGCCATCCCCTTGCACGCATGCCTCTTCTCCAGGAAATGGAGGATGTATGTGGTAAAGTTGATGTGGGGGCTTTCGACGGCTGAATCCGTCACTCCAGAACATTCTTTGTTTAGCCAGGGAGAACATTGCTTGTGATGAATATGAGGTGTTGTGGCCAGACCAAAATAGGAGGCAGGATGCAGCCCAATGTCCTTTTTTCTCACATTTTGCATGTGTTTTTGTCTTTTTGTGTTTAGAGTTTTGGAAGAATGAGCCACTTTCATTTAGAATTTTTGTACCGAAAACCCTTTATCTAACTGAATGTTTTTCCTGGTTTTCTCCTGTTGGGTATGGAAAGCAAAACACAAGTGTTAAAAAATACAGCATTTCGGAAATAAATGAACATGTCTTTGTTACTGTGTCGCATTTGTGTTATTTTATTTATGTATATTTGAGTAAGTATACATTACTGTAACAATCTTTTACAACCGGTTACAGTTTTTTCCAATTGCTAACACACTAAAATGACATGCACAGCACAATTATTTAAACTGACACACAGAGAGCAAAACCTCTTCTCAAGTCTCCAAAAGTCTAAACACATTTTCTGCTTTACACACATTTTGCAATTCAAAATGGCACTTTTTAAATGCACTGCACACGGTTCTCTGCATAAGACACAACAATCTGACATAAAGTCACATGTTTGCCATTTCAAAACACTGCCATTCAAAATGACACTACATGAGCTAATTGGCCAATACATGTGCCACCTGGCCAAACACCTCAATGGTTAATTGTTACCACTTCAATCAGGAAGTAAGCACTATGAAAAGACCACAGGTGAGCACCTTTTGTTTTACAACAACAATGGAAGCTGTTGCAGAGAGAGGGAGGGTAAGAATGAGAGGGGGAGGAAGAATGAGAGGTAGGGGTAGAGCTGGTAGAGGTAGAGCTGGTAGAGGTAGAGCTGGTAGAGAAGTTCATGGCCAAAGAAGACAACTTTCAAATGAAATCAGAGCAACCTTAGTTGATCATGTCATCAACCATGGGCTGACAATGCGAGAGGCTGGACAGAGAGTGCAGCCCAACTTGAGCCGTTTTGCTGTCGCCTGTGTCATCCGGACATTTAGACTGGAGTACAGGTATGTAACCAAAATTTCTTCCACACTATGTAGTACACCCCATGTCATCGTGTATCAGTTGGGTGACACCTGTTTACTTCATGAATGGCTGCTGTCATACATTAACTGCAGACATTTCCTGTAGAATTTACTCTACTGTGGGGGAAATACCTTTAGACTGCATTGTCCAAGCCCTATATTTTTGTTTTTTTGTTTTTCTAAAGGACTTAGAGACGCAACCATGGTGGAGGAAGGGGCCAAATGTTCACCGGGGTACAGGAAGCCATTGTAAACTTGGTTTTGGAAAATAATGAAATCAGACTATACGAGAAATTCAAAGCCACATCATCCAAGACAACACCGTATTCAACAACATTCAACGAGTCAGTCTGTCCACATTGGCTCGCATTCTCAAGTGAAACCAAATCAGAATGAAACAACTTTATAAGGTGCCGTTTGAGAGAAACTCTCAAAGAAACAAAGAGGTCAGACGAGCATATGTGGATGTAAGTACAATATTGATGTCATGTACTTCTAGAAGTAGTGGGTGGAGGAGTCAGGCGCAGAGAGCAGGGTAGTTGATATGTGGAATGTTTATTCCCAAAACAACAGTGTCGGTCAACGCCACACACACGGGCGCAATAAGACCCAGTCCAAAACAACAGTGTCGGTCAACGCCACACACACGGGCGCAATAAGACCCAGTCCAAAACAACAGTGTCGGTCAACGCCACACACACGGGCGCAATAAGACCCAGTCCAAAACAACAGTGTCGGTCAACGCCACACACACGGGCGCAATAAGACCCAGTCCAAAACAACAGTGTCGGTCAACGCCACACACACGGGCGCAATAAGACCCAGTCCAAAACAACAGTGTCGGTCAACGCCACACACACGGGCGCAATAAGACCCAGTCCAAAACAACAGTGTCGGTCAACGCCACACACACGGGCGCAATAAGACCCAGTCCAAAACGACAGGACGAAACGGTTCGAGAACAAAATACTTCCACAGAAATCAAACGCATGAAATAACAGAAAACAAGTCGGCACAATAGCCGGCGGGCCTACCGGGTTTAAATAGCCCAACACCTAATCAAGAAACAGGTGCAACTAATCAGACAAAACTAAATGAAACAGAAAAGGGGATCGGTGGCAGCTAGTAGGCCGGTGACGACGACCATCGAGCGCCGCCCGAACAGGAAGAGGCACCATCTTCTGCGGTATTCATGACAATTGACTGCAGTACACTACATGCAACATAGTTTCCCAGTGTACTGGATAACACCATATTGACTGCTTTTGTTCTTTGTTTTCAGGGAGTGCTGGAAATGGATGCTCATGCAATCCCACATGAGTTCATCTTTATAGATGAGGCTGGGTTCAACCTAGCAAAGGCCAGAAGAAAGGGGAGAAACGTGGTGGCACGGTGGTGGAAGGTATATGACTGGCAGCCCATTGTGCGTAGGCCTCTTGTGTAGGCTATGGAAGAGGCATGTGATGAGATTGATGTGGGTGCGGTTCAGGGATGGATAAGGCACTCAAGGCACTTCTTCCCTCGATGTCTGGCAAGGGAAGATATTGCCTGTAATGTGGACGAGGCGTTGTGGCCAGACCCAGCTGTGATGTGGACGAGGCGTTGTGGCCAGACCCAGCTGTGATGTGGACGAGGCGTTGTGGCCAGACCCAGCTGTGATGTGGACGAGGTGTTGTGGCCAGACCCAGCTGTGATGTGGACGAGGCGTTGTGGCCAGACCCAGCTGTGATGTGGACGAGGCGTTGTGGCCAGACCCAGCTGTGATGTGGACGAGGCGTTGTGGCCAGACCCAGCTGTGATGTGGACGAGGCGTTGTGGCCAGACCCAGCTGTGATGTGGACGAGGCGTTGTGGCCAGACCCAGCTGTGATGTGGACGAGGCGTTGTGGCCAGACCCAGCTGTGATGTGGACGAGGCGTTGTGGCCAGACCCAGCTGTGATGTGGAGGAGGCGTTGTGGCCAGACCCAGCTGTGATGTGGACGAGGCGTTGTGGCCAGACCCAGCTGTGATGTGGACGAGGCGTTGTGGCCAGACCCAGCTGTGATGTGGACGAGACGTTGTGGCCAGACCCAGCTGTGATGTGGACGAGGCGTTGTGGCCAGACCCAGCTGTGATGTGGACGAGGCGTTGTGGCCAGACCCAGCTGTGATGTGGACGAGGCGTTGTGGCCAGACCCAGCTGTGATGTGGACGAGGCGTTGTGGCCAGACCCAGCTGTGATGTGGACGAGGCGTTGTGGCCAGACCCAGCTGTGATGTGGACGAGGCGTTGTGGCCAGACCCAGCTGTGATGTGGACGAGGCGTTGTGGCCAGACCCAGCTGTGATGTGGACGAGGCGTTGTGGCCAGACCCAGCTGTGATGTGGACGAGGCGTTGAGGCCAGACCCAGCTGTGATGTGGACGAGGCGTTGTGGCCAGACCCAGCTGTGATGTGGACGAGGCGTTGTGGCCAGACCCAGCTGTGATGTGGACGAGGCGTTGTGACCAGACCCAGCTGTGCGGCAAGATGTTGGCTAATTATTTTTCTTGCTTCTTTTTTTCTATATTTTTTCTGCACATTTTTTCTGCAATTTTCTTTTTCAGCTTACTGTTTTTTTGTGAGCATATTTTTGTTCAGTCAAATGTAAATATATCTGCTGTGCATGTTGTTTTGTAAAAAATAAAATGTTTCAACAGCATGTGTGTGTATCTGCAAATATTTCTGTGCATCTGAAGAATTTTCTACAATTTGAACTATTTTAGTATTATGGCAAAGCATACTAAAGATGAGAATGCTTTTCATTATGCCCAACAGTGTGTAGTTGGTTAGACAAAAATCTGGTAATATGAATGAAGTGTGTGCCATTTCGTGCAAACATTTGATTTTGATAATGCTATATGTAGTTTAAGTTGCAGTGCTTCATTTTGCAGGATATACAGTGGGGAAAACAAGTATTTGATACACTGCCAATTTTGCAGGTTTTCCTAATTACAAAGAATGCAGAGGTCTGTACTTTTTATCATAGGTACACTTCAACTGTGAGAGACGGAATCTAAAACAAAAATCCAGAAAATCACATTGTATGATATAAGTAATTAATTAGCATTTTATTGCATATATATATAGCCCTTCGTACATCAGCTGATATCTCAAAGTGCTGTACAGAAACCCAGCCTAAAACCCCAAACAGCAAGCAATGCAGGTGTAGAAGCACGGTGGCTAGGAAAAACTCCCTAGAATGGCCAAAACCTAGGAAGAAACCTTAGAGAGGAACCAGGCTATGTGGGGTGGCCAGTCCTCTTCTGGCTGTGCCGGGTGGAGATTATAACAGAACATGGCCAATATGTTCAAATGTTCATAAATGACCAGCATGGTCCAATAATAATAAGGCAGAACAGTTGAAACTGGAGCAGCAGCACGGCCAGGTGGACTGGGGACAGCAAGGAGTCATCATGTCAGGTAGTCCTGAGGCATGGTCCAAGGGCTCAGGTCCTCCGAGAGAGAGAAAGAAAAAGAGAAAGAGAGAATTAGAGAGAGCACACTTAAATTCACACAGGACACCGAATAGGACAGGAGAAGTACTCCAGATATAACAATCTGATCCTAGCCCCCCGACACATAAACTACTGCAGCATAAATACTGGAGGCTGAGACAGGAGGGGTCAGGAGACACTGTGGCCCCAACCGAGGACACCCCCAGACAGGGCCAAACAGGAAGGATATAACCCCACCCACTTTGCCAAAGCACAGCCCCCACACCACTAGACAGATATCTTCAACCACCAACTTACCATCCTGAGACAAGGCTGAGTATAGCCCACAAAGATCTCCGCCACGGCACAACCCAAGGGGGGGGCGCCAACCCCAGTTCTATTTTTTAGTTTTATTTCACATTTATTTAACCAGGTAGGCCAGTTGAGAACAAGTTCTCATTTACAACTGCGACCTGGCCAAGATAAAGCAAAGCAGTGCGACACAAACAAAATAATTACACATGGGATAAACAAACGTACAGTCAATAACACAGTAGAAAATCTATATACAGTTTGTGCAAATATAGTGAAATTAGGGAGGTAAAGCAATAAATAGGCCATAGTGGAGAAATAATTACAATTTAGGATGACCTGGAGCCAGTGGGTTTGGCAATGAATATGAAGCGAGGGCCAGCCAACGAGAGCATACAGGTCGCAGTGGTGGGTAGTATATGGGGCTTTGGTGAAAAAACAGATGGCACTGTGATAGACTACATCCAATTTGCCCAGTAGAGTGTTGCAGGCTATTTTGTAAATGACATCGCCGAAGTCAAGGATCAATAGGATAGTCAGTTTTACGAGGGTATGTTTGGCAGCATGAGTGAAGGATGCTTTGTTGCGAAATAGGAAGCCGATTCTAGATTTAATTTTGGATTGGAGATGCTTAATTTGAGTCTGGAAGGAGAGTTTACAGTCTAACCAGACACCTAGGTATTTGTAGTTGTCCACATATTTTAAGTCAGACAGTAGTGATGCTAGATGGGCGGGCAGCAATACGTTGAAGAGCATGCATTTAGTTGCATTTAAGAGCAGTTGAAGGCCACGGAAGGAGTGTTGTATGGCATTGAAGCTTGTCTGGAGGTTGTTAACACAGTGTCCAAAGATGGGCCAGAAGTAGATGGATCAGAGAATCACCAGCAGCAAGAGCGACATCATTGGTGTATAGAGAGAAAAGAGTCAGCCCGAGAATTGAACCCCGTGGTACCTCCATAGAGACTGCCAGAGATCCAGACAAGAGGCCCTCCGATTTGACACACTGAACTCTCTGATAAGTAGTTGGTGAACCAGTCGAGGAGGTCATTTGAGAAACCAAAGCTGTTGAGTCTGACGATAAGAATGCGGTGATTGACAGAATCGAAAGCCTTGGCCAGGTCGATGAACATGGCTGCACAGTATTGTCTTTTATCGATGGCGGTTGTGATAACATTTAGGACCTTGAGTGTGGCTGAGGTGTACCCATAACCAGCTCGGAAACCAGATTGCATAGCGGAGAAGGTATGGTGGTGGAATTTGAAATGGTCAGTGATCTGTTTGTCAACTTTGCTTTCGTAGACTTTAGAAAGGCAGGGTAGGATAAAAATTAGGTCTGTAACAGTTTGGGTCTAGAGTGTCCCCCCATTTGAAGAGGGGGATGATCGCGGCAGCTTTCCAATCTTTAGGGATCTCAGATGATCCGAAAGAGAGGTTGAACAGGCTAGTAATAGGGGTTGCAACAATTGAGGCGGATAATTTTAGAGAGTGTCTAGATTGTCTGTCCCAGCTGATTTTGTAGGGGTCCAGATTTTGCAGCTCTTTCAGAACATCTGCTCTGGATTTGGGTGAAGGAGAAATGGGGAGGCTTGAGAAAGTTGCTGTGGGGGGTGCAGAGCTGCTAACCGGGGTAGGCGTAGCCAGGTGGAAAGCATGCAGTCGTATAAAAGTGCTTATTGAAATTCTCAATTATCGTAGATTAATCAGTATCAGTGGTGACAGTGTTTCCTAGCCTCAGTGCAGTGGACAACTGGGAGGTGTTTTTATTTTCCATGGACTTTACAGTGTCCCAGAACTTTTTTGAGTTTGTGCTACAGGATGCAAATTTCTGTTTGAAAATGCTAGCCTTTTCTTTCCTAACTGCCTGTATATAGCTATCGGGGGGGCTATTTGTTGCTAATGCAGTACGCCAGAGGATGTTTTTGTGCTGGTCAAGGGCAGTCAAGTCTGGAGTGAACCAAGGGCTATTTCTGTTCTTAGTTCAACATTTTTTGAATGCGGGATGATTATTTAAGATGGTGAAGAAAGCACTTTTAAAGAATAACCAGGCAACCTCTACTGACGGGATGAGGTCAATATCCTTCCAGGAAACCCGGGCCATGTCGATTAGAAAGGCCTGCTCGCTGAAGTGTTTTAGGGAGCATTTGACAGTGATGAGGGTCGTTTGACCGCGGATCCATTATGGATGCAGTTCATGTGTGCACCCTCAATGTGTGTGTATCATGATTTTTGGAAAGAGATAAAACAGTGTTTGCTTTTGCTAGAGATTTGTAGAGTTTGCATTTTGTGTTTTGTGTTTAGAGTTTTAGGAATGGCCCAAAGATGGCCCAAAGATTCAGCAAATGTGTGGAAACAATTGTGGAAAACTATAAAATCATTTTTTACCAATCTGTTCATTCTGGAGAGAGATTATTTTTTCAGATAGTGTTTTTAATTAATTTTGGAGTACAATGTCCCTTTAAAAAGTCATCAGAACTGAGCTTTTCAGTCTTTCTACATTAAAATGATCCTAGTGAGGACCTAAGACTTCTACTCAAGGAGACTGGAATTGGTCATACTATTTAAGACACGTACAAAATGATTCTCTTTTCCTAAAATTATGACGGTCGCGGCTTTCTTACTGATATGAAAGGGGAAGTTAACTTCTTCCCAGACAGTCGATCTGAGATCGACTTACGTTTCAGTCATGTTTTTTGTTGTAGCTTTAACTTCTGGGAATAGCCTACACCAACTTGACTAATGGAGAAAATAAAATCTGATTACTACAGCTATTTTATCAATCAAAATCTTATTTTCTTCTGACAGTCTGTTTTCTGTAGATAGTCTACAATGCATAGAATATCAGTTAGTACAGGAATATATTTAATTACAGCGATGATTATGCAGTAGATCACTCAATATACTCATTTGTGAATGAGTCACCATGGATGCCTATGCAATTAGACACCCACGCCTCTTGTGGATACAATCCAAACAGTCGTTTTCAGATGCACAATTCAAATATTTGATGACAGAATGTGGCACATTGGTTGTACAAACACACTGGCTGCCAAACACACAAGTTCGTACACACACACACACAAACACACACACACACACAACACATACAAAATACGATGGGTGCGTATATGTTTGTTTGCGTGTGAGTGTATGTGTTTGTATGTGTTTGTGTGTGTGTGTTTTTGTGTTTGTGTGTGTGTTGTGTGTGTGTGTGTGTGTGTGTTGTGTGTGTGTGTGTGTGTTGTAGCGTGTGTGTGTGTTTTTGTTTTTATGTGTGTTGTAGTGTGTATGTGTGTGAGACAGGTCGACTATAGTCAAAACAAACAGAGGGAGTGAGTGGTGTTTCTCGCCTTCACAGATTATGGCAATTAAAGTAAAATACTGCTGACTAGGCTAAGGTGTTGTTGTGAATCCACAGGCAGAATTTAAATGAGAACTGTGTCCCAACACATGCCTGTCTCCATAATCCCCAAATTTACCAGGCCGGATTGACTAATGCAACTTTCCTTGATTCCTTGTGTAAATTGAGGGTCCAAGTACAAGTGGATGGATTGCCATCCGCAGCTAGTAGTAGAACTGTATGTCACTTCCTGTATCAATAAAGCTTAACCCCACACAATTAAATCTGGAAGTAGGACTGTATGTTACTTCCTGTATCAATAAAGCTTAACCCCACACAATTAAAGCTGGAAGTAGAACTGTATGTTACTTCCTGTATCAATAAAGCTTAACCCCACACAATTAAAGCTGGAAGTAGAACTGTATGTCACTTCCTGTATCAATAAAGCTTAACCCCACACAATTAAAGCGTTGAAAAACAAATAATTAGTTACCAGGTAAAGAAACCAGCAAACAGTTATTTCCTGTAACACAGATCAGCAATGTGTATAACTGCCATACAAATTAAATAATTACTCAGGAAATAATCCTACACGTTGTGTCCTCTCTCGTTACCTAAAAACACATTGGAGGAAGTTCTAGGGGATGGACTTTGGTTCGAGAAGAAGGTGACGAGAGAGGACACAGGGAGAGGATGCAAGGAATCGAGGAAAGACAAATTGAGAAAGAACCCAATAATCATCTGTGAAAGATGTTATTTGGTGGTCTTGGAGCCATTTCGTTATCCTTCCCTCTGGTTTTCATGGCTCCAGTTTATCATCCTATTAAAACATATTATATTAACTACACCTGATACAATCACAGTGAATACATTCTTCTAGATTTTGATCAAAGTCATTATAATACCTGCTGCTGTAATGAGGATTGATATGAATAAACCGATGTGCATTTATGTGGCATATATTCATGGTTAATGAGAGTCTCTCGTGTTTTGTGAGTTTCATTTCATTAAATTTCAAATTACCCTCAGAGAAGTAATTGACTCTGTTTGATTTAAATAGTGGCTTTCATGTCATCCTTTTGTGCCCTCATTTATTTTAATGTTCTCTTATCAAATGGCTGACAAGTAAAGTTGTGTGTGTGTGTGTGTGTGTGTGTGTGTGTGTGTTTGTTCTTGCGTGCGTGTACGAGTGAAACAAATTAAAATGAGATCTATCATCTTGGTCAGTTAGGGGGGAAATGCAGAGATACATCAAGTTGAACTCTTGTCATGTCCTTATCACAACAATGAAAAATGTCAAATGTAGACATTGACAGTACAGCGTCAATCTGTGGAATTGTGACAGAACAGAACCAGCCGTGTAAAGACTGCTGCTCTGTCAGCTTCCTAGCAGTTATAAATACGTGATAATGAATCATTTTCTAGTTGACAGCATTGATTTTTAAGCTTGTGGCTGACACATTGTTGTAGGACAAACACATTCACAAGTAGACTTTAGCATAATGACAGGTTAGGTCGTTTACGTGAAGGAAAGGGCAATTAGTGACTGACTGGGATGAATGAGATGTGTCTGGTATGGGGTTGAGAGATCAGAGACGACACACACACACACACACACACACACACACACACACGCTTCTCTTTCATCCACTTCTACACTTCTTCAACACTTTCACTCTCTCCATCATCACCCCATCAGATGCCCCCGACATGGCTATCTACCTCACTAGCCAACCCGCTTTCCCCACCTCCATGTCTGCTCGCCAGGATGTGACAGACGGTACATTTCCACACCTGGCCCAGGGCTGGAACATCTGGACCTACAGGCTGTTGACCATGCCCACCTACCGCTGTACCACAAGGCTAGGCTGGTATTAGCTGGACTGGGCTGGGTAAGGTTTGGGCATGGGCCAGTCAGAGGTGGTGAGCATCTGCTCGGCAGAAACTCCAGCGGCTTTCACTCTCCTCTGACTCATCCCTTTTCCGTGCTGTTAGTGAGCTCACAGACCAGAAACAGACCAGAGCAGAAGCAGACTCCCAGTCAGGAGTCCCTAATGATCAGGAAGAAACCAGGGAGTCAGATGATGGATGAGTTGGTCAGGGCATAGCTAGTCTCTCTGGTTCTGGGTACAGAGCTTCGGCATGGCCAACCCACACTATTACGAGAAAGCAGAGACCGTATAGAATAGCAAGCTAACTTGTGCAAAAACTTTACATGACATACTGTATGCTACCGTAGATTCTACTTGTTAACCTGTTTTCGAACTCTAGTTGTCTAAAGATTTGTTTTTTATGAACGTCCTTCATAAGTTGTTGCTTTGATTGGACGAGCATCATACGGGAACGCTTCTGGTATGTGTGTAATGTCATTGGCCTAAACTGCCACTCCAACAGCAACCACATGCAGATCTAGAGTACTTTTATGAATCTATACTTGTGGCAGCAGTGGCACACACTCCAACTTCATTATTCTGCAGTATTTGTCAGTGAGTGTCCAAGGGAAGCAGTGATTGTTGATTCTGGGGTGGTTCCACGACAACAGTTGTCCAATCATAATGTGTGTGTGTGTTTGTTTGTGTGTTGTCTCACTCATTGTGATACAGCAGGTGTGTAAATGACAGGTGAACTACTGTGCTGTACAGCAAGTTAAATAGGTCCAAGTAAGTGGAGACATTTTGTTACACACACTGAATGAGCCATTTTGGGATAAATAGGAGAGGATGTAATTATACAGAGATAAGAAATGAAAAACAATAAACAAACGCTGCATATTCTGCTAGTGATTATCTAGGCAAATAGTTGAGGAAGGAGGACTTTAAAGCTCTGTGTGAAGTCTCTCTCTCTCTCTCTCTCTCTCTCTCTCTCTCTCTCTCTCTCTCTCTCTCTCTCTCTCTCACGTGTGCGTCAAGGTCAGATTACCTGTTTTGAACAATGGATGCCAACAATGGACAGAGAGCAAGAGGAGTAGGAGGGAGAGGAAGAGGACGAGGGCAAAGAAGAGAAGGAAGGAGAGCCATCTCTGATGAGATTAGTGCAACACTTGTTGATCATGTGATCAACCACGCCGACAGAGATGGCCGCCTCGCTTCGCGTTCCTAGGAAACTATGCAGTTTTTTGTTTTTTTACATGTTATTTCTTACATTGGTACCCCAGGTCATCTTAGGTTTCATTACATACAGTCGAGAAGAACTACTGAACATAAGAGCAGCGTCAACTCACCATCAGTACGACCAAGAATATGACTTTCGCGAAGCGGATCCTGCGTTCTGCCTTTCACCCAGGACAACGGAATGGATCCCAGCCGGCGACCCCAAAAAATGACTTCGAAAAAGGGGAAAACGAAGCGGTCTTCTGGTCAGACTCCGGAGACGGGCACATCGTGCACCACTCCCTAGTATTCTCCTCGCCAATGTCCAGTCTCTTGACAACAAGGTTGATGAAATCCGAGCAAGGGTAGCATTCCAGAGGGACATCAGAGACTGTAACGTTCTTTGCTTCACGGAAACATGGCGCACTGGAGAGACGCTATCGGAGACGATGCAGCCAGCTGGTTTCTCCACGCATCGCGCCGACAGAAACAAACATCTTTCTGGTAAGAAGAGGGGCGGGGGCGTATGCTTTATGGTTAACGTGACGTGGTGTGGCCACAACAACATACAGGAACTCAAGTCCTTCTGTTCACCTGATTTAGAATTCCTCACAATCAAATGTAGACCGCATTATCTACCAAGGGAATTCTCTTCGATTATAATCACAGCCGTATATATTCCCCCCCAAGCAGACACAACGATGGCTCTGAACGAACTTTATTTGACTCTTTGCAAACTGGAATCCATATATCCGGAGGCTGCATTCATTGTAGCTGGGGATTTTAACAAGGCTAATCTGAAAACAAGACTCCCTAAATTTTATCAGCATATCGATTGCGCAACAAGGGCTGGAAAAACCTTGGATCATTGCTATTCCAACTTCCGCGACGCATATAAGGCCCTGCCCCGCCCTCCTTTCGGAAAAGCTGACGACGACTCCATTTTGTTGATCCCTGCCTACAGACAGAAACTAAAACAAGAAGCTCCCGCGCTGAGATCTGTTCAATGCTGGTCCGACCAATCTGATTCCACACTCCAAGACTGCTTCCATCACGTGGACTGGGATATGTTCCGTATTGCGTCAGACGACAACATTGACGAATACGCTGATTTGGTGTGCGAGTTCATTAGAACGTGCGTTGAAGATGTTGTTCCCATAGCAACGATTAAAACATTCCCAAACCAGAAACCGTGGATTGATGGCAGCATTTGAGTGAAACTGAAAGCGCGAACCACTGCTTTTAATCAGGGCAAGGTGACTGGAAACATGACCGAATACAAACAGTGTAACTATTCCCTCCGCAAGACAATCAAACAAGCTAAGCGTCAGTATAGACAAAGTAGAATCTCAATTCAACGGCTCAGACACAAGAGGTATGTGGCAGGGTCTACAGTCAATCACGGATTACAAAAAGAAAACCAGCACCGTCACGGACCAGGATGTCTTGCTCCCAGGCAGACTAAATAACTTTTTGCCCGCTTTGAGGACAATACAGTTCCACTGACACTGCCCGCAACCAAAACATGCGGACTCTCCATCACTGCAGCCGACGTGAGGAAAACATTTAAACGTGTCAACCCTCGCAAGGCTGCAGGCCCAGACGGCATCCCCAGCCGCGCCCTCAGAGCATGCGCAGACCAGCTGGCTGGTGTGTTTACGGACATATTCAATCAATCCCTATCCCAGTCTGTTGTTCCCACATGCCTCAAGAGGGCCACCATTGTTCCTGTTCCCAAGAAAGCTAAGGTAACTGAGCTAAACGACTACCGCCCGTAGCACTCACTTCCGTCATCATGAAGTGCTTTGAGAGACTAGTCAAGGACCATATCACCTCCACCCTACCTGACACCCTAGACCCACTCCAATTTGCTTACCGCCCAAATAGGTCCACAGACGATGCAATCGCAACCACACTGCACACTGCCCTAACCCATCTGGACAAGAGGAATACCTATGTGAGAATACTGTTCATCGACTACAGCTCAGCATTTAACACCATAGTGCCCTCCAAGCTCGTCATCAAGCTCGAGACCCTGGGTCTCGACCCCACCCTGTGCAATTGGGTACTGGACTTCCTGACGGGCCGCCCCCAGGTGTGGGGGTAGGCAACAACATCTCCACCCCGCTGATCCTCAACACTGGGGCCCCACAAGGGTGCGTTCTGAGCCCTCTCCTGTACTCCCTGTTCACCCACGACTGCGTGGCCACGCACACCTTCAACTCAATCATCAAGTTTGCGGACGACACAACAGTGGTAGGCTTGATTACCAACAACGACGAGACAGCCTACAGGGAGGAGGTGAGGGCCCTCGGAGTGTGGTGTCAGGAAAATAACCTCACACTCAACGTCAACAAAACTAAGGAGATGATTGTGGACTTCAGGAAACAGCAGAGGGAACACCCCCCTATCCACATCGATGGAACAGTAGTGGAGAGGGTAGTAAGTTTTAAGTTCCTCGGCGTACACATCACAGACAAACTGAATTGGTCCACCCACACAGACAGCATTGTGAAGAAGGCGCAGCAGCGCCTCTTCAACCTCAGGAGGCTGAAGAAATTCGGCTTGTCACCAAAAGCACTCACAAACTTCTACAGATGCACAATCGAGAGCATCCTGTCGGGCTGTATCACAGCCTGGTATGGCAACTGCTCCGCCCAGAACCGTAAGGCTCTCCAGAGGGTAGTGAGGTCTGCACAACGCATCACCGTGGGCAAACTACCTGCCCTCCAGGACACCTACACCACCCGATGTCACAGGAAGGCCATAAAGATCATCAAGGACAACAACCACCCGAGCCACTGCCTGTTCACCCCGCTATCATCCAGAAGGCGAGGTCAGTACAGGTGCATCAAAGCTGGGACCGAGAGACTGAGAAACAGCTTCTATCTCAAGGCCATCAGACTGTTAAACAGCCACCACTAACATTGAGTGGCTGCTGCCAACACACTGACTCAACTCCAGCCACTTTAATAATGGGAATTGATGGGAAATGATGTAAAATATATCACTAGCCACTTTAAACAATGCTACCTAATATAATGTTTACATACCCTACATTATTCATCTCATATGTATATGTATATACTGTACTCTATATCATCTACTGCATCCTTATGTAATACAAGTATCACTAGCCACCTCACCTCCTCCCTGTAGGCCGTCTCGTCGTTGTTGGTAATCAAGCCTACCACTGTAGTGTCGTCTGCAAACTTGATGATTGAGTTGGAGGCGTGCATGGCCACGCAGTCGTGGATGAACAGGGAGTACAGGAGAGGGCTCAGAACGCACCCTTGTGGGGCCCCAGTGTTGAGGATCAGCGGGGTGGAGATGTTGTTACCTACCCTCACCACCTGGGGGCGGCCCGTCAAGAAGTCCAGTACCCAGTTGCACACGGCGGGGTCGAGACCCAGGGTCTCGAGCTTGATGACGAGTTTAGAGGGCACTATGGTGTTAAATGCTGAGCTGTAGTCGATGAACAGCATTCTCACATAGGTATTCCTCTTGTCCAGATGGGTTAGGGCAGTGTGCAGTGTGGTTGAGATTGCATCGTCTGTGGACCTATTTGAGCGGTAAGCAAATTGGAGTGGGTCTAGGGTGTCAGGTAGGGCCTAATAAATATTTTCTGTTTCTGTTACATTGCATTGGTGTTTACAGTGTACTTGTTACCCCGCTCAGCAGATTACTTTCACTGTAGAACATTGTATTGAAATGTAGACATAAGCCTATGAAAGACCAAAGAGCTTTAGATTTAGAACAACAGTGTTTACATGGTATATCCAAAAATGTACTATTATGAAAGCAGCGTTTGCCATTTGATGCAAATGCTTCATTCTGACATGTGTTTATGGCATTTTGAATGCAGTGTTACATTTTGAAGGAGATGTGAGGCATTTTGTGTGTGCAGTTTTGGGAATTGTGTGTAGAGTTTTGAAAAAAGGGGACCGTTTTCAAAAAACGCTTGTAAGCAGTTGGAAAAAACTGTAATTGGAACTAACAGCAAACTAAATATCAAATGTCATACATTTTCCCAGTAAGGATTACGATGATAATCAATCTAATATTGACTAACAGGTCTGCACTTACTTATAATGGAATTAAATTTCTCATTGGACTTGTGATTGACAGACTCTGTGTGTGTGTGTGTGTGTGTGTGTGTGTGTGTGTGTGTGTGTGTGTGTGTGTGTGTGTGTGTGTGAGTGTGTGTGTTTGTGCGTCCGTGCATGCACACTACCGGTAAGTAGAATTTAAGCTTTGACCTATGCTCTATCCTAAATCAATTATGAATTCTAACTACAACTGTCAGAGAAAGTGTCAAACATACCCGTTAATATAATCACACTGCCTGCCTAGCCAAGGGGCTCCTCATTAACAGCATCGACAATGACTTTAATAGAGAGAGAGAGAGAGAGAGATTAAGCGAGAGAGAGAAATTAAGCAAGAGAGTGAGCAAGAGAGGGAGAGAGAGAGAGCAAGTGAGAGAGAGAGATAGATTAAGTGAGAGAGAGAGAATATTTCTCATATGAAGACGGGTTGCCAGTTCCTGATGTAAAACTCAAGGAGGTAGCTTATGATTTTACCCAATTGGTCCAGCAGGAGGCTGTGGGGCCTTCCTAATCTCCTCTCAGAACCGAAGAGGCGAACGGGGAAGCCGTTTCCACAGTGAGAAGCAGGCAGGGGACGCCTAATGAAGATCACTTTCTGTTTCCCATGAGACAGCAGCTTGATATCCCCCCGACAGGCAGTAATACATTAGCCTCTGAATGTCCCTCCGTTTCCCATTGAAAAGGACAGCAAAGCCAGACGAAGCCTGGGTGCAGCAGGAGAGGAGGAGAGGGGAATGTGGTTTGGTTTGGCTTTGACTTCATTCACCCTATAGCTCAGCTTTTTGTTTGTCTCTCAACATGCTCCTGTCTGTCTGTGACACAAATACCTTTCAAGTTCCTGTCAAGTCTGGAACCTTAGAATGATATGTTTGACTAACTGAAAAAGTAATAAAGAGTCATGTAAACAAATCTTCTAAGAAATGTAAATCAAGACTTTTCACTAAATACACCACCTTATTATGCTGATATTAGTAGAGATCATGAGTTTGTGCCTCATTGGTTCTAATCAAAGCACGAGTATCGTTGTTATGGTGATAGCAAGGAGTGCAATGCAACCCATTTCCTGTCAGCTATTCAGCTATTCAGATCACACTCAGGGTAGCCCCGGGGAGCACATTGTATGTAATGGATGAGTAGCTTCCCATCCCATCTCCTCTCACTGTGAGTGAAACACAGCTCTGACTCATACAGGATTCAGGAGGGTGGAAACAATCTCTTACCCACACACTCTTTTACCATTGTGGGGATCCTGTGGATGAGAGAGGATAAACACAGTAGAAATACAGTATTTTCACTTGGAGCTGAGGCATATTTAATTACATTTTTTGAAGGACATTTTTGTCTAGTGTGTAGGTCTATTTGTGATTTTTGTTACCATTGTATACTGTGGTATAATAACATCAAAAATAGTCGTTTGTTGAGTCAGTACAGATTCTTTGTATTGGTGTACAATGTCTCGTGCAGCTCCATTGGTAGAGCATGGTGTTGGCAACCCATGGTTGTGGGTTTGATTCCCTTGGGAGATCAGTATGAAAATGTATGAAGTGTTAATATTAAGCTAAGGCTATCATTTAAAATAGGCTTATTTCACATTGCAAATCCATCTCTCAGTTTTAAATAAATCTGTCTGGCTTGAAGGTATAAGGATAGAGGGAAAGATTACACTTTTTATTTTTTTAAATTTTCATTCTAATCTCACCCTGACTCTCAGCCTGTCTTTGGGGGATTTGATAACTGCTTAGGTCCTTCTGACCTTGGCAGGGTCCATACCGTGCCCAGACCACTGCGCTATCAACCTGTTTAGGGAAGTAGGCTACCGAGAATGAAGACTCACAGACAGACTGGAAATGTGTCTTTGTTTTACTGAGACTGTCCTCAAAGTACACCAAGTAATACGTTGGCATTCTTAAGTATATTTAGTAGCATATGGTACCAGTTTACACTCTGCTCCATACTAGCACCTGAGGTTTACGCTCTCACTATTGAATTTGTTTCTGAAACTGTGGTTGTGAATGATTTTTCAGGGGCTTAGATACTGTGGTGTCAAATGAGC
The DNA here is from genome assembly GCF_018296145.1 of Oncorhynchus tshawytscha. Lineage (NCBI taxonomy): Eukaryota > Metazoa > Chordata > Actinopteri > Salmoniformes > Salmonidae > Oncorhynchus > Oncorhynchus tshawytscha. The sequence goes on from NC_056440.1 coordinate 12,437,104, forward strand.
AACAGTTATGTAAGACATTACTCTGCAGCATTAAGGTGTGCCGTGTAAAGGCACGGGGACGAAACCCAAACAAACACGTAACAAAACACAGGGTTGAAACCCAAACAAACACGTAACAAAACAAAGGGTTGAAACCCAAACAAACACGTAACAAAACACAGGGTTGAAACCCAAACAAAAAAGCGAGGAGTACCTTGAATAAATAACACAAGCGCACAACGATTAACACGTGGGACGAGACCCGTAATCATCTGTGTAATCCACAAGCGCATGAAAGACCAAAACACACAGCACAGGTACTCACATGCACCATTGGACATTGTAACAAATGACAGCACCATGGTGAACAAAGGGCACATATATATACAAATACAATCAGTGGGAATACGGGCCAGGTGTGCGCAATGAAAGTTCCAGAGGGATCCATGACAGCAATGGAACCAATTAAACAGTTCCAAGTCCTAAAAGCCACCCATCTGGCAACCCAGGTAGGGGTGAGTCACCACAGCTAGGGGTCAATCAAATGCTCAAGGTATTTCTAATAAATCAAAGAGTACATGAACTCTAATGGACACCAGATGTTTCCTCTAAGAATAGGTTTTAGAGGACAAACAGATTGATGGATGATGGACACCCAGAGAGGAAAAGGAACAACAAGAGACAGACAACTGGACGTTCATCAGGATGCATATTATTGAGGCCAGTGCCTGAAAAAAGAGCAGGGGTGCAGGACTGAGAGGGAGCCAAACAAACAAACGATCAATGAATAGTGCTCACATCTGTCTATCTGGCCCACCTGCTGGCATCGCCTCCAGCCCACCCGCAGTCAGTGTTTCCACTCACAACAAGGACACCTGCATGGGTACCAGGTAAACCTGATTGGAGCCCACTGTTCCCCTGAATACTCCTCAGACAGCCTTCCTCTGCTGGGACGAATGCAGAGGGCATTCACTTTTCTCTTACTTTTCTAATTTTGTTTTGTTTGTGTGTGTGTGTGTGTGTGTGTGTGTGTGTGTGTGTGTGTGTGTGTGTGTGTGTGTGTGTGTGTGTGTGTGTGTGTGTGTGTGTGTGTGTGTGTGTGTGTGTGCGTGTGTGTGCGTGTGCGAGAAAGAGAGAGAGGTTATTTTACGCAAAATGCAAGCTTCAGGCTTGAATATGCTTGGAATACTAAACAAGACTATTTGTAGCAATTAGTGTTTGCCCATGTTATTATTATATTATATGTGTAATTGAACCAGATTTATAGAAACAGATGACCGGGTTTGTCACTTTAAAGATGAACTGAAACATTTTAGTAAGTTAGGTGAAATTGATAACCAAATGTGATGAAGCATGTTCCTACCCTTAAAACTGCTGTAAAACTCATATATCCGTTAAGTTAGAATTGCCTCATCTGACCATCTTGATAACATGTTATCAAAGACACCTCTTAAGATATTGACTCAGAAACAGACCAAGCCCCGCTCAGGTATTATCTTCCATCCTCTCTAAGCGTTATTGTCGTACTGTTGTCTGTACTGCCAGGGGTGTCGTCAGTTGTAATCTTGTACCCATTCATTTGAACTCCACTCTTAAATCTGCTATTGTTAGCTAAAAAGAGTTCCAAGGTGAATTCCATAAACTTGAAAACCCCCTCGGTTTCAAATCATGTAGAGGGCTTGGGCTGTTACACTATAGCAACCAAAGCCCATGTCAATTTATAACATCGCATCATTGGTTACTCTGACAGTTCCTATTGACATTGGCTAATTCCAATGTTTTTCTCCTTCCTCTGTTACTAATGGGGATAGACCAAATGGTGCAGTGCTATGCAATCTTATAGCCATAGCAACTATATCAATATAAACCTTCAGACAGGGCCCTGCATTCGCCTACTGAACATAGATCGTTTGAGTTGGAGTTTCCATGTGACTTACTTTTGATTTTTTATTACTTGGGTTGATGCAGCTGAACATTAGCAGCTTACTTCATTAACAGGATTACATTAAGATCTGTGCTATGCTGATGAATCCTGTCTTTCTGGTGTTGACTGAAACATGGATCTCTTGGGACATTTTGGACTTGAGGGTTGTCATGTGTTCAGAGCTGACAGACAGGGTAGAGGTGGTGGAATGGACATTTTTATAAAATTGTATGGGGAAAAATGTATCCATAACTGTTATACGGGTCTATTGTCCTCCCTCGAATAACCTTTGTGCACTCGAAGAGTTAACTGGTTTGTTGTAATCTTTTACTAAATCCAAAGTGACCTAAATTACGATTGGGAATGCAGGCTTCAGACAATCTAAAAAACATTTGCGATGATCTAAACCTAACCCATACGGTGCCTAAACCTACACTGCCCAACCCTAAAGATCCTTCAAAGTCAACTCTGATTGATCTTAGTTTTTTATCGAATACAACAGAGAAATATGTTTCTACTGGTGTCTTTGGCCAATATATTAGTGACCATTTCCCAGTTGTTTGTGTTAGAGATGTGAGAATACAAAACTCGAAACCTCGTGTCTTCACAAAGAGGAACTTTAAAAACTTCAGTGAACAGACTTTCATACACAATGTTTATTTTAGTGACCTTCATTGTATTTCAGCTATCCCTGGACCTCATTTAGCTTTGAGGCTCTTTGCAGATGTCTTCAATACTATTGTGGATAATCAGGCCTGGTCAGGCCTGAATGCCTGGTACACTCTGGAATTATCTAAAGTCATTTCTAAAAGAGATGATGCTTGGGTCAAGCCCAGGAACACAGGCTTAGGCCCGAACTGGCAAGCTTTTAAGCAACTAACTAAGGAATCATTGTGTAAAAAAAAAAATCTGAAAAAAAAATCTGAAAGGATTGTAACGGAAATCCAGCTAAATTCTGGAAAACTGGAAAATCCCTGAAGGATTTTACTTCCTTCGCTCTGCCACAAAATTAAAAAAAAAAAAAATTAATTCAGACACTGGCCTCATTACAGAAAAAAAGACCATCATTGATGCATTTAATCACCATTTTATTTCAGCAGTCTATCTCTTTGAAATAACTTCTAAGCCTATTCACATTGATATTGGACTGGATGCTGATTGATGAATGATCAGAAAAACTATAGTCAAAGCTTTTCTTTTAGGCTATTTCCAGAGAACCAGGTCCTGGATGCTTTGCTAGACAACAAGAAATCCACCGGATCCAACCAATTGGATCCTGGTCTGCTTAAGTGTATAGCACCCATCATTGTTGGCTCAATAACCCACATTACTTTAATTTCCTCCCCTTTTTCATGATTACAATCTTGTCTCATTGCTGCAACTCCCCAATTGGCTCGGGAGAGGTAAAGGTCAAGTCATGCGTCTTCTGAAACATGACCCACCAAGCCACACTTCTTAACACCTACTCGCTTAACCAGCTGCACCAATGTGTCATAGGAAAGACCATTCAAATGACGACCGAAGTCAGCCTGCAGGCGCCCTGCCCATCACAAGGAGTCGCTAGAGCCCGATGAGCCAAGTAAAGCCCCCCTCGGCCAAACCCTTCCCTAACCCGGGCGACACTGGGCCAATTATGCACCGCCATTTGGGAGTCCCGAACCCATGCAGTGATGCAGCAATCCTGCGCCGCAGTGCCTTAGACTGCTACGCCACTCAGGAGGCCTTAATAACCCACATGTTTTCATTTAACATTGGTACCAGGAAATATTCCAAAAGTATGGAAAACAGCTCTTGTGCTGTCACTCCACAAGGGTGGGGACAGTAGTGATCATTATCGCCCTGTTTCAAGGCTTCCTTGTCTAGCTAAGATTCTCCAATCCTTGGTATCTGAGAAATATATTTTGAATTTAAACCAATCAGGGTTTAGGCCTGGGCATAGCATTATTACAGAAACCACTTTAATGGATAATGATTTTGTCAATGCTTTAGACACTAACATGAAATGTGCTGCTTTGTTTGTGGAACTGTCAAAAGCTTTTGATACTGTTGATCATGCTATTTAATTGAACAAGTTGTCCTCGATAGGCCTGAGCTCTGATGTCTGTTCATGGTTTCATGATTATCTTAGTGACTGAACTCAGGCCATCGTGATTGATGGGGTTAAGTATAAAGGTGTACCACAGGGGTTGATTTTGGGACCTGTTCTCTTAACTATTTATATAAACACCACTGGTCAATCTGTTGATTTTTCAAACGTAATCTATATACGGATTATACTTTTATGTATGCTATTGTCAAAGTACAGTCATATTTTATAGCTATGCAGGAATCCCTTGCTGATTTAAAACTTAATAAGGGCAAAATGAAATTAATGTTGTTTTTAAACTCGTAACAATGTTTCAGATGAATTACATGGTCACTCATTAAATGGTTCTCCAATCGAACGTGTTCCTGCATATAAATACTTAGGCAATTGGATTGACATGGATTTGACCATTAAAAAACTGTAGATGAGCTGGTTAAGAAGCTAAGATTTAAAGTTGCTTTTTTTTACCGAAACAGATCGTGCCTTTCTCTAAACAGTAGGAAGCAGATTATACAGTCAACCTTTTAATTTATCAAAGTGCAGCTGATGCTACTCTTAAACTTTTGGATGCCATCTACCATAGTGCCCTTCGTTTTGTTACAGGTGACAGTTTTGATCCTCATCACTGAATCCTGTATCAAAAAGTTGGCTGGACTTTCTTAAAGAGCCGTAGATCTCTACATTACTCCCATTTTGATCACAAGGCCCTACTTCATAAACTTGCTCCGTATCTAACTTTGCTGTTGAAGTATAGACAGACACCTGAGTTGCCTAACCTGTTCACAGGATTGGTTAACTCTTGAGGTTCCAAGCTAGATAAATCTGACTTTAGTTTTAGTGCACCTTATTGCTTGAACAAAATTCAAAATACATTTTATCTTGATGTTCTGGGGCCGTTCGAGCAGGTTAAAATATTGATTGGGGTTTTATTTGTGGAAGACTGTAGTTGTTTTTCTGGGTGATTTGTGATGTTTTATTTGTGCCTACGATAACTGTGTTTATGTATTTTAATATGTGTATATATACACTGCTCAAAAAAATAAAGGGAACACTTAAACAACACAATGTAACTCCAAGTCAATCACACTTCTGTGAAATCAAACTGTCCACGTAGGAAGCAACACTGATTGACAATAAATTTCACATGCTGTTGTGCAAATGGAATAGACAACAGGTGGAAATTATAGGCAATTAGCAAGACACCCCCAATAAAGGAGTGGTTCTGCAGTTGGTGACCACAGACAACTTCTCAGTTCCTATGCTTCCTGGCTGATGTTTTGGTCACTTTTGAATGCTGGCGGTGCTTTCACTCTAGTGGTAGCATGAGACAGTCTACAACCCACACAAGTGGCTCAGGTAGTGCAGCTCATCCAGGATGGCACATCAATGCGAGCTGTGGCAAGAAGGTTTGCTGTGTCTGTCAGCGTAGTGTCCAGAGCATGGAGGCGCTACCAGGAGACAGGCCAGTACATCAGGAGACGTGGAGGAGGCCGTAGGAGGGCAACAACCTAGCAGCAGGACCGCTACCTCCGCCTTTGTGCAAGGAGGAGCAGGAGGAGCACTGCCAGAGCCCTGCAAAATGACCTCCAGCAGGCCACAATTGTGCATGTGTCTGCTCAAACGGTCAGAAACAGACTCCATGAGGGCGGTATGAGGGCCCGACATCCACAGGTGGGGGTTGACAGCAGGTTCACACTGAGCACGTGACAGACGTGACAGAGTCTGGAGACGCCGTGGAGAACATTCTGCTGCCTGCAACATCCTCCAGCATGACCGGTTTGGCGGTGGGTCAGTCATGGTGTGGGGTGGCATTATTTTGGGTGGCCGCACAGCCCTCCATGTGCTCGCCAGAGGTAGCCTGACTGCCATTAGGTACTGAGATGAGATCCTCAGACCCCTTGTGAGACCATATGCTGGTGCGGTTGGCCCTGGGTTCCTCCTAAAGCAAGACAATGCTAGACCTCATGTGGCTGGAGTGTGTGTTATTATTATACGACCATGCTGGTCATTTATGAACATTTGAACATCTTGGCCATGTTCTGTTATAATCTCCACCCGGCACAGCCAGAAGAGGACTGGCCACCCCACATAGCCTGGTTCCTCTCTAGGTTTCTTCCTAGGTTTTGGCCTTTCTAGGGAGTTTTTCCTAGCCACCGTGCTTCTACACCTGCATTGCTTGCTGTGGTTTCTGTACAGCACTTTGAGATATCAGCTGATGTACGAAGGGCTATATAAATAAATTTGATTCGATTTGATTTGATTTGTCAGCAGTTCCTGCAAGAGGAAGGCATTGATGCTATGGACTGGCCCGCCCGTTCCCCAGACCTGAATCCAATTGAGCACATCTGGGACATCATGTCTCGCTCCATTTTAATTTTGAGTGTCACTCCAAATCCAGACCTCCATGGGTTGATAAATTTGATTTCCATTGATAATTTGTGTGATTTTCTTGTCAGCACATTGAACTATGTAAAGAAAAAAGTATTTAATAAGAATATTTCCTTCATTCAGATCTAGGATGTGTTATTTTAGTGTTCCCTTTATTTTTTGAGCAGTATATATATATATATATATATATATATATATATATATATATATATATATATATATTGTGTATAATGTATATATTTATGTTGTATTATACCAGGCACATTTGAAAAAGAGACCTAGGTCTCAATATGTCTTCCCTTTCAAAATAAAGTTAAATGAAAACTCTCACACTTGATCACTCTTTCTGGAGCTGAGTATTGTCTTGCACAGCATGTACCCAAGGTTTAAAAAGGCTTCTAAAGTCCCAAACGGACCTGCCCAGTGTCTGATTTTATGTGGGCAAAACTCATTTTACAGAGCCTCTTGCTTTGAACAGCAAGGACTCGGATACTGTAGAAGATGCATATATTGGCCTTCAACTTATTCTTCTACCACTGGCAGAGGATCAGGGTTATTCAAATAGTTTTAAAAAACCAGTTGTGGACAAGTTCTCTGCCAAGGAAAAGCAAAATTCAAGATAGGGGAAATGGAGGAGGGCACACACTTACACACAAATGCTCTCTCTCTCACACTCACACTCACTGTAGTGGCTTCCTTTCCTCTTTACCATAGCCACTGCCCAAGCCTGAAGCGGGGTTGTTTGGTACGCATAGTCCACACTCAAGGTTTCCAAATGGCCAAACATTCAATAACATCCAGGGATATGGTGCAACAAAAATGTTTATTCTTCTTATATCTAACAAATAAATGATTCTCCAATCAACTTAAAGCATAGAATACTTGATATGGAAAATACATATAATGACCTGTCTGTATGGTCAAAAAACTATACCGCTCCCGCATCTAGCAAGGACTTCCTCCCCCGAAGGCCCAACTTCCTGCCTTTATCTTAACACACTTACCACAATACAATGAATAAGCAAGAGGGGGGGCCAAAAACTGAGTTACACTAACAAATGAATATATCTCAATCAGGTAAATATAAAATCATAAAGGTACGTAACTAATATTTCATCATGTACATTAATATTTAATATATTTACACAAATATACATGGAGCTCCGTATGTTCAGTCTTTTATACAAATATGTCCAAATCGTCTATCTCTCTCTCTCTCTCTCTCTCACACACACTCTCTCTCTCTATCTCTTAGTCACTCACACACACTCTCTCTCTCACACACACTCTCTCTCTCTCTCTCTCTCTCTCTCTCTCTCTCACACACATACACACACACTCTCTCTCCCTATCTCTTGTCACTCACACACACACACACACACTCTCTCTCACACAAACACTCTCTCACACGCACTTCCTCTCTCTGTCACACACATACACTCTCTCTCTCTCTCTCTCTCTCTCTCGCTCTCACACACACACACAAATACCCGCTTGCGCACTTAGACACACACACACACACACGCACACACACACACTGTGATTTAACACTGGTGGGAGAGAAACATTGTGATATTCTCATATGTGCTGTTGTAAACCTCTTAGAGAACCACATTGGGATTCTCATTTCTGCTGTTCCAGACCCCTCAGAGAACTACATTTCCCCAGCAGGGTACGGTCATAGGAAAGATGAGCCTGGGAGGTGGTGGAGGAGAAGGGAGGCAGAGTAGAGGAGAGGGCAGGCTGGATGGGTCAGGGGGAACCAGGTGAGAGAGGCGCGGGGTGAGGCGCGGGATGCGCGGGAGGCACACATACAGACCGTTCTGGCAGAGCAGCATTTTTATTTGATTTATTTTACCTTTATTTAACCAGGCAAGTCAGTTAAGAACAAATTCTTATTTTCAATGTCGGCCTAGGAACAGTGGGTTAACTGCCTGTTCAGGGGCAGAACGACAGATTTGTACCTTGTCAGCTCGGGGGTTTGAACTTGCAACCTAGTCCAACGCTCTAACCACTAGGCTACCCTGCTGCCCCGGCATCACTAACTCTACGTTAGAGGACTCAGCCAGAACCATCCACAGACGTGACAGCCGTTGAGTTTCAGAATTAGTCCAGGGCACTGCCTCTCAGAATCCACTCAGCAAACTGTCAGGACTCAGCCAGAACCATCCACAGACGTGACAGCCGTTGAGTTTCAGAATCAGTCCAGGGCACTGCCTCTCAGAATCCACTCAGCGAACTGTCAGGACTCAGCCAGAACCATCCTCAGACGTGACAGCCGTTGAGTTTCAGAATCAGTCCAGGGCACTGCCTCTCAGAATCCACTCAGCGAACTGTCAGGACTCAGCCAGAACCATCCACAGACGTGACAGCCGTTGAGTTTCAGAATCAGTCCAGGGCACTGCCTCTCAGAATCCACTCAGCTCACTGTCAGGACTCAGCCAGAACCACCCACAGACGTGACAGCCGTTGAGTTTCAGAATCAGTCCAGGGCACTGCCTCTCAGAATCCACTCAGCTCACTGTCAGGACTCAGCCAGAACCACCCACAGACGTGACAGCCGTTGAGTTTCAGAATCAGTCCAGGGCACTGCCTCTCAGAATCCACTCAGCTCACTGTCAGGACTCAATTTGTCATAAAGCAGCTGGGAATAATTGATTTCAGAAATTGGAAAATGGGATTTAAACTATTTCCATATACAATTGAAATACATGGGGAGGACTTGACTCACCAATGATTTGCAATAGACCCTTTGGAACCAATACTTTGAAAGGTTTTGAAAAGTCTACTTTAGGTTACATAATGGGTCAATTCAGTATTTTTGATTACAAAGGCTAGAAATTTAAGTTGATAGTGGAGTCAGGACACAAGTTCAATTGTCTTTTCAATGAGGGCAAAGAGTCAATTGCAATCTAGTCCCAATCATTTTATTTGACTTTGGCTCAAATATTTAGCTGAAATTGGAGTTTGCTGAACTTTCCAGAAGGATCACTTCCCCACTGGGAGCTCAACGGAGGCTCTCCTTTATCTCTTTTCCCCATCGGTAGCTCCTAACTATCGCATTTCTGGGTTACTGGGAGGAAGTAGTTTCACAGCCTGCAGACTCAGAGGTTCTTATGTGTCAAAATTGCTCCCCTCTAAAGGTGTGTGCAAACAAACTGCAGCTCACTGGTGGAAGAGGAAATATGACAGAGACATCTTGCCCTGGTTTTAACAGCTTTGAAGTCTGAGAGAAACAAAGGAAGGAATCTTGACTGTTTTTTTTTTTTTTTTACGATGCCCAAAAACTCTGCAGAGCTTCAGGGTAAATAAGCTCCACCAGGAAAACTCTTATCAGGCCTAAAGTCTTGATCTGTGTTTTAGTATTCCATATTTGCCTCTGGCTGTGGGTGTACATATATAATGGTCAGTCATTCTGTCTAACATTGCCAGCAGGCGCCTGGGGAGATTCATGGGGCAGATGTGGTAATGGATTTTTAAAAGCTTTTGCATGGCAAGTCCGTTCTGTATCATTGAGAGAGAGAGAGAGAGAGAGAGAGAGAGAGAGAGAGAGAGAGAGAGAGAGAGAGAGAGAGAGAGAGAGAGAGAGAGATCTCAATCTCAATAGCCATGAACAGTAATGACCAGACAAATCCTTTAAAGTCTGATTGATGAACACTTAGACGAGTGGTGCTCTGCCAGGAGTAGCCCTGAAGTACCCCATCATGTGCCATTTTACCAGTAGGCCTATGGTCTCATGAGTCTTCTTAAGTACCCCCTGTCAATTGGCCATGTACCACTGACTTAGACTTGATTTAAATGAGAATAGAAAGCATAGCCACGTATGGCACGTCGTATAGGAGGTGTTTGACTTTTAATGAGCGCTGTGACTGGGTGATGTATGCAATGCATTATCTTTGCATTAAAAACTGCTCACATACCTAGGGCTTGGTCCAGTTCGCTGAGGTGCATTTGCATTTGGGGACAGAGTTATAGCACCGAGGAGGCCCATTAGGCCACTGACAAATAATTAATTGGAGGGTATCAAATATTGCCACACACTTTCAGTCTTCAATGCCTATCTTTCCAAAAAGATCTTTACATTACACCCACCCCCCCACTGATATACCGTAACTTGAGGGAAATTGCAATAATTTCTAGAGAAATTAAATTAATTGAGTTCAGTGGGTTAAAACTAAATATAGCTCAAGATTATGGGATGAAGAGGGTCTAATGATGCTTATTCCCTCATTGTTTGTTTTCATTTGTTTCATTCTTTCTGTCTGTTTACGGGTATGTGATGAGATCAGTGGAGGATCCTCAGAAGAAGAGGGTGAGGACCATCCTCCTCAGGGAAGTTCATCAAAATTGTAATAGTGAAACATTAGAAAGTTATCCTTTTTAGATAAAAAATATATGTGACCGATCGGCTCAAATTGGTCTTATGTACCAACATTTGAAATTGTGTTTTTTTACATTGGATAAAAGTAGAGATTCAAAATGGTATGTCATATGCTGCATTTGAGGAACAATGGGAAAGTAATTCTGCTTTGAAAGTTGCTAAACTTGTAAACTCACTTTTGACAAAAATGCCTTTGAGTATTTTGATACCTACTGTAGAGCTCTCCTTTGTCTACACCCATTCAGCATTGTTCACACCCTCTTCAGCCGGCCCCACCCATCTCTTTAAGGATACACATGTGAGGTCATGTGCTAAACAGTGAGTAGTGTAGTAAAGATTAAGATTAAAAGTGGAAAAAGTAATAGCCTACAATAAAGAAGAATTCCAGGTAAATAGAGTGTCCAGATAACAATATTTTAAAAATATTAGATGGCGCTTACCCAGACACACTTGTCTAAATTGATGGGTCATGTGAAAGACATGCTATAACACCCAGCCACATATTGCTAAGAGGATGGGTCTCTACAGAAGGTGGAAACAGTACAGCCAAATGGTTTGCTGGATGACATGCCTACATCAATCAAGCAGTTGACTTGTTGTGGTATTCCTTCACAGCAGACACCAAACACGCCAAACACAATATAATTTTTTAAAGCATCATTATCAGGTAAACTGAAAGTTAAAATGATAACACACAGCCCGACTTCACGTACCTCTGGAAAATACAGAAATAAAGTGAGATCAATAAAAGTAGTGCCAATCATGTTGGAGGTCCATTAAATAATCAAAACATGTTGTTTATGCTTTACATACAAAGTGTTGTCATTGATTCCGTGTAGAGATGCCACATTGCTGCTTTTGTCACATGGGATGGCAGCAGCTTTCCACCAAAGTGTTTGTGTCCTGGTAATATTATCCTCTGCATAGTTGTTGATGAAGTTCACCACTCACAGTTGGTCCTCATGCTTCAGGTGTAACCTGTGCTTGCTTGGGCCAGCTCTCTTTTTGATGGGAGGCATTAGACCATTCTCCTTGTATGACTGGTAGAGGAGAGTGAAGCGTGTTCTACTGATGCTGAAAGACAAATACCAGATTAATATATTTTGGCATTATTATACAATCACCATCAGACACACCTGGCTAATTTGATGGGTCATGTAATCATCTGGTGAAGTGGTCTTTTGTTTAGACATGGGAGGCATTAGTTGGCCACCTGGTCAACATCTGGTGAAATGGCAGAAAGCGAGATTCAAAATACAAAATTCTTAATATTAAACATTCATGAAAATACAATTGTCTTACGTCATTTAAAAGCTTAACTTCTTGTTAATCCAGCCGCTTTGTAATATTTCAAAAAGACTTTATGGCGAAAGCACACCACGCGATTATCTGAGGACAGCGCCCCGCATTCCATTTATATGGAATAGACAGCCATTATAATGAGTGGTGAGCTCCAAAAAAATATTCCCGGATGGATTCTCCTGAGTTTTCGTCTGCAATATCAGTTCTGTTATACTCACAGACATCATATTAACAGTTTTGGAAACTTTTTAGAAAGTTTTTTCTATCCAATTCTATCAATTATATGCATATCCTAGATTCTGTGCCTGAGTAAGAGGCAGTTTACTTTGGGCACCTCAGTCATACAAATTTTCGAATACTGCCCCCTATCCCGAAGAAGTTTTAACTTGGCTTTCGAAGACTTTAGAAAGGCAGGGTAGGATAGATATAGGTCTGTAACAGTTTGGGTCTAGAGTGTCACCCTCTTTGAAGAGGGAGAAGACCACGGCAGCATTCCAATCTTTAGGGATCGCAGACGATAACGAAAGACAGTTTGAATAGGCTAGTAATAGGGGTTGCAACAATTCCGGTGGATAATTTTAGAAAGAGAGGGTCCAGATTGTCTAGCCCAGCTGATTTGTAGGGGTCCAGATTTTGCAGCTCTTTCAGAACATCTGCTATCTGGATTTGGGTGAAGGAGAAATGGGGAGGCTTGAGCAAGTTGCTGTGTGGGGTGCAGAGCTGCTGACCGGGTAGGGGTAGCCAGGTGGAAAGCATGCAGTCGTATTAAAATGCTTATTGATTTATTGGTGACAGTGTTTCATAACCTCAGTGCAGTGGGCAGCAGGGAGGAGGTGCTATTATTCTCCATGTACTTTACAGTGTCCCAAAACTTTTTGGAGTTTGTGCTACAGGATGCAAATTTCTGTTTGAAAAAGGTAGCCTTTGCTTTCCTAACTGCCTATGTATATTGGTTCCTAATTTCCCTGAAAAGTTGCATATCAAGGGGGCTATTCTATGCTAATGCAGAACGCCACAGGATGTTTTTGTGCTGGTCAAGGGCAGTCAGGTCTGGAGTGAACCAAGGGCTATATCTGTTCTTAGTGCTGCATTTTTGAATGGGGCATGCTTATTTAAGATGGTGAGGAAAACATTTTTAAAGAATAACCAGACAACCTCTACTGACGGAATGAGGTCATTATCCGTCCAGGATATCCAGGCCAGGTCGATTAGAAAGGCCTGCTCGCTGAAGTGTTTTAGGGAGTGTTTGACTGTGATGAGTCGTAGTCATTTGACAGCGGACCCATTACAGCTGCAGGCAACGAGGCAGTGATCGCTGAGATCCTGGTTGAAGACAGTGTATTTAGAGGGCAGGTTGGTCAGGGTGTTGGTCAGGGTGATATCTGTGAGGGTGCCCGTGTTTACGGATTTAGGGTTGTACCTGGTGGGTTCCATGATAATTTGTGTGAGATTGAGGGCATCTAGCTTTGATTGTAGGACAGCCGGGGTGTTAAGCATGTCGCAGTTTAGGTCACCTAACAGGACAAACTCTGAAGCTAAATGGGGGGCTATTAATTCACATATGGTGTCCAGGGCACAGCTGGGGGCTGAGGGGGGTATATAACAAGCGGCAACAGTGAGAGACTTATTTCTGGAAAGGTGGATTTTTTAAAGTAGAAGCTCAAACTGTTTGGGTACAGACCTGGATAGCATGACAGAACTCTGCAGGCTATCTCTGCAGTAGATTGCAACTCCACCCCCTTTGGCAGTTCTATCTTGGCGGAAAATGTTGTAGTTGGGTATGGAAAATTCCGAATTTTTTGTGGCCTTTCTAAGCCAGGATTCAGACATGGCTAGGACATCAGGGTTGGCAGTGTGTGCTAAAGCAGTGAATAAAACAAACTTAGGGAGGAGGCTTCTGATGTTAACATGCATGAAAACAAGGCTTTTGAGGTTACAGAAGTCAACAAATTATAGCGCCTCGGGAATAGGAGTGGAACTAGAGGCTTCAGGGCCTGGGTTAACCTCTACATCACCAGAGGAACAGAGGAGGAGTAGGATAAGGGTATGGCTAAAGTCTATAAGATCTGGTCGTCTAGCGCGTTGGGGACAGAGAATTAAAGGAGCAGATTTCTGGGCGTGGTAGAATAGATTCAAGGCATAATGTACAGACAAGGGTATGGTAAGATGTGAGTGCAGTGGAGGTAAACCTAGTCGTTGAGTGACGATGAGAGAGGTTTCGTCTCTGGGGGGACAAGTTAAGCCAGGTGAGGTCTCTGCATGTGTGTGGGGTGGGACGAAAGAGCTATCTAAGGCATGTTGAGCTGGACTGAAGGCTCCACAGTGAAATGAAACAGAGTACTGGCAATACAAAACTAGCTAACAGTAAGCTTGAATTAACTTGCAATGAAAGCAACTTTCTGACAAATTTAGAAACGTATAATATCTGAAACTGTAGCTGGACTCTTACTCGTATACATGGATGAATGCTTCATGATAGACTACAACCCCTTCCATTAAATAAGGTATTTTGTGTCATTTCCGTTTTGTTTGTACAGCTTGCTAGGCCCGTTGTTGTGTCAAGTCACTCTGGTTCACACTGACCGTGTGCAATGCCATAAGAGTCATCTTCAGCTTTAACCCCCACCCAAACTCAGACCATTTTACTCGCCCAAGCAGAGCTGGTTAGGCTGTTTTCATGTTATCCAGAGTGTTGGTGACTGTAACTGTGCCCCTGGCAACAATTGCCAATGTTTACTGACACCGGCCGTATTCAACCGGTGTTAAGCGTTGGTAAATTCATCAGTTATTCTGCGCTCTGGCACGCTTAGACGAGAGTGCTCTGAAACAGTTGTTGCAGTGACATTCTATTGAAATTTATACTTGTATAGCTGAGTCTTTTGTTAAGTTCTGCTACGTGATACATAAAAAAAAGCGGCGTTAGACAGGATTACCTACACAAACTGACCAGCTCAAATAGGCAGAAGTGTGTTATATGGCAGATCAATCTAAACTCATCTCTCGGCATGTCCAGCCCACTCATTATCTCAGCCAATCATCATCCCTTTTTCTGTGGCTTAACCAACTAGGCTCGTAATTTAACAATTGTACTCATATTTACAGATGGCATACAAGTTTGTTATTAAGACACATGAAAGTTCACATGTTCGAGAAGGCATTTCTGCCAAAGAACCCAT
The DNA here is from genome assembly GCF_018296145.1 of Oncorhynchus tshawytscha. Lineage (NCBI taxonomy): Eukaryota > Metazoa > Chordata > Actinopteri > Salmoniformes > Salmonidae > Oncorhynchus > Oncorhynchus tshawytscha. The sequence continues at coordinate 12,452,340 of NC_056440.1, forward strand.
TTTAAAAAGAAAAATAAGTTTACATTCAAATGGCTCTCCTGTGAAGTAGTGACCGCGACATACACCTGAAACGGGTCACATGTTTAATATACTCATGTCACCAAATAATTTATTAAAACACATTGTTTTGCAATGAAGGCCTTTGCTACAGTAGCCTCAAGAGCATTCTGTAAGGTAGCATCATGGTGTAGCCGGAGGACAGCTAGCTTCCATCCTCTTCTGAGTACATTGACTTCAATAGAAAACCTAAGAGGCTCATGGTTCTCATCCTCTTCCATCGACTTACACAGTAATTATAACAACTTCTGTAGGACATCCTCCAACCTATCAGAGCTCTTGTAGCTTGGACTGACATGTTCACCCAATCAAAGTATCAGAGAAAGAATCAAGTACAGAAAGCATAAGCTACAGCTAGCTAGCACTGCAGTGCATAAAATGTGGCGAGTAGTTGACTCAAAGAGAGAGCAAGACAATTGTTGAACATTAATTTATTGAAAATTGAAGGAAAAGCAAGAGAAAGTGAGAGAGAGAGAGAGAGAAAGAGAGAGAGAGATACAGTTGAAGTCAGATGTTTACATACACCTTAGCCAAATACATTTAAATGCAGTTTTTCACAATTCCTGACATTTAATCCTAGTAAAAATTATTTGTCTTAGGTCAGTTAGGATCACCACTTTATTTTAAGAATGTGAAATGTCAGAATAATAGTAGAGAGAATGATATATTACAGTTTTATTTCTTTCATCACATTCCCAGTGGGTCAGAAGTTTACATACTCTCAATTAGTATTTGTTAGCATTGCCTATAAAGTGTTTAACTTGGATCAAACGTTCTGGGTAGCCTTCCACAAGCATCCCACAATACGTTTGGTGAATTTTGGCCCATTCCTCCTGACAGAGCTGGTGTAACTGAGTCAGGTTTGTAGGCCTCCTTGCTCGCATACGCTTTTTCAGTTCTGCCAACATTTCTATAGGATTGAAGTCAGGGCTTTGTGATGGTCACTCCAATACCTTCACTTTGTTGTCCTTAAGCTATTTGCCACAGCTTTGGAAGTATGCTTGCGGTCATTGTCCATTTGGAAGACCCATTTGCGACCAAGCTTTAACTTCCTGACTGATATCTTGAGATGTTGTTTCAATATGTCCACATAATTTTCCTACCTCATGATGCCATCTATTTTGTGAAGTGCACCAGTCCCTCCTGCAGCAAAGCACACCCACAACATGATGCTGCCACTCCTGTGGTTCACGGTTGGGATGGTGACCTTCAGCTTACAATCCTCCCCCTTTTTCCTCCAAACATAACTATGGTCATTATGGACAAACAGTTCTGTTTTTGTTTCATCAGACCAGTGGACATTGCTCCAAAAAGTACGATATTTGTCCACATGTGCAGTTGCAAACCAGAGTCTGGCTCTTTTATGGTGGTTTTGGAGCAGTGGCTACTTCCTTGCTGAGCGGCCTTTCAGGTTATGTTAATATAGGACTCGTTTTACTGTGGACATAGATACTTTTGTACCTGTTTCCTCAAACAAGGTCCTTTGCTGTTGTTTTGGGATTGATTTGCACTTTTCGCACCAGAGTACATTCATCTCTAGGACACAGAATGCGTCTCCTTCCTGAGCGGTATGACGGAGGCGTGGACCCATGGTGTTTATACTTGTGTACTATTATTTGTACAGATGAACGTGGTACCTTCAGGCATTTGGAAATTGCTCCCAAGGATGAACTAGACTTGTGGAGGTCTACATTTCTTTTCTGATGTCTTGGTTGATTTCTTTTGATTTTCCTATGATGTCAAGCACAGAGGCACTGAGTTTGAAGGTAGGACTTGAAATACATCCACAGGTACACCTCCAATTGACTCAAATTATGTCAATTAGCCTATCAGAAGCTTCAAAAGCCATTACATAATTTTCGGGAAATTTCCAAGCTGTTTAAAGGCACAGTCAACTTAGTGTATGTAAACTTCTGACCCACTGGAATTGTAATAGTGAATTATCAGTAAAATAATCTGTCTGTAAACAATTGTTGGAAAAAGTACTTGTGTCATGCACAAAGTAGATCTCCTAACTGACTTACCAAAACTAAAGTTTGTTAACAAGAAATGTGTGACTTCCGATTTCAAATGCAGCTAGATTTGTATTCTTTTCATTTTCACTGAAACTTAGCTAGCAATTGCAGCTAGCTAGTTTAACCTACTCAAACACCTGGCTCAAACAGAGAGGGATACAATGTTAGCCTGCTGGCTATGGCTATCCAAATTAGAACTCTTCAAAGTCAAGGTAAACTTTTAGTTTGATGAATTTATATCCACCGGGGCCCAGCGGTCTAAAAGCTAAACTGTACAGCATGAATGTTTACTAAAACTTTGGTTCCAGTAGTTGTTGTTGATTATGACGTTAGCTAATATGGTGACAATGATGTAGGCTGTGTGTAGTGGTTAGCGGTTATGAATTTTTGGCGCTTGGAAAGGTTTTTTCACCTAGTCACAGACAGCTGATTTGTTGTGCACTGAAATACACAAGCGAAGGGAAAATGTGAGAGGAGGAGAGTGCGTAAATACGAAAAGGAATTATACAATGAACAAAGTGATCATGATTTTTGTATGTGGCTGCTATGAAAGTGAACTGTGTGTGTGTGTGTGTGTGTGTGTGTGTGTGTGTGTGTGTGTGTGTGATCAGGGTTGTATTCGTTCCACAGATTTTGTACGTTTCTTAATTGGAAACAAACAGTAGGAAACGGGGAAAAACATACCTGAATTTGTCCAATAGAAACTCTGATTTGCAACTGTTGGACTAATGATTACACCCTAGATCAGCAAGATGCAGGCAAGAGTGTGCAAGGCGGTATTGAATGTGTCAGTGTCTGTCACCTTGATTACTCGAACTGTCTGCACCTACAGTAAATTTTACATTTTCAATCATAGGCTAGGTTGTAGCAACCTCATGATGGGTATAGGGAAAATCTGAGTAACATGTAATAGCCTAAACCTATTGATGTTACATTGCGCTGGGTGAATGGAATATGAATGACAGTCATTCAATTTGTTGTAATAGAAATAAAGCTGTGCTCACAAAAACAAATTATCGTCCTCCCTCATTTTATGAGATGATCATTTGCAGCGTTATTTCCCAAACCAGCATTTTACTCTTCTATTCTATACCAGAACCTTCGATTTATTGTTTCAATAGGGTAATAAAATCTCTTATTTACTTACAGATGTAAGAAATTAATTTGACCAGTTTCTCACAGCAGGAAAATAATCCTGCGGCAACAGGACATTTGAAATATTGCGTGGATTATAATTAATGGACATTTTTGTAGGGGTTTATAAAATGTTTTGTTAGGGAAAATAAAGTCTGAGTGGAAATTACAAACTTAAGGCCTTTGTAAACCTCGAATACACTACAAGTTTCCATTTTCTGTAACAATAGTGTTATCAAATTTAGATGCTAGTACATTTGTACCTTCATTCCTATGTGGTAGTATTGAAATTATAATTAAATCACAATGTGTTGGCTGCCAAGTTAGTGCAGGGGCCTTCGCTATCTAGCTAGCTATGTTGTGTTAGTTAGCAAATAGGTTAACTAGCTAGCTAGCTAAACATTTTGTTATGGGCTGGCACTGGCAGTATGGGATTATGGAGTGGGAATTAAATGGTTCCTTCGTCATCTTGCTAGTTAGTTAGCTAGCTCTGGCCATCTGGCTAGAAACAACAAGGACCTATCTACAAAATAGCAACATTAGCGCAGCTAACTAGCTAGCTAACATAGAAATCTAGACCATAAGAAACCAGAGATATTAGAAAAGGAGGAGATACAGTAAGAATGGAGAAATGTATAACGCTCTGCCCAGAATAATGTAGTCCAATCGCTTTCACGTTGCAATGCTGCGTTACGCGGAGGCTAAGCTATTTGTCACACAATCGCTTCTAAAAGTCAGGGTATTAGTTGAGAAATCTACCTATGTAATGTTAAGATTTCAAAGCTATACACTACTAGAGAGAACAAGTTAATAATCTCACATCTCTGAAATTATTTGTAATGCTGTACTTCTTGTTCACATAATTCATGCAAATTTTGGGTTTTTGATTTAGCGCTCAATTGACTCCCATTCACTCATTGAAGGAGTGACCTTCTTGTCCCAGAATCATCCAGAATGCACTGCACAGCACATTGATGTCGCATGGGCAACATACATGGGGCGGCAGGGTAGCCTAGTGGTTAGATCGTTGGACTAGTAACCAGACGGTTGCAAGTTCAAACCCCCGAGCTGACAAGGTACAAATCTGTCGTTCTGCCCCTGAACAGGCAGAACTGTTCCTAGGCCGTCATTGAAAATAAGAATTTGTTCTTAACTGACTTGCCTAGTTAAATAAAGGTAAAAAATACATAATACCTGTTAATACGATTCCAATGGAGTTTCCCATCTCCTCAAAAGTATTTTTGAAATAACATACATGAACATTTATTGCCAAACAATGCTTCGGCCACCTGGTTTGGAGTATTTTAACACGGCTGAGTGGCTGACGACTTCAAGGTCTTTGCTGTGTGAACACAAAAGAGATGGACTGTCGTCACTGTTCAGAGGTGCTAAGTACTGTCGGCAGGCAAATGTTTGACAATCCTACCGGTGTGTCTGAGCTATAAGGCCTTCATGAGAGAAATTCCATCATATCAATACTTTAGTTACCATTTATCTATCCTAATATTATCACAGCTGTGCATTAATTTGGTAGGTTTTGAGTCTCCACACTATCACTCCGTTACCAAATAGGTGGTCATTTATCATAGCCAAAACTATGAATAACCGTGTAGAATACTAGAGTAACACCACCTAAGCACTTTCTCCTTCAGAACATTTATACATCTGAAGCATGGCACTGAGTAATGAGTGTACTCTGCATTGGTTTAATTGGAACATCAGTTAATCCAATGACATCCGTTTAAGTTTATTATTATATTGGTTACATTGAAATACTGTCAGCTGATGACATGATCGCCACACTCCCCTCTCTCCACTGGGATTCTCTGTCTCTGACCCTATTACAGGGGGCTGAGTCACTGGCTTACTAGTGCTCTTCCATGCTGTGCCTAGGAGGGGTGCGTCACTTGAGTGGGTTGAGTCACAGACAAGATCTTCCTGTTTGGTTTTGTGCCCCCCCGGGCTTGTGCGTTGGAGGAGATCTTCGTGGGCTAAACTCAACCTTGTCTCAGGGTAGTAGTTGGTGGTCTGTTGATGTCCCTCTAGTGGTGTGGGGCCTATGCTTTAGTAAAGTGGATGGGGTTATAAACCTGCATAGTCAAATCAAATCAAATCAAATTTTATTTGTCACATACACATGGTTAGCAGATGTTAATGTGAGTGTAGCGAAATGCTTGTGCTTCTAGTTCCGATAATGCACTAGTAACCAACGAGTAATCTAACCTAACAATTCCACAACTGCTACCTTATACACACAAGTGTAAAGGGATAAAGAATATGTACATAAACATATATGAGTGGGTGATGGTACAGAACGGCATAGGCAAGATGCAGTAGATGGTATCGAGTACAGTATATACATATGAGATGAGTGATATAGGGCATGTAAACATAAAAGTGGCATAGTTTAAAGTGGCTAGTGATACATGTATTACATAAATATGGTTGGCCCTGTCTGGGGGTATCGTCGGACAGGGCCACAGTGTCCCCTGATCCACCCCTGTTTCAGTCTCCAGTATCTATGCTGTAATAGTCTATGTGCCAAGGGGCTAGGGTCAATCTGTTATATCTGGTGTAATTCTCCTATCTTATCTGGTGTCCTGTGTGAATTTAAGGATACTCCCTCTAATTCTCTCTCTCTCTCTCTCTCTCTCTCTCTCCCTCTCCTCCCGGAGGACCTGAGCCCTAGGATCATGCCTCTGGACGGCCTGGCGTGATGACTCTTGGCTGTCCCCAGTCCACCTGGTCGTGCTGCTGCTCCAGTTTCAACTGTTCTCCCTGCGGCTAGGGAACCCTGACCTGTTCACCAGATGTTCTACCCTGTCCCGGACCTGCTGTTTTCGACTCTCTCTCTACTGAACCTGCTGTCTCAACATCTGAATGCTCAGCTATGAAAAGCCAACTGACATTTACTCCTGAGGTACTGACCTGTTGCACCCGCTACAACCACTGTGAGTATTATTTGACCCTGCTGGTCATCTATGAACGTTTGAACATCTTGAAGAACCATCTGGCCTTAAATGGCCATGTACTTTTATAATCTCCACCCAGCACAGCCAGAAGAGGACTGGCCTTCCCTCACAGCCTGGTTCCTCTCTAGGTTTCTTCCTAGGATCCTGCCTTTCTAGGGAGTTTTTCCTAGCCACCGTGCTTCTACATCTGCATTTCTTGCTGTTTGGGGTTTTAGACTGTGTTTCTGTCACTTTGTGACAGCTGCTGATGTAAAAAGGGCTTTATAAATACATTTGATTGACTGATTGACTGCAGAGAATATGAGGGTCTTTGAGAAAAACAACATTAATTATATCATACATTACCTTACCCACTCATGCTGACAAAAGGCTGCAAACACATACCCCACTCTGTCTATGCAAATGTGCACAACGCCACAAGGAGCTCTCTACCACTCCCAAGATTTCCTCAGATATCTTCAAAGCGTTTCAGAACTCCTGCAAAGCCTTGGTTTATTTAGAGGCATCGGATCAACAGCGTGGCACCTGGGGAGCCTGAGCTGTCTCATCCGTTTGTCACCAGGAGTTGTGTTCTTATTTTCCACTTCCGCACATCCAAGTCTATTCCTCCCTTCCTCCGCCTACCTTTCTCCCCTACCTCCTACCCCCTACCTCCTCACAGCGGAAGTTCGTCAAATAACCGAGCAACACTTCAAAAACAGGAGCTGGGGTGTTGTCCTCTAAAAATCTCAGCATGGTCTGTCCTTCTCAGAGAGGAAAAGGGGGACAGGGGGAGAGGTGAGACAAGAGAGAAAAGAGAAGAGAGCGTAGAGGAGAGAGTGTGGCCGGAGAGGGGAGAGATCAGAGAGGAGATGAAGCGGGGAGAAAGACGAGAGGGGAGAGGGGATGGAGAGGGGAGGGGAGGGAGAGGGGAGAGAGGGAGGAGGGAGAGTGAGGGAGGAAGGAGAGTGAGAGAGAGGGAGGAGAGGGAGAGGGGAGGGAGAGATAAAGAGAAGGGAGAGGGGAGGGAGAAGAGAGGGGAGGGAGAACAGAGGAAAGAGGGGAGGAATGATTGGAGATGAACACAATGCCCAAGAGAAAGCCAAAGAAAAAAGGCCTCTCAAAGAGTTGGAAACTTTTTCATCCAAAAAAAGCCCCTTTCTGTTTAGTGTATTTATGACACTGCAGAATTTAGAGAGAAGGGTTTAGTCTGGCTCTTTTCCTCTTGGCAGCTCCCCACTGGGCACAAACTGGCTAAATCAACGTTGTTTCAATGAAATTTGTCAATGAATTGTGATGTGGAATCTACGTGAAAAATACATTGGATTTGTTTTTGCAATTATTAACGTAAAACGCTGTTTTTAGGTAACATTTTACCACTTTATGTCATCATGGTAACATATTTGCAACATAGACAAACCTTGTGTAAAATATGTGGAATTTGTACCTTTGTAACAATGTCAGACTTTCAACGTTATGTCAACTAACAGAAAAAAACTATAGGCCTGGCAGCACCTCCTACTGGAGAGTTGATCTATCTACAGCTATCCCTTCCATCTCCTATCCAGGGTTGTAACCAGGGTTTTCTTATGTAATCATAGAAAGCGCGTATGTTCAGAGTCGCAGGTCTGTAGAAATCTTCAAAATTGCTATGATAATCTGCATAGAATCTCAAACAGGATTGATCACTTGCACCATTACTTTATTGTAAATCTCAATTAACTGCAGTGCAGGTCATTTGCTTGTGCTATTAGATGAAGCAGACTGAGAACACTTTAAGTTGTTGTATAAATAAACAACACATCGAACATTGTATTGCCAATTTAAACTTTGGTGTGCTTTTAAATTGGGGAAAGCGCAGTGATAACACATTTAGGTGACAACTAAGTCAAAAATCAAACATTGTATTTTCCATTGGAATTTGTTGTCCTTTTAGATAGTTGAAAGCATAGCGATAACACATTGGGATTCAACAAACTTTTGACTGTCTTTTTGAGTGGGTGAAAATAGGTTGAAATATCATGAATCTACGTATCTACCAAATATTATCACATTTTCCATGTCTAAATGATGTGATGGACCAAGTGGGTCTGCTGTGTGTTTCAGTGAGTATGCACAGACGAGCAGTATGAGAGTCAGCAAAAGAGGATTTGAAACAAGGCTAGCGGTGCCAATGCTTACCAAATGGGAACGTTTGAAATGGGACATGGAGGGGAAATCCAATTGGAACAAAGCTCTGTCTCATCCTGTATTGTAGTGAATGTTGCACAACATCACTGCTTACTGCTTACACAAACATTCAGTGCATCAATAAAAAAAATCTAAATGGATCCCATAGAAAGAAAGTAGCTAGCCGGTAATAAAGATGCATTAGTGTGTTGTGCTTTTATCCAAATGACCATAAAGTCTGTGTTCCTCAGTCCCAAATTCAGAAAAATAGCCCATTCCACTCTCTGTCCTGCTTTCTTATCCTTCAGCCTGCAAGTCCCTGTGGCTCCAGTCTGCAGTTTAAATCTTCCAAATAGCACCCTGTTTCGTATATAGTGCACTACTTTTGACCAGAGTGCTATGTGCCATAGGAAAAGGGGTGTCATTTGGGACGTAGCCCTAATCCGGCTGCAGCTGAATAAGCTGCAATGTGGGCCATTATTCACTCCCAAGTACTGTAGTTTCCTGGCTGCTCTGAGGCTCTCTCTGCAGCAAGCGAGAAATGCGGTCTGAATGGAGAGGATGATTGGTTCAGGGGCAAATATGAAAGAAAGTGAAGGGTACTAGCCCCCCAGACAGACGAACAGACTTGCTCATCCCTAACTGGGTTCTGGGGGGATGGATGGACATGGTAGTACAATCTGGATGTCTTTCAATAGAGTGTTCTGAAATTACATACACAATGTTCCTATAATTTTACTTTGGGATTGTAGTTTTACGTCAGCCTGCCTGTGTTTCTGTTGTATTCATTTTTTCTTTAAATCTCCAACTGCTGATGTCAATTTGCGAATTTAAAACTAAATCTGGTTAGTGTACTTTGACGGATTTGAGATTATTATTGCATTCTGTGTTATAAAATGTATTTGGATTAAATTATTTTTTCTCAAATGTTCAATCTCCTCTCTATCTCTCCCCTCCTCCCATTCTCTGTCTTTCCTACTTATTTATCTCTCCCCTCTCTTTCATATGGAACAATGCAATCAGGCTTCTTCCCAAAAAGCTCTGCCTCTCTCCTCCACTTGGTCCTCGTTACAGACTTGTCAATTCTTCCTCTTCTCTAAAGAGATGGTACGATAGAGAAAAATAGTCTAAGGAAAAGACTATCGGCCTCCTGCGAGCCTCCTGTCTCTGGGGAATAACTGCCAGGCAGCTGAGGAGCTAGGCTCTGTGTGAGTAAGTTTAAATCTGCAATGCCAAGCTGTCATCAGAGACCTGATGGGTATCACCGGAGCCCCCCGTTATGCACCCCCAAGTCAAATACCCTACCCCAGCTCCCCTAACTCAAATACTCTACCCAGCTCCCATTAACTCAACTACCCTACCCAGCTCCCCTAACTCAAATACCTTACCCCAGCTCCCTAACTCAAATACCCTACCCCAGCTCCCCTAACTCAAATACCCTACCCAGCTCCCCTAACTCAAATACCCTACCCCAGCTCCCCTAACTCAAAGACACTACCCCAGCTCCCATAACTCAAAGACCCTACCCCAGCTCCCCTAACTCAAATACCCTACCCCAGCTCCCCTAACTTAGCTACTCTACCCCAGCTCCCTTAACTCAGCTACCCTACCCCAGCTCCCCTAACTCAAAGACCCTACCCCAGCTCCCTAACTCAAAGACCCTACCCCAGCTCCCCTAACTCAAAGACCCTACCCCAGCTCCCTAAATCAAAGACCCTACCCCTGCTCCCCTAACTCAAAGACCCTACCCCAGCTCCACTAACTCAAATACCCTACCCCAGCTCCCTTAACTCAACTACCCTACCCAAGCTCCACTAACTGAGCTACTCTACCCCAGCTCCCCTAACTCAAATACTTTACCCTAGCTCCCCTAACTCAAAGACCCTACCCCAGCTCCCCTAAATCAAAGACCCTACCCCAGCTCCCCTAACTCAAAGACCCTACCCCAGCTCCCTTAACTCAACTACCCTACCCAAGCTCCACTAACTGAGCTACTCTACCCCAGCTCCCCTAACTCAAATACTCTACCCCAGCTCCCCTAACTTAAATACCTACCCCAGCTCCCCTAGCCCATTAGTTCCATGCTATGTGATCTCTTGGCTTCTAGTTCTTCTAAGCCCAGGCCAGGCATGCCTTGTCTCTATGCTACACTATCTCATAACTCATGGACACAGAGTGGGAAGACGTTGTTCCTAAGAACTGAAACAGGGTCAGCAAAAAAAATGTTTATGGGGAACATCTACCAGACAACATACACTCAATTCCAAATCTATCCTCTTCCCCCTAACTGTTTCTCGCATCTACACAACTGCCTTAGGGGTACAAAGTATATTTGTCAATTTGGAATTCAGTAAGTTGAGAGGGCTTAAGCAGTGAGTGTTGTGTGGGCAGTAATGGTAGGAACACTGCCATCTAGTGCTAGCGCTGAGACAGACAGTGAGACAGACAGACAAACAGACAGACACACCAAACCGCTGACATTGAGGTGAACCAGAGAGAAACAGTAGGATACATACTCTTGCACAGGAAAGGGAAATCATTATATACCTGCAGTTACAAAGGAAGGCCCTTACTGCATCAGGTTCTAAACGTCAGGGCTATTGAGTGTCTATTGGAAGCACAAAGCAGTCTGACCTTCTCAGTGCCTCCCCATTGAGTGGACTTTAGGTAGGCTGCTTTATGAACATAAAAGTGTGAGAGTCCAGGTTTGTGCTGTTAAGGCACAGACACACCGGTCGGTAGCATTTACCGGCCGAGATTACTTAGCATCTCTGAACAGAGTGACGGTGTGTTTTGGTCCCTAAAACACACAGTGCCAAATGAACGGTGAAGAAATGGCAGACGAACTGGCAAACCGTCACTCGGTGCAATGGGTTTTCTCCTTTAGACAATAAGGAGGAAGTGGTAGCTGCAGAGAATCATTTTGGAGATGCCAAAGAAGCTTTCAATGTTTCTTCTGAGAAGGGTATTGTTAGTCACAGACCATGCTTGGTTGAAACAAATGATCACGTGGAGAGTTGTTTTTACTCAGCCTTTTGATTTAACACAGGGATGGGATGTATGGAGGGTGGAATAGAGGCAGGGAAAGAAAGAGAGAGAAAGACAGAGAGAGAGAAAGAGCAAGAAGACAGAGAGAGAGAGAGACATAGAGAGAGGGGAGAGAGCGAGATATGGAGGGAGAGCAAAGGAGAGAGAGAGATCAGAGGAACAGAGAGAGAGGGAGAGCAAGAGAGAGAGAGAGAGAGAGAGAGAGAGAGATCAGAGGGAGGATTAATACAATTGAGGTCCACATGATGTCATGTATGTCTCACAGGTATATGTACACCACTGTTCAAAAGTTTGGGGTCACTAGAAATGTCATTGTTTTTGAAAGAAAAGCTCATTTTTGTCAATTAAAATAACATTAAATTGATCATAAATACAGTGTAGACATTGTTAATAATGTTGTGAATGACTATTGAAGCTGGAAAAACGGCAGATTTTTTTGTGGAATATCTACATAGGCGTACAGAGGCCCATTGTCAGCAACCATCACTCCTGTGTTCCGATAACACGTTGTGTTAGCTAATCCTATTATATCATTTTAAAAGGCTAATTGATCATAGAAAACCCTTTTGTAATAATGTTAGCACATCTGAAAACTGTTGTTCTGATTAAAGAAGCAATAAAACTGTCCTTCTTTGGACTAGTTGAGTATCTGGAGCATCCGCATTTGTGGGTTCATTTACAGGCCCAAAATGGCCAGAAACAAAGGACTTTCTTCTGAAACTCGTCAGTCTGTTCTTGTTCTGAGAAATTAAGGCTATTCCATGTGAGAAATTTCAAAGAAACTGAAGATCTTATACAACACTGTGTACTACTCCCTTCACAGAACAGCGCAAACTGGCCCGAACCAGAATAGAAAGAGGAGTGGGAGGTCCCGGTGCACAACTGAGCATTTTTATGTAATTTAATTAACAATAAATATACTTTTTTTTTAAAAAACAATTACATTTCTAAGTCACCCCAAACTTTTGAACGGTAGTGTATGTGTGTGTGTGTGTGTGTGTGTGTGTGTGTGTTTGTTTGTGTGTGTCTGTTTACTCTTAACAGTATACTCATGATTTGTTTGATGTAATGTCATTACTTTTCAATTCTAAGAATTAAACATGACTCAACAACACCAGGATTGCGGCCATGTTGGAATTCAATTCAGGACTGGAAATGTGATTCCTCAGTTTAGATGGAATTGACCCAACCTTGTCCTCCACAGTCGTCAACATAGCTTCAACCACAGTGTGATCAAACAATGTTATCATACCCAGTCAGGAAGAATTTTTGGTGCATCAGAGAGAGAGAGCGAGAGAGAGAGAGAGGGAAAGGGAGTTAGAGAGAGAGGGGGAGGGAGAAAGGGTGAGAGAGACACACTCATGTGAAAAGGACGTCACGCTGCGAGAACCACTTCCTCTTAATTCAGGCTACACCAAGAATAGAAACCAGGACCTCTGCCTTGCTAGTGTTATGGGCATCACGTTTCTTTCTTAGCGAGTACCACTACCCCCGAAGCGCAACACACACACAGCGGTGTTGATAAGGGCTAATGATGCAAAATTGTGAAGGTTTTCAAAAGCAAATTAACCTACTGTATATGCCCTTGTCCATTCTTATGCAAATATATCTGCCTCGGCAGCCACTCTTGGGAAGGAAGGGTGTGTGACTTATCTTTTAAAACACTAAGCAGTTTATTAACCACACAACAACAGGCCAGTAAAGAACCGCTATCTGAAAAAAACAGAAACATTTTTAATCCTTATCAACTTAAAGAGAAACGTGTGTTACTTACTGTTACTGCATTATGACAGCCACTAGCATGATTTCAATTCTACTCATTTACTGGCTTCACCTTCGATGGTTTCTGGTCAACAGACACAATGTCACACCTGGCTGTTCAGTGTATAACATCTAGAGTATGTTATTTAAGGCTTAAGATTAAAATATATTAATTTCCATTAGGAGAGATGCTAGGGTAGAAATCATCCGTATCCTACAATGTGGCTCGTGGTCATTAATCACAGCTCTCATGGTTTGTTTGGTACCCGGGGAGCACGTGTGTCACTACCCGCAAGCAAGACCGGGATTTAGTGCGTGCGCTGTGTGGAATACAGAATTCACGCAGTTCGAGAGAGCCACACACACTGGAGTCAGGGTACGGAATGTGTGTGTGTGTTCCTGTGGGAGAGAGATAGCTGGCTATACACAGGAGCCAGGGTTGCAGTTCACAAAATCCACACAGAGCGTCGTCCCCTCACCTGTGGAGCGAAGAGTGAATTGGAGATGGAAAGCCGCCCCCGTTCCAATGACCAAATAAGAGCGAGCGAGTGTGCCCACGCGCTGAATGCATAGGCTATTTTCAGTGAATGTTCTAAGGATTCGGTGACTTTACATTTATTGTGTTTGAGTGAAGGTACATTTGGACTTTTGATTTCTACGCTGTCCGTATTTATTTTGTGTTTCTCACCTGGATCTTATCACTAAAAGCTCAATGGAAAGGTAAAAGGACACCGTGCCTACCAAGAAAATAACTCGCATCCAAAAGATCCAACAAGTGGACGAACGAATATTCTGCTTCTGCACTAATGACTGTACTAAAACAACGGATTAAGCATCTTTGAATGATCTCATTGTTTTTGGATTTTATCTGTTTGTTTTCTAATCCAGTGAGAGAAACCGCTGTTCCTTTTCATCTGCACTGACATCTCACTAGCGGTGTGTCTCAGCAGATGGAGCCACCGTGATGTGTTTAGTCTTGTTCAGCAAATAGCCTGTATAAGTGTGACAATTTAGGCAATTAATTCAACTCGATGATTGTCAATTAATTTCCTCAACCCAGGCTAGATATATCTCGCAATTTGTGTAACAAATAACTGTCAAGTATCCAGATGAATAAAAAGGAGATACAGTGACAACGTCAAGTTTATATTTATATATAAAAACAATAATCCACTAGTCTTCTCCGTGTTCATTCACCAAGGAACGGGGGATAGGCTACCACGGATCCTCTCTTCTCTCCTGCCTCTCGAATCTGGGACCACATCTGTTCCTTTCTATTCATGGACTTGATCCTCCGCACCCTGTTTGAAACTGGAGAAAAGTTGTGAGTGACTCTCTTGAACTCTCCCTTATATGAAGATCAGGGCACAGGTGGCAGCCCCAGACCGTCACCGCAGCCATGCCTATCATGCATCCAATCACCTCCAATTTGATGTACCGGGGCATCTGCACCATCCCAGACATGCTCGCCTACCGAGCCCCGGTCAACCTGCCCGAGGACGAGGTGGAAGGTGAGGAGGAGAGTTTACATGTTCTGTTCCCAGCTCTGGTTCTGTTCCCAGGTCTGGTTCCATTGCCAGCTCGCAGCTATGCTGTAGCCTTTCATCTCACATAATCGTTTCATTATCAATTCACACTTGGTGAAGAGAGGTCTTGAGTCAAAGTAATGGCATGAGAGCGGTGAGTTATTTTAGACTGTCGCCATCAGTGCAAGTAGATTCAGCACCACGGACAGCGCCGCTCAGGGAGTCCGTATTTGAATCGGTCCCTTGCCTCACCATGTTGACTAGGTGCGACTCCGTTTGGAATAGCGTCCACCCACTGTAGATTGTCACTCACAGATAATTTGTTACTTCGCTACCTCAACTTTATAGTTGATCTGGTTATGAAGTTATCAATTAATCAATTTATTTGATCGTCAGTTAGTGGGCCAATTGTGTGTAGTATAAACATGTTGTTTTTGCAGGTGAAAGGGGATTTGTGAGAGGCGTGGGATGTCCACATATTATCTTTTAAAGACAGTTCTACAAGCCTATCCACCATTTGCCCAGATAAGATTGAGATTCAATTTTGTTTTAGCTCATCACTGATCATTTATTTGGGATTTATTTCTAATGTAAGGTAATTTTAAGGAGAGCACACCTGTATGTTGTAATTGTCTCATGGTGGACTTGCCAGTCAGTGACTGACCATCAGTAACATTCTAGTATGAAGGTGTTGCTCCCTCTAACTCTCCCAGATAAGGGTTAGAGATCACCATTGTTAATGTTTGTATGTATTGATCCTCACGCAAGCATGTTTCCCTATTGCAAGATTATCAGCATCTATATGAACAGCAAATGAGATGTAAACCTGTGGCAGACACAAAAGCTCCATTACATAGAAAACCCTGTGGAGAAATCATCTAAATGAGAAAACGCTGACACTGTGACGAACATATCCCATTGTGGGGTTATATTCAGTATTGTGGGGTAATATTCAGAACTGTGGTTTTATATTCAGTATTCTGGTGTTAGATTCAGTATTGTGGGGTTCTATTCAGTATTGTGGGGTTATATTCAGGATTATAGGATAATATTGAGTATTGTGGAGTAATATTCAGTATTGTGGAGTAATATTCAGTATTGTGGATTAACATTCAATATTGTGGTGTTAAATTCAATATTGTGGTTTTATATTCAACATTCTGAGGTTATATTCAGTATTGTGGTGTAATATTCAGTATTGTGGTGTTATATTCAAAATTCTGAGGTTATATTCAGTATTATGGTGTAATATTCAGTATTGTGGTGTTACATTCAGTATTGTGTGGTTATAGTATATTCAGTATTGTATCGTTTTATTAAGTATTGTGGTGTTATATTCCCTTTTGTGTGGTTCTATTCTGTATTGTGGGGCGGCCGGGTAGGCTAGTGGTTAGAGCGTTGGACTAGTAACCAGAAGGTTGCAAGTTCAAACCCCCGAGCTGATAAGGTACAACATCTGTCATTCTGCCCCTGAACAAGGCAGTTAACCCACTGTTCCTAGGCTGTCATTGAAAATAAGATTTTTTTCTTAACTGACCTGTCTAGTTAAATAAAGGTAAAATAAAATTACAAAAATTGTGGGGTTATATTCATTATTATGGTGTTATATTCAGTTTTGTGGGGTCATATTAAATTTTTGGTGTTATATTCAATATTGTGGTGTTATATTCAGTAATGTGGTTTTCAGTATTGCAGTGTTATATTCAGGATTGTTGGGTTACATTCAGTATACCATACTCCGGCGCCGACAGAGAAGGCCGCCTCGCTTCGCGTTCCTAGGAAACTATGCAGTATTTCGTTTTTTTACGTGTTATTTCTTACATTGGTACCCCAGGTAATCTTAGGTTTCATTACATACAGTCGGGAGGAACTACTGAATATAAGAGCAACGTCAACTCACCATCATTACGACCAGGAATGTGACTTTCCCGAAGCGGATCCTGTGTTTTGCCTTCAACCCAGGGCAATGGATCGGATCCCAGCCGGCGAACCTGATTGTCTACCAAGGGAATTCTCTTCGATTAAAATCACAGCCATGGATATTACCCCCCAAGCAGACACATCGATGGCCCTGAACAAACTTTATTTGACTCTATGTAAACTGGAAACCACATATCCTGTGACTGCATTCATTGTAGCTGGGGATTTTAACAAGGTTAATCTGAAAACAAGACTCCGCATATAAAGCCCTCCCCCGCCCTCCTTTCGGAAAAGCTGACCACAACTCCATTTTGTAGCTTCCAGCCTACAGACAGAAACTAAAACAAGAAGCTCCAGCGCTCAGGTCTGTTCAACGCTGGTCCGACCTATCTGAATCCACGCTTCAAGACTGCTTCGATCACGTGGATTGGGATATGTTCCGCATTGCGTCCAACAAGAACATTGACGAATAGGCTGATTCGGTGAGCGAGTTCATTAGAAAGTGTATCGGTGATGTTATACCCACAGCAATGATTAAAACATTCCCGAACCAGAAACCGTGGATTGATGGCAGCATTCGCGCGAAACTGAAAGCGCGAACCACTGCTTTTAACCAGGGCAAGGTGACCGGAAACATGACCGAATACAAACAGTGTAGCTTCTCCTGTCCTATTAAGTGTCCTGTGTGAATCTAAGTGTGCGTTCTCTAATTCTCTTATTATTATTCGAACATGCTGATCATTTATGAACATTTGAACATCTTGGCAATGTTCTGTTATAATCTCCACCCAGCACAGCCAGAAGAGGACTGGCCACCCCACATATGCTCTCTCTAATTCTCTCTTTTTTTCTCTGTCTCGGAGGACCTGAGCCCTAGGACCATGCCCCAGGACTACCTGACATGATGACTCCTTGCTGTCCCCAGTCCATCTGACCGTGCTGCTGCTCCAGTTTCAACTGTTCTGCCTTATTATTATACGACCATGCTGGTCATTTATGAACATTTGAACATCTTGGCCATGTTCTGTTATAATCTCCACCCGGCACAGCCAGAAGAGGACTGGCCACCCCACATAGCCTGGTTCCTCTCTAGGTTTCTTCCTAGGTTTTGGCCTTTCTAGGGAGTTTTTCCTAGCCACCGTGCTTCTACACCTGCATTGCTTGCTGTTTGGGGTTTTAGGCTGGGTTTCTGTACAGCACTTTGAGATATCAGCTGATGTACGAAGGGCTTATTAAATAAATTTGATTTGATTTGATTTAGCTGTTCCCTCCGCAAGGCAATCAGACAAGCTAAATGTCAGTATAGAGATTAAGTAGAGTTGCAATTCAACTGCTCAGACACAAGAGGTATGTGGCAGGGTCTACAGTCAATCACTGATTACAAAAACAAAACCAGCACCGTCGCGGACCAGGATGTCTTGCTCCCAGACAGACTAAATAACTTCTTTGCTCGCTTTGAGGACAATACAGTGCCACTGACACTGCCTGCTACCAAAACCTGCGGACTCTCCATCACTGCAGCCGACGTGAGTATAACATTTATACCTTATAACCCTCGCAAGGCTGCAGGCCCAGACGGCATCCCCAGAAGCGTCCTCAGAGCATGCGCAGACCAGCTGGCTGGTGTGTTTATGGACATATTCAATCAATCCTTCCGTTCCCAAGAAAGCTAAGGTAACTGAGCTAAATGACTATCGCCCCGTAGCACTCACTTCCGTCATCATGAAGTGCTTTGAGGTACTAGTCAAGGACCATAACACCTCCACCCTACCTGACACCCTAGACGCACTCCAATTTGCTTACCGCCCCAGTAGGTCCACAGACGATGCAATCGCAACCACACTGCACACTGCCCTAACCCATCTGGACAAGAGGAATACCTATGTGAGAATGCTGTTCATCGACTACAGCTCAGCATTTAACACCATAGTACCCTCCAAACTCGTCATCAAGCTCGAGACCCTGGGTCTCGACCCCGCCCTGTGCAACTGGGTACTGGACCTCCTGACGGGCCGTCCCCAGGTGGTGAGGGTGGGTAACAACATCTCCACCCCGCTGATCCTCAACACTGGGGCCCCACAAGGGTGCGTTCTGAGCCCTCTCCTGTACTCCCCGTTCATCCACGACTGCGTGGCCATGCACGCCTCCAACTCAATCATCAAGTTTGCGGACGACACTACAGTGGTAGGCTTGATTACCAACAACGACGAGACGGCCCACAGGGAGGAGGTGAGGGCCCTCGGAGTGTGGTGTCAGGAAAATAACCTCACACTCATCGTCAACAAAACAAAACAGCAGAGCGAGCACCCCCCTATCCACATCGAAAGGACAGTAGTGGAGAAGGTAGTAAGTTTTAAGTTCCTCGGCGTACAGACAAACTGAATTGGTCCACCCACACAGACAGCATTGTGAAGAAGGCACAGCAGTGCCTCTTCAACCTCAGGAGGCTGAAGAAATCAGAAACCAAAAGCACTCACAAACTTCTACAGATGCACAATCGAGAGTGTCCTTTCGGGCTGTCTCACCGCCTGGTACGGCAACTGCTCCGCCCAGAACCGTAAGGCTCTCCTGAGGATAGGAGGTCTGCACAACGCTTCACCGGGGGCAAACTACCTGACCTCCAGGACATCTACATCACCTGATGTCACAGGAAGGCCATAAAGATCATCAAGGACAACAACCACCCGAGCCACTGCCTGTTCACCCCGTAATCATCCAGAAGGCGAGGTCAGTACAGGTGCATTAAAGCAGGGACCGAGAGACTGAAAAACAGCTTCTATCTCAAGGCCATCAGACTGTTAAACAGCCACCACTAACATTGAGTGGCTGCTGCCAACATACTGACTCAACTCCAGCCACTTTAGTAATGGAAATTGATGTAAAAATGTATCACTAGCCACTTTAAACAATTCCACTTAATATAATGTTTACATACACTACATTACTCATCTCATATGTATATACTGTACTCGATATCATCTACTGCATCTTGCCTATGCCGTTCTGGACCATCACTCACTCATATATCTTTATGTACATATTCTTTATCCCTTTACACTTCTGTGTATAAGGTAGTAGTTTTGGAATTGTTAGGTTAGATTACTCGTTGGTTATTACTGCATTGTCGGAACTAGAAGCACAAGCATTTCGCTACACTCACTTTAACATCTGCTAACCATGTGTATGTGACATTTTTTGTTGTTGATTTGATTTGTATTGTGTGGTTACAGTATTTTTTATTTATTTATTTATTTCACCTTTATTCAACCAGGTAGGCTAGTTGAGAACAAGTTATCATTTACAACTGCGACCTGGCCAAGATAAAGCATAGCAGTGTGAACAGACAACAACACAGAGTTACACATGGAGTAAACAATAAACAAGTCAATAACACAGTAGAAAAAAAAGAAAAAGAAAAAAGAGTCTATATACATTGTGTGTAAAAGGATTGAGGAGGTAGGCAAATAATTACAATTTAGCAGATTAACACTGGAGTGATAAGTGATCAGATGGTCATGTGCAGATACTGGTGTGCAAAAGAGCAGAAAAGTAAATAAATAAAACAGTATGGGGATGAGGTAGGTAAATTGCTGCTCAGATAGCAGATGTTTAAAGTTGGTGAGGGAGATAAAAGTCTCCAACTTCAACGATTTTTGCAAATCGTTCCAGTCACAGCATCGTTCCAGTCACAGAGAACTGTAAGGAAAGGCGGCCAATGAGGTGTTGGCTTTAGGGATGATCAGTGAGATACACCTGCTGGAGTGCGTGCTACGGGTGGGTGGTGCCATCGTGACCAGTGAACTGAGATAAGGCGGAGCTTTACCTAGCATGGACTTGTAGATGACCTGGAGCCAGTGGGTCTGGCGACGAATATGTAGCGAGGGCCAGCCGACTAGACCATACAGGTCGCAGTGGTGGGTGGTATAAGGTGCTTTAGTAACAAAACGGATGGCACTGTTATAAACTGCATCCAGTTTGCTGAGTATAGTATTGGAAGCTATTTTGTAGATGACATCGCCGAAGTCGAGGATCGGTAGGATAGTCAGTTTTACTAGGGTAAGTTTGGCGGCGTGAGTGAAGGAGGCTTTGTTGCGAAATAGAAAGCCAATTCTAGATTGGAGATGTTTGATATGAGTCTGGAAGGAGAGTTGACAGTCTAGGTACTTATTGTGTACAATATTCAGTATTGTGGGGTTATATTCAGTATTGTTTAGTTATATTCAGTATTGTAGTGTTTTATTCAATATTGTGGGGTTATATTCAGTATTGTTTAGTTATATTCACTATGGTGGGTGTTATATTCAGTATTGTAGTGTTTAATTCAATATTGTGGGGTTATATTCAATATTGTGGGGTTATATTCAGTATTGGGTTTTTTTCAGTATTGTGATGTTGTATTCAGCATTGTGGTGTTATTTTCAGCATTTAGTGTATATTCAGTATTCTGTGTTTTTTCAGTGTTGTAGTATTATATTCAGTATTATGATCTTATTTTCAGTGTTATATTTTGCAGGGTCATATTCAGTATTGTGTGGTCATTTTCAGTATTTTACCTTTATTTAAATAGGCAAGTTAGATAAGAACAAATTCTTATTTTCAATGACAGACCAGGAACAGTGGGTTAACTGCCTGTTCAGGGGCGGAACGACAGATTTGTACCTTGTCAGCTCGGGGGTTTGAACTTGTAACTTTGCAGTTAGTAGTCCAACGCTCTAACCACTAGGCTACCCATTTTGTGTGTTCATACTAGGTATTGGGGGGTTATATTCACTATTTTGGGGTTATACTAATTTTTGTGGGGTCATATTCAGTAGTGTGTTTTTTCCCCAGTATTGTTGGTTTGTATTCATTATTGTGGGGTCATATTCAGTATTGTGTGGTTCTATTAAATCAAATCAAATCAAATCACATGTTGGGTTTTATATTCAGTATTGTGGTGTTATACTCAGTATGGTGGGTTTATATGCAGTATTGTGGTGTTATACTCAGTATGGTGGGTTTATATGCAGTATTGTGGGCTCATTTTCAGTATTCTGGTGTTATATGCAGTGTTGTGGGGTTATATTCAGTATTGTGAGGTGTCATGGAGTGGCTCCTTCTGGGTATAGATCATGGCTTCCCGCTCTCTCCTACACCCAAGTTCTGTTATCTCTGGTCGTAAATTCGTTGCGGAGACTCTCTCCTCCTGGACATGCAGAAAGAGTGACAGAGGGAACAAAGGATTTCACATGGCCAACTCCTAATTTCCCAAAATGAGAATTTGAAACAAAATGTCCACTTGTGAATAGGTGGTATTGGGCCGTGGACATAAAATTAATGACTAAAGATGAAACCATTTGTGAAATGATGTAATGTGATGTTAAACATTTAATGTTAGAGAATTGTATTCCCTTTAAAGTTTAACTAAGTCATTGGCCCGCCCCTGTGAATACAGACATGATCTGGCATCATGGAACAGTCCTTTCCTATTGTCACGAATAAAAACCCCTCCTGAGGAAATCCTCTTCAGACCACTAATACCTCGGTGTCAGCTGAGGTGGCACAGGTTTGAGTACCAATACTGAGCAAACCCACAGCATGAGCTGTGATTGCGAATAGTTTAGACTAAGCAAACCCACAGCGTGAGCTGTGATTGCGAATCATTATTGAATTCCTAACCATTCCACGTGGAGCATTGGCTACACGGCTGGAAATGGTTGATCGATCCCGACAGAATAAGAACAAATCTTAGATACTAATTACTAGTCTGCAGCTAGAAATGATGTAAACCTGGGATGCTATTACCGCCAACCGCCAAAACATCTACTCTATGAGAACATTTCTGAATGGTACTCTGAAGTATCCATTCTAACCACAAAAGACTTTGATCTTCAGGGATGCAGAGAAAGAGAGAGATGAACTGACTCTCCAGCAGACGGACTGAAGATTCCAACAGAGATCACGATGACACCTGGATGTAAATATATATTGATAACAGTTATTCCCGAGTGAGTGAGCATTCACGTGCAAAGGATTAGCATTTCAATTCATATAATTATAGTAGTACTGTGTGTAGTGATCCCTCTGGTCTTTCCCATTCTCGCTCAGTCCACACCCACTTCCCTTTGTCCACCAAGCCGTCATATCGGTTTAGCCCACTAGGGCATCTTCCCTGTCCTGTGTTAGTGACCAATATCTACTGTGTTGTTTGTTTATGCATTTCTGTGATTATTTAGTTAGTTAGTAAATCACTGATTTAGCCAATTGGTGTATGGATGATTCATAGTTAAGGCTGGTTCGTGCAGACAACCAACAATTTACGACGTCTGGAATGACGCTAATGTGAGGTAAATAATAATTCATTAATAAGAATACTAATTGATCAGATATTAAAATATCTGAAGAGTTATATTAGGATAATTATAGCTTTGTAATCTGATGATTTTCCTTGGTGCCCCGACTTCCTAGTTAATTACATTTACCTGATGAGTTTAATCACATAATAATAATTACAGAGAATTGATTTGAGAAAATAACAGTCTTCACTTTTAATGATGCCAAAGACACGACAGGGGTCATATTCAGTATTATGGGGCCATATTCAGTATTGTGGCGTTATATTCAGTATTGTGGGGTCATATTCAGTATTGTGGAGTTATATTCAGTATCGTGGGGTTATTTTGAGTATCGTGGGGTTATATTCAGTATTGTGGAGTTATATTCAGTATCGTGGGGTTATATTCAGTATTGTGTTGGCTGGCTGTAATACACATTACAACACGCAGACATGCTCACATGTATTATGTCAGGAATCTGTCTTTTTGACAGAAAGCTTATTTTAGTGCTGTATTTATTGTTGTGGGATCTGTCTGGTTTACTATTGAATCACACACTGCTACTATCCCCCTGTCACAGTGAATCTCACTGATGTAAATATTGTGACAGACATTTCCCATTGTAAGGTTACATTCAGTGTTGTGGTTGCTGGCTGTCTTACTAGCTATATATATTACAACACTCCTCCGCCCTGTATTGGAATAGAAATCCAGTGGATGAATCACCTCAATGACTGAATGCTTACATTGTGACAGACATCTACTATTGTAGGGTTGGATTCAGTCTTACTGTGTCTGGCTGGCTTTATACACTGCAACACTCCCCAACAATCCCCCTGTCATCTGATTGAGGTTTATGGATCTGATAGAGTATATTTATAGATTGTATTTCAAGGGAACACAATAGTTTTGAGTGCAGATACAGAGAGGGAAGCAGGCCTAAGGCAGTCAACCCACTCTCCAGTAACGGTGTATACTATGACACAGACAGCAGCACTTGGTTGCACGGTTGATTCTGATGGATTGACTATTGCTATATTGTGCTGTTTAGGATTGAGGAGATGTATATCAATGTACTGTAAGACAATCCAAATGAATTACATGTTGGCCAATCTGACCATGACAGAATGCATGCGTAAGTGTGAATGACAGCATCTGATTGTGTGTCGCTGGTCAGGTCTTGTGAGAGATCGTCTCCACCGTGGTTATTGATGCAGAAATTCGCTGGGACAGAAACGAGATGAACAGTTAATTGAATCTCGAGTCACATATGGACGCACAGCCTCACAGGGGCACGCACGCACACATACACACACACGCACGCACGCACACACACACACACACACACACACACACACACACACACACACACACACACACACACACACACACACACACACACACACACACACACACACACACACACACACACACACACACACACTTTGGCTTGGCACAGTAGAGGAAACCCATTCAGTGCTGCGACTGGTTTCAATTACAAGAGCTTGCTGAAAAATGGTAATAGCGAGATTCTATCATTTAGTTTGGATGATGAGTTTCAACTCCGATAGACTGAGCATGTGTTAAATTAACACTGAATATCTTTTGACACCTACAGTAGAGTGGATGCCAACAGGACTGTTCAAACTGTGAGCAATTTCGGGAATACATCTCTGTCTCTATGTCTATCCCTCTGTCTCACATTCTCTCTGACTCTCTGTCTGTATAATTGTCTTGCTGTCTGTCTCTCTGTCTTTCTCTCTGTCCCTCTCTCAACCAGCAAACAGAGAACATGTAAGATGAAAAACATAGGTTAGTCAACTCTCCCCATAGGAGAACCCTTTGAAGAACACTCTTTAGTTCGAGGAATAACTGTTTTGGGTTCCATGTAGAACCCTTTCCACAGAGGGTTCTACATTGAACCAAAAAGTGTTCTACATGGAACCAAAAAGGGTTCTACCTGGAACCAAAAAGGGTTCTACCTGGAACCAAAAAGGGTTCACCTATGGGGATAGCTGAAGAACCCTTTTGGAGTGTAGTTGCTTATTTTGTCAACAGACAGACAGAATAAGGTATAGGAGAAACCAACATTGTTCTTTGCTGTGTCTTTTGCATGAATATAAACTGGGTGGTTCGAGCCACGAATGCTGATTGGCTGAAGGTCGTGGTATATCAGACCATATACCATGGGTATAACAAAACATGTATTTTTACTGATGTAATTACGTTGGTAACCAGTTTATAAAAGCAATAAGGTACCTTGGGTGTTTGTGGTATATTGCCAATATACGATGGCTAAGGACTGTATCAAACATACCCTCGTAAATCTGACTATCCTGCCAATCCTTGACTTCACTCTACTCAGCAAATTGGATGCGGTCTATCACAGTGCCATCCGTTTTGTCACCAAAGCCACATATACTACCCACCACTGGAACCTGTGTGCTCTAGTTGGCAGGCCCTCGCTTCATATTCATCGCCAAACCCATTGGCTCCAGGTCATCTATAAGTCTTTGCCGCCTTATCTCAGCTCACTGGTTACCACAGCAACACCCACCCGTAGCATGTGCTCCAGCAGGTATATTTCACTGGTAATCCCCAAAGCCAACTCCTTCTTTGGACGCCTTTCCTTCCAGTTCTCTGCTGCCAATGACTGGAACGATCACTGAAGCTGGAGACTTATATCTCCCTCACTAACTTTAAGCTCCAGCTGTCAGAGCAGCTCACAGATCACTGCTCCTGTACATAGCCCATCTGTAAATATCCCATCCAACTACCTCATCCCCATCCTGTTATTTTTTTTGCTGCTCCTTTGCACCCCAGTATCTCTACTTGCACATTCATCTTCTGCACCTCTATCACTCCAGTGTTCATTTGCTAAATTGACATTATTTCACCACTATGACCTATTTATAGCCTTACCTCCCTTATCTTACCTCATTTGCACACACTTTATATAGACTTTTTTTCTCTGTTGTGTTATTGACTGTATGTTTGTTTATTCCATGTTTAACTCTGTGTGGTTGTTTGTGTCGCACTGCTTTGCTTGATCTTGGCCAGGTCGCAGTTGTAAATGAGAATTTGTTCTCAACTAGCCTACCTGGTTAAATAAAGGTGAAATAAAATTTAAAAATACAGGCACTCTGCGTTGCGTCATGCATAAAAACAGCCCTTAGCCATGGTAAATTGATCATATGCCACACCCACTTGGGCCTTATTGCTTAACCTCTGCGCACGGAACCCGGTAGCGGGCTGAAATTCGACAACATACGGTGATCGCTACATAAATAGTCATATTAAACATCCATGAAAATACAAGTGTCTCACATGTTTCGAAAGCCTAGAATCTTGCTAATCCAACTGCGTTGTCAGATTTAAAACAGGATTTACTGCGAAAGAATACGGTGCGATTATCTGAGGATAGAGCCATAAAAAACAACTATTTCAACCAGCACAGGCGTAACAAAATCACAAACTGCAATAAAATAAATTGTTTACCTTTGACGATCTTCCTCTGTTTGCAATCCCAATGCTCATTGTTACACAATGAATGTTTTTTTGTTTAATAAAATCCATTTTTATAGCCTAACACGAAACATTTTGTGAACCGCTTGTGTCGTGAATTCCGTCTCATTCCATTTTCAACGACACATTCGAGGTAAATACACACACAGAACGTGACTTTTCCAGTCATGTTTGGTTTCATTGCAATCAACTGGTTTGTTTGTAACACAACCAAACCTGATGGATCATTTCACGGGACGTATTGACTGAAAGAAACCGATTTGAAGACAACAAGTAATGACATCATTGTGCACCAATGATTTGCCCGCTGTTTCATGACTGACTGTATTTTATCCCAATGACCACTGATCGTCTTGAAATCTAGCTGGGTAGATAGCCAATGAGCTGAGGTAAATGGCAATATGTAATGTTTATTTGTTGGAAGACCAACCCATGTAGTAAACTCTGGCGTAAAGAGGGTCATTCGCCATTGAAGTTTCATACCGGAAGGAGCAACGCATGTTGCGCACAGCATTGTTTTGGTAAAGCGCATATTCAGCTGTTTATATATCAATCAGTATGGCGACTAAGTCAGGAAAAGCTAAATCTAAGTCGAGACATACAGATGTACACAAAATTTTACAAGAAATTGATCGAGGACGATTCATTTAGCGATTCCCAAATAGAGGAATATTTTTTGAATGGAGAGGACATCGTTTTGGACTGGTAAGTTCTTCTCATGCTAATGCCGTTGTTTGAAATTAATAATATAAAATATTATTTGTGAAATGAAAGAGCCTATTTGAGGCTGTTGAGGGGAGGGCAGGCCCACAACAATGGTCAAAGTGAAATGGAGACAGTAGATACAGCTGGTCTGTTGTAATATAATAAAGACAGTAGATCTAGCTGGTCTGTCATAATATAATAGAGACAGTATATCTAGCAGGTCTATAATAATATATTCAACCTTATGTTCCCTGTACTCTATATATATATATCTGTTTATTATACCTGTTGATACAGGGCTCATATGTGAAACTATTCTAACTGAACATTTTCTTTCACAGTGACACTGACTCCGAATGGGAGCCCCCAGTGCCAAGGTGTCCACCCCCCACTGAAGCTGGTTCATCCAGCTCCTGCCACAAGTGGTGTTCATCTGCCCAAATGTATTTCTGCAGGCATGGATGTGCTATGGCACCTGGCATCAGCAGCACCATATTGTGTAGAGGACTGAGGGTCTTCCAAATATTGAAAGTGTTATTTTGTAAATGTGTATATTTTTTTCATGTTTTTTTCTCAATTTTTTTTTTGGGGGGGGGGTGTGTTAGAATACCATTTTGGTATTTTGTATATAGTTATTCCATTCAAAACGTATAACTTCACCAATTTGGCCACTTGGGTACATTTGGGATACTTGTGTGGGACACCTGGGTGACTTCATGCTAAATGTCATGTAGCACACTCATTTTGGAAGTTCTCATTCTGAAGCTTTGCAAAAGTACTGTTCCCCTCTTATGTTTTTCACTGAAATTGTCCCCATCATCCTATCTGGATGTTTGTTATATCTTGTTCATTTTAAAGATGATGATACAACAATAAAAAGAAAAAACACATGTTTTTTTTCAATGTATTATCTAAACCAGATCTATTGTGTTATATTCTCCTACATTCAATTCACATTTACACAAACTTTAGAGTGTTTTCTTTCAAATGGTACCAATAATATGCATATCCTTGGTTCTGTGCCTGAGCTCCAGGCAGTTAGATGTTGGTATGTCTTCAGGTGGAAATTGAAAAAAGTAGGGGGATAGCTCTAATTATTTATACCATTCCTTCCTTCTGTCTACCCGTCACTCCCACATAACCTACATGAGACTGTGTCACATTCCTTAAGAGCAAATATGACTTTCAGAGAAAAGACATAGCACATAGAATTGTGTTTGCACACTGACTGCATGATGTGACCTACAAAAGAAGACAAGGCACTACAAATTGATTTCCCAGTTTTCAGAGTGAGGAGTTTTCATGTACAGTATATAGTACAAATGGATCTCAATTTCTAGTTGTTTTATTTTGTTCTATTTATCATCTGTAAGCAGTAGCCTCAGGCTCTTTGAATAGATACAGTTTCATTTAGAATTTATCCAATGATATGAGAAGAAAACGGAAGGTGTTGGCTCACTGCAATCAGACTCTCTCACAATGAGCTAAGCCGCTCAGGCTTTACACCCAAATCTGTGCCAGGGTAGTGTTTTAGACAGACGGAATTATAAAAACAGCTATATAAGAAAATACATCTCCTTCAGCCAGTGATGATCACAATGTTTTCAGGGGGTAGACATTGCAGATAGATTGTAGTTTCCATCAATGTAATTATCTGCATTATTTCCAATCCCCCATATATACTTCTAGTTTATACAGTTGAAGTCTGAACTTTACACACACCTTAGCAAAATACATTTAAACTCAGTTTTTCACATTTCCTGACATTTAATCCAAGTAAAAGCCCAGTAGAGGCCTATTCCTCCTGACAGAGCTGGTGTAACTGAGTCCGGTTTGCAGGCCTCCTTGCTCGCACACACTGTTTCTATGGGATTGAGGTCAGGGCTTTGTGATGGCCACTCCAATACCTTGACTTTGTTGTCTTTAAGCTATTTTGCCACAACTTTGGAAGTATGCTTGGGGTCATTGTCCATGTGGAAGACCCATTTGTGACCAAGCTTTAACTTCCTGACAGGAGCGAACTAAGCACGCACCCATGAGGGGCTTGAGTGTTGAGGATCAAATCAAATCAAATCAAATTTTATTTGTCACACATACACATGGTTAGCAGATGTTAATGCGAGTGTAGCGAAATGCTTGTGCTTCTAGTTCCGACAATGCAGTAATAACGAGCAAGTAATCTAACTAACAATTCCAAAAAAAACTACTGTCATACACAGTGTAAGGGGATAAAGAATATGTACATAGGGATATATGAATGAGTGATGGTACAGAGCAGCATAGGCAAGATACAGTAGATGATATCGAGTACAATATATACATATGAGATAAGTATGTAAACCAAGTGGCATAGTTAAGTGGCTAGTGATACATGTATTACATAAGGATGCAGTCGATGATATAGAGTACAGTATCAACGTATGCATATGAGATGAACAATGTAGGGTAAGTAACATTATATAAGGTAGCATTGTTTAAAGTGGCTAGTGATATATTTACATCATTTCCCATCAATTCCCATGATTAAAGTGGCTGGAGTAGAGTCAGTGTCATTGACAGTGTGTTGGCAGTAGCCACTCAATGTTAGTGGTGGCTGTTTAACAGTCTGATGGCCTTGAGATAGAAGCTGTTTTTCAGTCTCTCGGTCCCAGCTTTGATGCACCTGTACTGACCTCGCCTTCTGGATGGCAGCGGGGTGAACAGGCAGTGGCTCGGGTGGTTGATGTCCTTGATGATCTTTATGGCCTTCCTGTAGCATCGGGTGGTGTAGGTGTCCTGGAGGGCAGGTAGTTTGCCCCCGGTGATGCGTTGTGCAGACCTCACTACCCTCTGGAGAGCCTTACGGTTGAGGGCGGTGCAGTTGCCATACCAGGCGGTGATACAGCCCGCCAGGATGCTCTCGATTGTGCATCTGTAGAAGTTTGTGAGTGCTTTTGGTGACAAGCCAAATTTCTTCAGCCTCCTGAGGTAGAAGAGGCGCTGCTGCGCCTTCCTCACGATGCTGTCTGTGTGAGTGGACCAATTCAGTTTGTCTGTGATGTGTATGCCGAGGAACTTAAAACTTGCTACCCTCTCCACTACTGTTCCATCGATGTGGATGGGGGTGTTCCCTCTGCTGTTTCCTGAAGTCCACAATCATCTCCTTAGTTTTGTTGACGTTGAGTGTGAGGTTATTTTCCTGACACCACACTCCGAGGGCCCTCACCTCCTCCCTGTAGGCCGTCTCGTCGTTGTTGGTAATCAAGCCTACCACTGTTGTGTCGTCCGCAAACTTGATGATTGAGTTGGAGGCGTGCATGGCCACGCAGTCGTGGGTGAACAGGGAGTACAGGAGAGGGCTCAGAACGCACCCTTGTGGGGCCCCAGTGTTGAGGATCAGCGGGGAGGAGATGTTGTTGCCTACCCTCACCACCTGGGGGCGGCCCGTCAGGAAGTCCAGTACCCAGTTGCACAGGGCGGGGTCGAGACCCAGGGTCTCGAGCTTGATGACGAGCTTGGAGGGTACTATGGTGTTGAATGCCGAGCTGTAGTCGATGAACAGCATTCTCACATAGGTATTCCTCTTGTCCAGATGGGTTAGGGCAGTGTGCAGTGTGGTTGAGATTGCATCGTCTGTGGACCTATTTGGGCGGTAAGCAAATTGGAGTGGGTCAAGGGTGTCAGGTAGGGTGGAGGTGATATGGTCCTTGACTAGTCTCTCAAAGCACTTCATGATGACGGATGTGAGTGCTACGGGCGGTAGTCGTTTAGCTCAGTTACCTTAGCTTTCTTGGGAACAGGAACAATGGTGGCCTCTTGAAGCATGTGGGAACAGCAGACTGGTATAGGGATTGATTGAATATGTCCGTAAACACACCGGCCAGCTGGTCTGCGCATGCTCTGAGGGCGCGGCTGGGGATGCCGTCTGGGCCTGCAGCCTTGCGAGGGTTAACACGTTTAAATGTCTTACTCACTTCGGCTGCAGTGAAGGAGAGACCGCATGTTTCCGTTGCAGGCCGTGTCAGTGGCACTGTATTGTCCTCAAAGCGGGCAAAAAGTTATTTAGTCTGCCTGGGAGCAAGACATCCTGGTCCGTGACTGGGCTGGGTTTCTTCCTGTAGTCCGTGATTGATTGTAGACCCTGCCACATACCTCTTGTGTCTGAGCCGTTGAATTGAGATTCTACTTTGTCTCTGTACTGGCGCTTAGCTTGTTTGATAGCCTTGCGGAGGGAATAGCTGCACTGTTTGTATTCAGTCATGTTACCAGACACCTTGCCCTGATTAAAAGCAGTGGTTCGTGCCTTCAGTTTCACACGAATGCTGCCATCAATCCACGGTTTCTGGTTAGGGAATGTTTTAATCGTTGCTATGGGAACGACATCTTCAACGCACGTTCTAATGAACTCGCACACCGTATCAGCGTATTCGTCAATGTTGTTGTCTGACGCAATACGAAACATCTCCCAGTCCACGTGATGGAAGCAGTCTTGGAGTGTGGAGTCAGCTTGGTCGGACCAGCGTTGGACAGACCTCAGCGTGGGAGCTTCTTGTTTTAGTTTCTGTCTGTAGGCAGGGATCAACAAAATGGAGTCGTGGTCAGCTTTTCCGAAAGGGGGGCGGGGCAGGGCCTTATATGCGTCGCGGAAGTTAGAGTAACAATGATCCAGGGTCTTTCCACCCCTGGTTGCACAATCGATATGCTGATAAAATTTAGGGATCAGCATGGTAGATGTGTTGTTACCTACCCTTACCACCTGGGGGCGGCCCGTCAGGAAGTCCAGGATCCAGTATCAGACGGAGGTGTTTCGTCCCAGGGTCCATAGCTTAGTGATGAGCTTTGTGGGCACTGTGGTGTTGAACGCTGAGCTGTAGTCAATGAACAGCATTCTCACATAGGTGTTCCTTTTGTTCAGGTGGGAAAGGGCAGTATGGAGTGCGATTGAGATTGCATCATCTGTGGATATGTTTGGGCGGTATGCGAATTGGAGTAGGTCTAGGGTTTCTGGGAAGATGGTGTTGATGACAGTCATGACCAGTCTTTCAAAGCACTTCATGGCTACCAAGGTGAGTGCTACGGGGTGGTAGTCATTTAGGCAGGTTACCTTTGTTTTCTTGGGCACAGGGACAATGGTGGTCTGCTTGGAACATGTTGGTATTACAGACTCAGTCAGGGAGAGTTTGAAAATGTCAGTGAAGACACTTGCCTGTTGGTCCACGCATGCCCTGAGTACACGTCCTGGTAATCCATTTGACCCCACGGCCTGTCGTCTGACCTGTTCAAAGGTCTTGCTCACATTGGCTACGGAGAGCGTGATCACACAGTCATCTGGCACAGCTGGTGCTCTCATATGCATGCTTCAGTGTTGCTTGTCTTGAAGCGAGCATAAAAGGTATTTAGCCCGTCTTGTAGGCTTGCATCACTGGGCAGCTCGCAGCCATGTTCTCCTTTAATAGTCCGTAATAGTTTTTAAGCCCTGCCACATCTGCCGAGCTTCAGAGCCAGTGTAGTAGTATTCAAACTTAGTCCTGTATTAGAGTAAAGGTAGTCTAGAGTATTTTTTCCTCTGGTTGCACGTGTGAAATGCTGGTAGAAATGAGGTTAAAACAGATTTAAGTTTGCCTGCAATAAAGTCGCCGTCCGCATCTGGATGAGCATTTCCTTGTTTGCTCATGGCCTTACACAGCTTGTTGAGTGCAGTCTTAGTGCCAGCATCAGTTTGTGGTGGTAAATAGACAGCTACAAAACAATATAGATTAAATATCTCTTGGTAGGTGGTGTCGTCTACAACTTATCATGATGTACTTTACAACAGGCGAGCAATACCTCGAGACTTCCTTAATATTAGACATTGCGCACCAGCTGTTATCGAAAAATAGACACGCACCCCCACCCCACGTCATACCGGAAGTAGTTGTTTGGTTTAGCTGATGCACGGAAAACCCAGCCAAATGTATATTATTCGTGTCGTGATTCAGCCATGACTCGGTGAAACATACCATATTACAGTTTTAATGTTCCATTGGTAGGATGGTCTTGAACCGAACTTAACCAGTTTATTATCCAGTGTTTTCACGTTGGCAAATAGAATGGATCACTTACAGGCTAACCACACCGCTTGCATCGTGTGCACAAAATACATTTATGAATCTATGTCATTCAATTATTACACCCACACTGCTCGCACGCGTCAACGAGCGTCTGCGTTGCCAAGGGCTAAAATAGAAGTCATTCGCCTCTCCTGCCTCTCCCATCTCCTCATTGGTTTGAAGCAGGTACCCATGTCTCCTCATTGGTTATACCCACGTGGGTGATTGAAAGACGAACTGTGTTGCCGGTCGGTGTTGTAATACTATGAAAGTTTAGATGCCAATCACCATATAAGTTCAAAGATGAAAAGCCTGGAAGGAGGAGAGATGACTAGAAACCATTCGGTTTACTGTTTTATGTGTGGATTAATTGTCAGAGTAGAGAACCTTGTGCATTTCAGGTAATATAAAAACTCAATGTTTATATCCCAGGACAAATTAGCTAGCAAGTGCAAGCTAACTAGCTAAATTGCCACAAATGTTTAATGCTTTTCGACCTGTCCCCAAATTAATGTAATTGGTTCAGAGTTTATTTTGATATTCTAACCTGCGTGTCGTGATCGCGTTTTGTGTAGGGGGACAAAATACATTTATGCACAATGGTGCATAATGGCGCACTTGCGCAGCTGGTTTGGGTTCCGTGTTACAAGGCACCTGGATCTGCGCCCCCCTCTCCGTCTTCTCTTCATGCGAATGACAGGGTTTTGGGCCTGGTCCATAGCAATAGTATATCCTTTGCTTCAGACGAAAGAAACAACCTTCATCCAGTCTGAGGTGAGTATTCGCTGTTCTGATATTCAGAAGCTCTTTTCGGTCATACCAGACTTTAGCAGAAACTTTATGTACAAAATAAGCTACAAACAATGCAAAATAATACAAAATAGCACAATTGTTAGGAGCCAGTAAAACGGTAACCCTCCAGCGCCATTCTCTAGTCTACATACAATTTACATAAAGTATTCAGACCCCTTGAATTTTGTTACATTACAGCCTTATTGCTTATTCTGTCAGAGCAAAAACCAGGACATGAGGTTGAAAGAATTGTCCGTAGAGCTCCGAGACAGGATTGCGATCAGGCACCGATTTGCGAAAGGGTACGAAAAAAATTCTGCAGCATTGAATATTCTCAAGAACACAGTGGCCTCCATCGTTCTTAAATGGGAGAAGTTTGGTACCACCAAGACTCTCCCTGGAGCTGGCCGCCTGGCTAAACTGAGGTGACCAAAAACCTGATAGTCACTCTGACAGAGCTCCAGAGTTCCTCTGTGGAGATGGGAGAACTTTCCAGAAGGACAACCATTTCTGCAGCACTCCACCAAACAGGTATTCATGGTAGAGTGGCCAGACGGAAGACACTCCTCAGTAAAAGGACCATGCCAGCCCGTTTGGAGGTTGCCAAAAGGCACCTAAAGACAGTCAGACCATGAGAAACAAGATTGAGAGAAACTTCCCAAATACAGGTGTGCCAAGCTTGTGGTGTTCTGCCTAAGACTCTAAACTGTAATCGATGCCAAAGGTGCTTCATCAAAGTATTGAGTAAAGAGTCTGAAAACGTATATATATGAGATATTTCAGTTTTTTTTTTTTTTAACATTTGCAAAAATGTCTAAAAACCTGTTTTTGGGAAAGGGAAAGGGGGATACCTAGTCAGTTGTAAATGGAATGCCTTCAACTGAAATGTGTCTTCTGCATTTAATCCAACCCCTTTGAATTAGAGAGGTGCGGGGCGCTGCCTTATTCGACACCCACGTCTTCGCCGCCCGGGGAACAGTGGGTTAACTGCCTTGCTCAGGGGCAGAAAGACAGATTTTTACCTTGTCAGCTCTGGGATTCGATCTTTGTCATTATGTGGTATTGTGTGTAGATTGATGAGGGACATGTTTTATTTAATACATTTTAGAATAAGGTTGTAACCTAACAAAATTTGGAAAAAGTTAAAGGGTCTGAATACTTTCCGAATGCACTTTATATAACATTCTATTGGTTAATTTAAAAAAGATATAGAATTGAAAGTAAAAAACATACAGTTTTGAATCGTTCTGTATATCAGTTTATAAACCATGGAATAGGTACATCGAAAAGGTACATCGAAAATCCCTTCCAATCTATATTGCACATCTATCCATTTTTTTGTCCTTAAACTGGTCTTTGCAGTTCCTTACTTGTTCCTTACTTGTCTGCCCCTTCCACTTGCCTCTTCTATTTTTGCGGTAATGCTGCAATTAGTTGGTTGTAATTTTGGTAGAGCAGAGATTTCCATATATTTTTGTTAGATGCATGCGTGACATTACTCCACCACTGCTATTTATGATTTAATTGACAAAAATTATACTTAAAATAAATATATTTTTTTCATCAGTATATTTTCACTAGGCAAGTCTGTTAAGAACAAATTCTTATTTACAATGACGGCCTAAGAACAGTTGGTTAACTGCCATGTTTAGCGGCAGAACAACAGATGTTTTACCTTGTCAGCTCGGGGATTGGATCTAGCAACCTTTCGGTTACTGGCCCAACGCTCCAACCACTAGGCTACCTGCCGCCCCTTTTAAGCTTTCCGTTTATTAACCATAATATTTGTTGTATTGTTTGTTCTGTTTTTTTCTGGTCTATTAAACTGAAATTGCAACTAACTTTCTATGAATTGTTTAAAACAATAGATATTTTGGAGATTATTTATTTTTTAAATAACTGAAAGTGAGAGGTTGTAATCTGAATAAAGGGGAAAATGCCATTCTTGAACATGGGGTGAGACATTCTTACTAATCTAATAGTGAACCAGTTCGGATTTAAGTATAACATTTTTATGACTGAAGCTTTTAGAGGTCTAATGGTTTAATATTTCATAATTTCTGCCCTCTGAATTCATATTCATTATATAAATAGGCCCAGTTATTGTAAAAAAAAAATTGCTTGGTGTTGGCAAGGCCATATGCAAATAGGTTAACTGAGATATGACTAAAGAGTTAATCAGGGTGATTTTTACACAAATGTTCCTTTCCATGGTAGTAAGATCTTAACTATTTTTCCTAACTTTCTATTAAAATATATTGTAGTGAGATCATTTCCTTCTTTCCGGATATGAATACAGAGTATGTCCACATCCCTGTCAAGCCATTTTATTGATTAACTACAAGGGAATGTTAAAGTTGAGTTTTTTTGTGATCCAATATGTAATATTATCATAATTTGTTTGTAATTAAAAAACGTTTTGTAGATCCTCTATGAGGCTTTGGAGGGATCCATATTGTGGGTTTAAAAGAAAACATGAATCATCAGCGTCCAATGACACCTTTGTTTTTAAACCACGGATTTCTATCCCCTTGATATTATTGTTGGATCTAATTTTAATAGCTAACATATCGATAGCCAAAATATATAGTAGATATGCTGATAGTGGACAGCCTCGTTTTACTCCTCTTGAAACTTTTTGAGAAATAGCCATTACTATACATCACTTTAACCCAGAGATTCTTCAAAATTATATTTCAGTCGTACTTCATCAAAAGCCTTTTCAAAGTTAGCTATCAATACCAGGCCCTGTTTCCCAGATTTTTCATAGTGTCCTATCGTTTCCAGTCTTATATTATCTCCATTGTGTTTTTTAAAATGATTTTAATGCATCCTTTTCAATAGCTGTGGGAATCACAATTATCATTCACAATATGTGCTTATTTTGAATGATTTGAAATCTCATTACTCAAGCTTTAAAGGGGAGCCAAGATACACAGAGCTTTCAGTTCTTTCTCACGTCTAATACCACTGAAACTCTGTATGTATACTGTATGTACTATGCTCTCTATAAGGTCTCTGCTAGGTAGAGTCTCTTTAGATGAGGATCGGGAATTGTCTTTGGTTGTCGGAGATGTTAAAATCATCAGCATCAGCCAGCAGATTAGGGAGGCAGGGAGCTTTGACTTCAGCTGGCCAAATTGCACATTGGTATGTGATAGGGGACGTCCAGGGCAATTACTATTGACACTAATAGCCAAGAACTTGATTTTCAATTTTCAGATTGGACACTCAGGGGGATAAGGCAAACAGCATCATTCTCCCAGTGCCTGAGAGGGTTGTCAAAAGCCATAATTTGTGTTGCTTTGAAGGCTGAAGTGTGTGTGTACAACAAGACCAGGATTAAGGGGATGTGTTCTCATCATTTCCTCCAACACTATTGGGGAGGAATGAGGATGGACCCTCTTCAAAAACAGATTTCTATCATCTTCAGATACCCTATCTATACAAACGTATGTGGACACCCCTTAGTTGCTGACAGGTGTATAAAATCAAGCACACAGCCATGCAATCTCCATAGACAAATATTGGCAGTAGAATGGCCTCACTAAAGAGCTCATTGACTTTCAACATGGCACCGTCATAGGATGCCCACCTTTCCAATATGTCAGTTCATCAAATTTCTGGCCTGCTAGAGCTGACCCGGTCAACTGTTAGTACTGTTATTGTGAAGTGGAAACGTCTAGGAGTAATAACGGCACAACTGCGAAGTGGTAGGCCACAAATCAAATCAAGTTTTATTGGTCACATACACATGGTTAGTAGATGTTAATGTGAGTGCAGCGAAATGCTTGTGCTTCACGTTCCGACCGTGCAGTAATATATAACAAGGAATCTAACAATTTCACAACAACTACCGAATACACACAAATCTAAGTAAAGGGATGGAATAAGAATATGTACATATAAATATATGGGTGAGCAATGACAGAGCGGCATAGGTAAGATTCAATAGACGGTATAAAATACAATATATACATATGGGATGAATGATGTGTAAACATCCTTATTAAAGTGGCATTAATAAAATGACTAGTGATTTGTTAGAATGGCCAATGATTTCAAGTCTGTATGTAGGCAGCAGCATCTATGTACTAATGATGGCTGTTTAACAGTCTGATGACCTTGAGATAGAAGCTATATTTCAGTCTCTCAGTCCCAGCTTTGATGCACCTGTACTGACCCCACCTTCTAGATGGTAGCGGGGTGAACAGGGAATGGATCGGGTGGTTGTTGTCCTTGATGATCTTTTTGGCCTTCCTGTGACGGGTGCTGTAGTTTGCCCCCAGTGATGCTTTGTGCAGACGGCACCACCCTCTGGAGAGCCCTGCGGTTGTGGGCGGTGCAGTTGCCGTACAAGGCAGTGATATAGGATGCTCTCAATTGTGCATCTGTAAAAGTTTGTGAGGGTTTTAGGTGACAAACCAAATTTGTTCAGCCTCCTGAGGTTGAAGAGGCGCTGTTGTGCTTTCTTCACCACACTGTCTGTGTGGGTGGACCATTTCAGTTTGTCCATTATGTGTATGCTGAGGAACGTAAAACTTTTCACCTTCTCCACTGCTGTCCAGTCGATGTGGATAGGTGGGTGCTCCCGCTGCTGTTTCCTGAATTCCACGATCATCTCCTTTGTTTTGTTGACATTGCGTGGGAGGTTGTTTTCCTGACACCACACTCCCGAGTACCCTCAACTCCTCCTTATAGGCTGTCTCATCATTGTTGGTGATCAGGCCTACTACTGTTTTGTCATCTGCAAACTTGATGATCGAGTTGGAGGCGTTCATGGCCACGCAGTCATGGTTGCGCAGAGAGTACAGGAGGGGGCTGAGCACGCACCCTTTTGGGGCCCCAGTGTTGAGGATCAGCGAAGTGGAGATGTTGTTTCCTACCTTCACCACCTGGGGGCAGCCTGTCAGGAAGTGCATGACCCAATCACACAGGGTGGGCTTAATGATGAGCTTGGAGGGTACTATGGTGTTGAATGCTGAGCTGTAGTCAATGAACAGCATTCTTACATAGGTATTCCTCGATTGCATCGTCTGTGGACCTATTGGGGTGGTATGCAAATTGCAGTGGGTCTAGGGTGACAGGTAAGGTGGAGGTGATATGATCCTTGACTAGTCTCACACAAGCTCACAGAACGGGACTGCCAAGTGCTAAAGTGCGTGTGTAAAACTTGTCTGTCCTCACTACCGAGTTCCAAACTGCCTCAATGAAGCAATGTCAGCACAAGAACTGTTCGTCAGGAGCTTCAGGAAATGGGTTTCCATGGCCGAGCAGTCACACACAAGCCTAAGATCACCATGCGCAATGGCAAGTGTCGGCTGGAGTGGTGTAAAGCTCGCCACCATTGGACTCTGGAGCAGTGGAAATGCATTCTCACGAATGATGAATCACGCTTCACCATCTGGCAGTCCAACGGACAAATCTGGGTTTCAAATCCAGTCAAAACAAATTCACAGCAGATTAGGTTGGTAATGTCTAACTCCTTCTTACCTCCTTAACAAGAAGAATACATTTTAAAAATCACACAGTTGACAAATTGCTAGAGTGATCAGTAGTGCAGTCCTACATGGACAGTAGAATCAATATCTGTGCACATTTTTTGGGATCCGTTCCCAATGAGTTGCCTAACCCCACTGTCCTCTCCTGATGAAATCCTCAGGTGGACCAGGCCTTCTCTGTGGCTCCAATTGACGTGGCTGGCAACATTGACTACAAGTCACTGTGTTACATCATCACACACGGAGACGAGAAGGAGGAGTCCTAAAGACCTTCTGACACCTGATAGGGCAGTCCTGGAATCTCCTCTGTGCTCATCTTTTGCCAATACATTAAAGAAAATTTAAAAAATCAACACCTGTCTGTGAAATGTTTAGGCTTGTTTCAAATCAAATCAAACT
This sequence comes from Oncorhynchus tshawytscha, assembly GCF_018296145.1. NCBI lineage: Eukaryota > Metazoa > Chordata > Actinopteri > Salmoniformes > Salmonidae > Oncorhynchus > Oncorhynchus tshawytscha. Next base: position 12,492,225 of record NC_056440.1, read on the forward strand.
TTATTTGCCACATGCGCTGAATACAACAAGTGTAGACCTTACCGTGAAATGCTAACTTACACGCCCTTATCCAACAGTGCAATTTAAGAAGAGTTAAGAAAATATTTACCAAATAAACTAAAGTAAAAAATAATTAAAAGTAACACAATAACATAACAATAACAAGGCTACAAACGGGGGGTACTGAGTCAGTGTGCGGGGGTACAGGTTAGAGGTCATTTGTACATGTAGGTAGGGGTGAAGTGACTATGCATAGATAATAAACAGCGAGTAGCAGCAGTGTACAAAACAAACAAGGTCAATGTAATAGTCCGGTGGCCATTTGATTAATTGTTCAGCAGTCTTATAGAACATAATTGCAAAAGAGTTTTTGAATGATCAATTACCCTTTTAAAATTCTAAAGTTGGATTAACTAACACAAAGTGCCATTGGAACCCAGGAGTGATGGTTGCTGATAACGGGCCTCTGTACGCCTATGTAGATATTCCATTACAAATAAGCCGTTTCCAGCTACAATAGTCATTTACAACAGTAACGATGTCTACATTGTATTTCTGATCAATTTGTTGTTATTTTAATGGACAAAAAAATGATTTTCTTTCAAAAACAAGGACATTTCTAAGTGACCCCCAACTTCTGAACAGTAGTGTAAATCAACATTTGGGATATTTTAACAGACAAGGGGAGAAGGGCTATGTTTGGGGCTCAATATTGTTGTTCTGAGAATATGCAATGTGTCTGCCTCCGACATAAAACAAATGATTGACTTACACACAAAATGACTTCTTTACTTACTGTCATAGGAAGGTCTGGATGGCTGTCTTCTGACTTACAATGGCAAGAAAAAGTATGTGAACCCTTTGGAATTACCTGAATTTCTGCATAACTTGGTCATAAAATTGCATCTGATCTTCATCTGTCACAACAATAGGCAAACACAGTGTGCTTAAACTAATAACAAACATATTATTGTATGTTTCTTGTCTATACTGAATACATCATTTAAACATTCACAGTGTAGGTTGGAAAAAGTATGTGAACCCCTAGGCTTATGACTTCTCAAAAGCTAATTGGAGGAGTCAGCTAACCTGGAGTCCAATCAATGAGACAAGATTGGAGATGTTGGCTAGAGATGCCCTGCAATGTAAAAAACATTCACAAAATTTGAGTTTTCTATTTTTATTTTACCCCAATTTCGTGGTATCCAATTGGTCGTAGTTACAGTCTTGTCTCATCGCTGCAACTCCCATACAGACTCGGGAGAGGCAAAGGTTGAGAGCCATGTGTCCTCCAAAACACAACCCAACCAAGCCATGCTGCTTCTTGACACAATGCACAACCAAGCCGCACCAATGTGTTGGATGAAACACTGTACACCTGACAACCTGGTCAGCATGCACTGCACCCAGCCCACCACAGGAGTAGCAAGTGAGACAAGGATATCCCTGCCGGCCAAACCCTCCCTAACCCGGACGATGCTGGGCCAATTGTGCGCTGCCCCATGGGCCTCCCGGTCACTGTGATGCAGTGCCTTGGACTAATGCACCACCCGGGAGGCCCTTGAGTTTGGTATTGACAAGAAGTTTTGCCTGATGTGAACTATGCCTCAAACAATATTGATCTCAGAATACTTACATAAAGCTGGAAAGGGTTACAAAAGTATCTCTAAAAGCCTTGATGTCCATCAGTCCACGGTAAGACAAATGATCTATGAATTGAGAAAGTTCAGCACTGTTGCTACTCTCCCTAGGGGTGGTCATCCTGCAAAGATGACTGCAAGAGCACATCACAGAATGCTCAATGAGGTTAAGAAGAATCCAAGAGTGTCAACTAGTCTTACAGAAATCTCTGGAACATGCTCACATCTCTGCTGACTAGTCTACGATACGTAAAACAGTAAAAATAACGGCATTCATGGGAGGATACCACGGAAGAAGCCACTGCTGTCCAAAAAAACATTGCTGCACTTCTGAAGTTCACAAAAGAGCACCTGGATGTTCCACAGCACTACTGGCAAAATATTCTGTGGACAGATTAAACTAAGGTTGGGTTGTTTGGAAGGAACACACAACATTATGTGTGGAGAAAAAAAGGCACAGCACACCAACATCAAAACTGCATCCCAACTGTAAAGTATGGTGGAGGGAGCATCATAGTTTGGGGCTGCTTGCTGCCTCAGGGCCTGGATAGCTTGCTATCATCGACAGAAAAATTAATTCCCAAATTTATCAAGACATTTTCCAGGAGAATGTGAGGCTATCTGTCCGAATTGATCTGAATTGAAGCTCAACAGAAGTTGGGTGATGCAACAGGACAATGACCCAAAACACAGAAGTACATCAACAACAAAATGGCTTCAACAGAAGAAAATATGCCTTCTGGAGTGGCCCAGTCAGAGTCCTGACCTCAACCCGATTGAAATGCTGTGGCATGACCTCAAGAGAGTGGTTCACATCAGACATTCCAAGACTATTGCTGAACTGAAAGAGTTTTATAAAGAGGTATGGTCCAAAATTCATCCTGACCGTTGTGCAGGTCTGATCCACAACTACAGAAAACGTTGAGGTTATTGCTGCCAAAGGAGGGTCAACCAGTTATTAAATCCAAGGGTTCACATACTTTTTGCACCCTGCACTGTGAATGTTTTCAAGGTGTGTTGAATAAAAACATGAAAATGTATAACTGTTTGTGTGTTATTAATTTAAGCAGACTGTGTTCGTCTATTGTTGTGACTTAGATGAAGATAAGATCACATTTTATGACCAATTTATGCAGAAATCCAGGTAATTCCAAAGGGTTCACATACTTTTTCTTGCCACTGTATAAAATGTTTATGTAAAAATATATATATTTTTAAAAGTAATTCTAGTGCCCGATTTCGGGGACTGTCAGCTTAAGAGGTTTTAAATAACAGCAGTGTATTAATAATGACACTGACAACCTGCAAGGCTATTTTGATATGTCTGTTGCTCCCTTTCTAGATGCAGAGGAAACATTGACATCTCATAGCCTCAAGGTGATGGCTTGCTTTCCATTTCTGTGGAAATACTTGAGTGAATACAAATGAAGATATTTAAAGAATCCGGGATATGCTCAGTAGGCTAAGTCAGAAATGATGCACATTATGTTTGCCTGTGCAGAATTTGTGGGCGTTGTGGGGGTGTACTTTCAAGGGGTCAAACACCAACCGTCCGTTGGAAACACATGTTGCCATGGTGATGAGGACAACACGTGACAGTGACCAATCTTCATGGCAAAGATGTGTTGGCTGATTTTCAGGTTCTCTGGGTGCAGGATGACCAAGTCCTCATACTGTACTGTACTCAAAGAGAAGAACTTGTTACTCCTGATTGTTGATAATCTAGCCAGCATCTCTTTAGACCACCAACAAGGCTTTACTTCTCATAATAAAAAACATATTGTATTCTTGTCCTTGCATATTGTATTTCACCTGTGGGCCTATAATATGTTAATAGTTTATCTCCATACAATATGGGGTAACAAAGAATTAGAGTGGGACTCCACATTGCCTAAATAAATGTTAACCTTTTACTGCAGTGGGCTAAATCGGGGTAACACAGTGTGCTTCTTGGTAGTCTTAAACAAATCTTGGTAGTCTTTGAAACAAAACGGCTTAAAAACTTTTGACACCTATAACATGTCAGATACACACTACCGTTCAGAAGATTGGGGTCACTAGAAATGTCCTTGTTTTTGAAAGAAAAACATTTTTTCTACATAAAATTGATCAGAAATACAGTGTGTACATTGTTAATGTTGTAAATGACTATTGTAGCTGGAAACGGATGATTTTGATGGAATATCTACATAGGCGTACAGAGGCCGATTATCAGCAACCATCACTCCTGTGTTCCAATGGCATGTTGTGTTAGCTAATCCAAGTGTATAATTTTAAAAGGCTAATTGATCATTAGAAAACCCTTCTGCAATTATGTTAGCACAGTGGAAAACTGTTGTCTGATTAAAGAAGCAATAAAACTGGCCTTCTTTAGACTAGTTGAGTATCTGGAGCATCAGCATTTGTGAGATAGATTACAGGCTCAAAATGTCCATAAACAAATAACTTTTTTCTGAAACTCGTCAGTCTATTCTTGTTCTGAGAAATGAAGGCTATTCCATGTGAGAAATCCCCAAGAAACTGAAGATCTCGTACAGATCTGTTTACTACTCCCTTCGCAGAACAGCACAAACTGCCACTAACCAGAATAGAAAGAGGAGTGGGAGGCCCCGGTGCACAACTGAGCAAGAGGACAAGTATATTAGATTGTCTAGTTTGAGAAACAGACTCCTCACAAGTCCTCAACTGGCAGCTTCATTAAATAGTACCCTCAAAACACCAGTCTCAACGTCAACAGTGAAGAGGCAACTCCGGGATGCTGGCCTTCTCGGCAGAGTTCCTCTGTCCAGTGTCTGTGTTCTTTTGCCCAACTTAATCTTTTATTTTTATTGGCCAGTCTGAGATATGGCTTTGTCTTTGCAACTCTGCCTAAAAGGTCAGCATCCCGGAGTCGCCTCTTCACTGTTGACATTGAGACTGGTGTTTTGTGGGTACTATTTAATGAAGCTGCCAGTTGAGGACTAACCAAGTATTGTAAACAGGTGTCAGTAGAATAGGATTGTCTAAAACTGGACTGAAGGTGATACAAAATGTTATTGTCATCAATATACTTTAGGATCTGTTCATGGAGTGCTCTTTCTAAAACCTGACAGCACACTCAAGATTGACACTGGTCTGTACTTGTTCAACTTTTCTGATAGAATATAATGTGGGCCAGATAAAGTAATGCCTCTGAATTTCATAGAGCTGCTAGCTAGTTTCTGTCAGTTAAGGTAGGGTTAAATCATTTGTTTCCCCCTTGATCGATTGCAGAGATGGACTGTGTATACTTTATTGCCTGTGAAATGAACTGTGATGAGTTTTGGAGGTTGAACGTTTTTCAGTCAAATGAAAGAAACCACCCTAAAGGGATGGTATTGTGTCTCAGTTTAATGAAAAGTAATTTGATCTTCACTGGATATATAGAAGCATATACAGTATACTTATTTTATATTATGAAAATATATTCACTGTTGTGCAGTTATCAATATCTCACCCTGTTGTTGCCATTTATAAGATCAGTGTGGTATGAACATAATGGATGTTTTGTAAATGGTTTGAATACATTTAGGATAAACTTTTTGGACAGCTTTGTTTATATGCGTAGCAGAACATTTGATTTTTGCATTTGACCTTTTTGGGTGTTCTCATGGTTTTAGCCTGAAGGATATAGAGAGACTCAGTTTGGTTTCTGGAGAGATTATTTGAGCACACAGCTTTGAAGAGGGAGTGGAAATGGAGAATAGAGGAGTTAGATCAATGACTCAGTATATTCCACAGAAATAGGATGAACACTAACACAGAGATCCATCTTACAGCTAGCTATACACTGGAGCGGCTGCATTCATTATTCTTATAGATGAAGGAACTCTATGCTTTATTGATGTCTTGTCCACTTTAGCCCTCTTTGTAACGCAGTTGTTGAGTGGTAATATACAGTGCCAGGTGAAAGTGTACACACCTCTTGCACAGTCTTCACATTTTGCTGCCTTAAAATTAAATTAAAGTATTCATTTAGATGTTTTTATCTATGGATCTACACAACCAACTCCACATATTCAAAGTAAAATAATGTTATAGAAGAACCCCCCCCAAAAAAACTGATGAGGTCTTGATTGCATGTCTTCACACCCAGTAGTTAAGACTTAGTGGAAGAACTTGACAGCCATTACAGCTGTGAATCACTTGGAATAATATTCTACCTTCTAACTTTGCACAATTCACTCCATTGTTTTTTGTCAAAATTCGTCAAGCTCAGTAAATTTGGTTAGGTATCAGTGATGGACAGCAATATTCAAACCTTGTCTCTGATTGTCAAGCAATTTTTTAGTAGGACTGACACTAGACCACATAGGGACACTCAACACCTATTGGAAAGACATTCTGGTGTGGCTTTGACATACTGCAAGCATTTTTGTAAATGTATCGCTGAAAAATAACTATCAGACATAGGTGGGTTTTCCTCTCAATTTTCACATGGGCTTTGGTCTTTTCATATTTCTTTTGATCCCAACAAACTTCCCAGTCCCTGCTGGTGACAAGCATACCCATAACATGATGCTGCCACCACAATACTTGAAAATACAGAGGCTTTCACTTTGTGTTGTGTTGTATTGCATTTGACTCAAACCTGCAGTTTTTCTTTTAGGCCAAAAAGTTAATGTCTTTGCCACGTTGTCTTGCAGTATTTCTTAACAGCCTTGTTGTAAACAGAATGCATAATTTGGAGTGGATATTTTTTTAAACAAGCTTCTCTGTTTTCACTCTGTCATACAGGCCAGTAATGCAGATTGCATGCAATGTTGTTGATCCCTTTATATTTTCTAGTATTTAGGTGTTACCATCATATATATATATATATATATATATATATACACACACTAAATACAAAAACACAGATATGGTAAGCACAAATAAAACCTCACATATCACCCAGAAAAACAACTACATTCTTCCACAAATAACTCGGACGATGCTGGGCCAATTGTGTCCTGCCCTATAGGACTCCCAATCACAGCCGGTTGTGATGAAGCCTGGACTTGAACCAGGGTCTTAGTGAGGCCTCTAGCATTGAGATCCAGTGCCTTAGACCAGTGCACCCCTCAGCAGACTTAACCAATCCTGTGAACGGGTTAAGCAACTTAGGTGTCTATACTTCAACAGCAAAGTTAGATAAGACAGAAGTTCATGAAGTAGGGCCTTGTGATCAAAATTAGAGTAATGTAGAGATCTACGGATCTACGGATCTTTAGCAAAGTCCAGTGAACTTTTTGATACAGGATGCAGTGGTGAGTATCAAAACTGTCACCTGTAACAAAACAAAGGGCACTATGGTAGATGGCATCCAAAGTTTTAACAGTAGCATCAGCTGCACTTTGATAAATAATATCACCATAATCAAGAATCCTTTTAGAATTTGTCAATTGTTTGAATATTTGGGGCGCCCAAGTAGGCTCCTTTAGAGCAGACGATGGGTAAAGGATGTCATACTGTAGCTGTTTAAAAATAGTCAGCAGAGTCACACGCATCCACACGTGCAGGAATGAGCACAGGCACATACCTGCACATCCTCACCCACACAAACACGCACGCACGCACGCACACACACACACACAGTCAGGCACGCACATGCACACGCACAAGCACACGCACACACACAAACACAGTGAAGAGGTGTTTTGGTTGGAAGTATTGATTTTTAGGGGCCTTACATAAATACATGGTTGGTCTGCAGCAATTACTGATGTGAGGGAGTCGTCCTGGCAGATGAGAGCTTGACTGGAGGAGTACATCACACTCACACACGCACACACACTCATGCACGCACACACAGATACACACACGCACTCACGCACACACACACACACAGGCTCTGACTGACTGGATAAGTTCTCTGGCTCTGAAGCATGGATAGGAGCCCAAGATTAAAGGTGTGTGTGTGTGTTTGTGTGTTTGTGTGTGTGTGTGTGCGTGCGTGCGTGCATGCGTGCATGCGTGTGTGTGTGCGTGCGTGTGTGCGTGTGTGTGTGTGTGTGTGTGTGTGTAGAGGAACCCAGGATTCTAGGAGTGGGTATTTCCTCTCCTCACCACTTTACTAAGCTCTCACAAAGCCACTGCAGCTGGTAATGACAAAGTTATTAACTAAACTCAAGGCAACAACTTTACTTTAGGAAATGGATGTCTCAAAGACGTCAATCCATATTGTCTGTGCAGTGGGCTTTTATTCAGGGATGAAGATTGTTCAACCATTTCATTATTTGTTCTCTAAAATGTTTATGAAGTGTGTGGGATTGCCCATAAACCTTTGATCAAGGTATTCCATTTGGTGTATTCGGCAGGATGTTTCTCGTTTAGTCCGATCCTGCTACTGTTACTGAGAGTGTGACTTAGCATTATCTGAATTGTGAGCCAAAATCACCTTAATGTAAGATCAATCCAGGTCCACAGAAAATGTTCAGATATGAAGTTTCATGTGAATGTTGTTGCTATCCCAAAGTAACTTACTTCAACTGTTTGGTTCCCAAGTACTTTGTATATGATCAAATAGGGACTTTTGAGCTGTAACGATACACTGTTTATGGCTCACTATTTTAGTCCTATTGATTTACAGTAATATAGGGAAAAGAAGCCGGGAACACCTTTCTCTTGTAAGGTTAAACTCTAAAGAAGTTTCTCCAGATCTCCACTCCATCAAGCCCCTAGGGGACTGTACATAACGGCATGTTGGAAGCAGCTTCTTACATCAAAGGAAATGCCACTCGGTACAAATATATATTTTTATTATGTCTTCAATGGCAGCACACACTCCCAGAGAGAGGAGGCCACTACGAAGCGCACCGAACCGAGCAGGAACAAATGAAAGAAAAGGGAACAAACACGGGCCAGTTTAAAGAGGGTCAAACCGATACAGAAAAGCTGCGGCACCAAGGAAACAGTATCTGAACTAGGCCAAGAGCATCAATGCTTATTCACTTGATCCGTGTCATTAGGGAGTGCTAATTAAGCAATAAGGCCTAAGGGGGTGTGGTATAGGGCCATTATACCACGGCTAAGGGCTGTTCTTATGTATGACGCATCGCTGAAGTCTTATTCGTGGTATATTGACCATATACCACAAACCCCTGAGCTACCTTATTACTATTATAAAATGGTTACCAACGTAATTAGAGCAGTATAAATGAAGGGATCTCCTCCCAGACCTGGACTAAAGCATCCACCAACTCCTAGACAGTCTGTGGTGGATGGAGCGAGACATGATGTCCCAGATGTGCTCAATTGGATTCAGGTCTGGGGAACGGGCGGGCCAGTCCATAGCATCAATGCCTTCCTCTTGCAGGAACTGCTGACACACTCCAGCCACATGAGGTCTAGCATTGTCTTGCTTTAGGAGGAACCCAGGGCCAACCGCACCAGCATATGGTCTCACAAGGGGTCTGAGGATCTCATCTCGGTACCTAATGGCAGTCAGGCTACCTCTGGCGAGCACATGGAGGGCTGTGCGGCCCCCCAAAGAAATGCCACCCCACACCATGACTGACCCACCGCCAAACCGGTCATGCTGGAGGATGTTGCAGGCAGCAGAACGTTCTCCACGGCGTCTCCAGACTCTGTCACGTCTGTCACATGTGCTCAGTGTGAACCTGCTTTCATCTGTGAAGAGCACAGGGCGCCAGTGGCGAATTTGCCAATCTTGGTGTTCTCTGGCATATGCCAAACGTCCTGCACGGTGTTGGGCTGTAAGCACAACCCCCACCTCATACCACCGTCATGGAGTCTGTTTCTGACCGTTAGAGCAGACACATGCACATTCGTGGCCTGCTGGAGGTAATTTTGCAGGGCTCTGGCAGTGCTCCTCCTTGCACAAAGGCGGAGGTAGCGGTCCTGCTACTGGGTTGTTGCCCTCCTACGGCCTCCTCCACGTCTCCTGATGTACTGGCCTGTCTCCTGGTAGCGCCTCCATGCTCTGGACACTACACTGACAGACACAGCAAACCTTCTTGCCACAGCTCGCATTGATGTGCCATCCTGGATGAGCTGCACTACCTGAGCCACTTGTGTGGGTTGTAGACTCCGTCTCATGCTACCACTAGAGTGAAAGCACCTCCAGCATTCAAAAGTGACCAAAACATCAGCCAGGAACCATAGGAACTGAGAAGTGGTCTGTGGTCACCACCTGCAGAACCACTCCTTTATTGGGGATGTCTTGCTAATTGCCTATAATTTCCACCTGTTGTCTATTCCATTTGCACAACAGCATGTGACATTTATTGTCAATCAGTGTTGCTTCCTAAGTGGACAGTTTGATTTCACAGAAGTGTGATTGACTTGGAGTTACATTGTGTTGTTTAAGTGTTCCCTTTATTTTTTTGAGCAGTGTATTTTAACCAATGACGAGGTGAATTTACATACTTCCAGTGGAGAGCATTTGAATGTCTAGCTCGTAATAGACAGAGGTCAACTGTTTTCTTTTCTCTCCTATGTAAAGCCAAATTCTCTGACAAAAATTGAAGATGCAAAATGTAGGGATTATTGGTTTTGGGGTGAAGGTCATCTCAGAGATGTAGCCCAGAACTGAGCTCCCTAACTTTTATATCTCAGTACACTCCCACAAGCAATGATACAAGGTTCCTACTGTAGATGCATGTTACTTTTAAAACACAGGTCTTGGATTTTAGGGTCAAATTTGGGAAGCTTAACAAGGGTGATATACATGTATTTTCTCATTATCCAATTGTTTTGCAACAATTTCCGGCGAGTGTTTAGTGTCTGTATCTGAGCTCAAGAGCAGATCATACCCCAGTTCTGTTCGGAAATATCTTCTTGCATATCTTGTATCCACTGACGTATCTTACTATCAGAGTTGTCATTATGAGTAGCTACCATTTTCCCATATAGTAACGTCATGTGACCTCTCCCATAACACATATCAACAGAGAACATTTCTAAAGTGGTCAAATGAGGTTGTAGGGCAGATTGTTTTGGACTGGAAAAAATAAAGCTTCTCAATTGTACGGTTTTGAAAAAATGCTTTTCTGGTAAGTTCAATATGCCCTTTAGTTCTTCAAACGACATGAGCCCTTTTTCACTGTATATGTCCATTACTTTAACAATACCTTTTCTTTCCCAGTCTTTAAACCCCAAGTCATTTTTATCAGGTGTGAAATTGTACAAAATTGGTGTACAACTGGATAATTCAGGGGATTCAAACAATGTTGCTGCACTTCGTGCCATATAGATAGGTTGTTTTTACCAAAAGGATTAGTAGTGTTCTTCTTAGTTTCTGAAAGGGAGCAGAGTACAAATATTCATCCAAAGTTAAGCCTTTCGTGGATAAGATTTCAGTCTGCAGCCAGGGTAAGTATGGTTCCCTGGAAAACCAAAACATTGCAGCCCTCAGTTGTGGAGACCAGTAATGCCACTGTAGGTTTGGAAGTTTTAACCCCCTCTGTCTTAGGGAAAATAAATAAGCGAAAGTCTAAGCCTTGGTTTTCTGTTGCTCCAGATAAAATGTTAGTATCTTTCTGATCTTTGGGAAAAATAAAGGTGGTGGAGCCAGAGGAATTGATTGAAATAGATGAAGATATTGGGTCAAAATATTCATATTAATTATATTTATTCTACCAATAATAGATGTAGGCTGTAATGATGTCCATCTGTAGATGGATTTTGTTACACCCGTTACCATGGGTTCATCATTTGCTGTACTACTCCATCAGCTAATTTCTGGTGTGATTTTAATACCAAGATATGTAAAAACCTTGTTCTGTATTCTTAATGAAATGCTGTAATTTCTTTCTACTCTGCAAGTGGAGTGATCGAGATGAGGATCAAAAGTGCAATTAAAATCCCCTGCCATTAGGACTTTACCAGGAAGGGAGGCTATACTACGAATAGAAAGAAATTCTCAGATAATTTGAGATTATCATCAGTAGGACCATATACATTAACCAGATTAATACGCTCATTCAAAAGAGTTTCCTGTGTCAAAATATATCTACCCAGCTGTATCAGTTATACTATTTTCCATTTGAAATGGAACAGATTTTTTAATTAAAACCATAATACCATGAGAATGAGAGGAGAAACAGGATGCCATCACTTGTGCTTGCCATCTCCTGCATATTTTAATTAGCTCATCCTTCAGCAAGTGAGTTTCTTGTAGGAACACAATAGATTAGTAATAACCTGTTTAAGCTTGGATAGTTTATCAACTCCACGGACATTCGACAAAGTAAATTTCAGTTTTGCATTTGAAGTCATATAACTAAAGATATGAACATGGAATAAGCTAGAGTATAAACGCATATCTAAAATATGTTTAGTAACCACAAGCACTGCATGAGTATTTTGTAGTGAAGAAAATATGTAAAGATCTGTTGAAACAAAAAACCTAAATCTTTCCTAACAGTAAAGCACTGAACCCCATTCCCCTGTTTCCCTAACGGAGACACACAAAGCTTCCCCTCCCACATCCTCCTAATCGTAAAGTGTAGCCTGGTTGACTGATCCAGTAAAGGGAGCAGTCTAATCTAAGTGATGCTAAACAAAACAAAGTGTCTCCTGCCTTCTCTCGACTATTATTCCTCACGAACCAAACAATAGGCATACCTAGCAAAATGTTATGTGACATGCTTAAGTGCTAATGTCTGAGATGTGCAACATGTGCAAGTAATGATTGACATATTTGAATAAAAACTTGATTTTGATACATTTATTCATGCTATTTCATCCTTCCACAATATATAGTCCCGACACAAATGTAGGGTTGCTACCCAAGCCTTCTGGTCTATCGGTTCGGTTGCCAGAGACGTGAGCCAATCGTTCAGTATTTTTGTTCTTTATCTATGGACGCGTTCGTTCTAAATGTTCCATTGCCATGTTGGCAACGTTCTTATCTGTTGGTTGCTATCTAGCCAACTACGGGTAACTTACAGTTACGTCAAAAAGTGCAGCCAGATAAGTAGCTGTATTTGCATTTGTTTAAGCTGTATTCTAATGACATTTATTTGGAAACATTCATAACAATGAGCTAATGAGGCACGGTTTTACCTGGCATAGAAAATGTGCTCACTTGTCAAGACACTGTTATTCAGAGGAGTTATTATTCTCTTAAATGTTATGCTAGCTAGCTGCCAACAAATTGGCCAACGTTAGTTTGCTAGCTTGTAACCAGTCACAAAATCCATGGTGGTTTAATTCTCCGTAGTCCAGGGTGGTGATAAACTTCACAGCGGCAACACGGCTAGAAAGAAGAATCACGTTATACATCACAGATGAATGCCTAGGCTTGAGAGGGAGATTCAAACTGTTAGGACCATCCATTGTTCCATAGGCAATGTTGAGGGATGGACCTGAGCTGGCGTTTAACCCAGTCGTAGCCTTCTATTTTTTGCCCTTGACTCTGGCTTTCCACAACAGTCAGACTTTTTCTTGAAAGTTATGAAACTTCATGATAAGGACTTGGACCTTTAGGAGTTGAAAACCAATCGGCTCTTTCAACGGGCAGGGTGTCCGAAAAGATGTCCGGCCCAGATGCCGGGGCAGCCATTTCTCAAGCGATGCAACTGCATCACCATTTTTCACTTTTTCGGGTAGATGAACCAGTTTCAAATTTGACCTCCTGTGGTAGTTCTCGAGCGAGCTTAGTTTCGAAGTAATGCCAGCCACCTGTTGTTAAACGTTTCTGTCATTGTTTTGACAGTGACTAGAGTATCTTCCACCATGCTAATGTGTTCCTCTGCTTTGTCAAGGCGCGTGGAGTTAAGGTAAACTTTAACCTCACTAATCCCTGTTACAACACTTTCGAGTTTGTGGGAAATGTCCATCCTCATGGAAGAGATTGCTTCCAAGACCCCTTTGCTCTGATTCTGGTTTAGGTCGTCGACATTGTTGGTTGCCATGTTGGACTCATGGTGTGAGGGGCTAGCTGAGCTTCTAGGGCTAAATGGGTTAGTAGAGCTAGCTGAATTTGCAGGGCTAACTAGCCTAGCCTGGATTACATTGGAGATGCAAGTTGTTCTTCTTGTTTTAGGAGGACTATGGTTGAGTCGATTCATAATGATTATAGATATGCCTATAATTTTTGCCGAAATTGGACCGGAGAGCTAGGAGTTAGGTGTTTGTTTTGACTTATTTGATTAATGTCAATAGATATCTTGTGCTGACAAGTATTGGCAATGGTGGCAAATACACACATTTTATTATTTGTTTTAGTATGGTCAGGGCGTGAGTTGGGGTGGGCAGTCTATGTTTGTTTTTCTATGTTGGGGTTTTGAGTTCAGCCTAGTATGGTTCTCAATCAGAGGCAGCTGTCAATCGTTGTCCCTGATTGAGAATCATACTTAGGTAGCCTGGGTTTCACTTTTGAGTTTTGGATGTTTGTTTCCGTGTGAGTGTTTGTTGCCACACGGTACTGTTTCGGTTTCGTTTGTTTCACGTTTATTGTTTTGTAGTGTTCAGTTTATGTCTGTAAATAAATGTTATGGACGCTTACCACGCTGCACATTGGTCCTCCGATCCTTCTCGCTTCTCCTTCTCAGAAGAGGAGGAAGAATGCCGTTACAAGATTATTGGATACAACACCCAGTTTATGAAAATGGTTTGCTCCTACAGACAGAGAGTCAAGTAGCCGTGGCTTGCTATATAAAGCAGGCAGACAGGCATCAAGGCATTCAGTTACTGTTTGATTGAACGTTGGAATGGACAAAATGAGTGACCTAAGCAATTTTGAGGGTGGTATGTTCGTCAATGCCAGGTGCACTGGTTTCAGCATCGCAGAAACAGTTGGCCCCCAGGGCTTTTCACACACGACAGTGTCTAGAGTTTACTGAGAAGGAAAGGGAGTATACCTAGTCATTTGTACAACTGAATGCCTTCAACTGAAATGTGTCTTCTACATTTAACCCAACCCTCTGAATGAGAGAGGTGTGGGGGGGTTGCCTTAATCGACATCCACGGCACGGTAGGTTTACTGCCTTTGGGGAAGAATTAAACATTTTTACCTTGTCAGTTTGGGGATTCCATCCAGCAAACTTTCAATAACTGGCCCAATGCTCTAACCACTAGGCTACCCACCGCCCGAATGGTGCAACAAACATAAAACATCCAGTAAGGGGCATCCCTGTGGGAGAGAACAGTTAGTTGATGACATGTTGAAGGAGAATGAATCGTTCAAGCTAACAGGCAGTCCACAAACAGGCACAACTTGTCGGTCACGTATTGGCTATTGCAGCAGACAACCACACCGGGTTCCACTCCTATCAGCTAAAAACAAGAAGAAACAGCTCCAGTGGGCACGCGATCACCAACAATGGGAAATTACAGAGAGGAAAAACATTTCCTGGTCTGGTGAATCCTAGTTCCTGTTGTGTCATGCTGATGGCAGAGTCAGGATTTGGCATTAGCAGGATGAGTCCATGGCCCCATCCTGCCTGGTGTCAATGGTACAGTCTTGTGGCAGTGGTGTAATAATGTGGAGAACACGTTAGGTCTCTTGATTACAAAGGGAAGCACAGCCGAGAGCTGCCCAGTGACACGAGCCTACCAGATGAGCTAAATCACTTCTATGCTCACTTCGAGGCAAGCAACACTGAGGTATGCATGAGAGCATCAGTCGTTCCAGATGACTGTGTTATCACGCTCTCCGTAGCCGACGTGAGAAAGACCTTTAAATAGGTCAACATTCACAAGGCTGCTGGGTCAGATGGATTACCAGGACGTGTGCTCCGGGCATGTGCTGACCAACTGGCAGGTGTCTTCACTGACATTTTCAACATGTCCCTGATTGAGTCTGTAATATCAACATGTTTCAAGCAGACCGCCATAGTCCCTGTGCCCAAGAACACTAAGGCAATCTGCCTAAATGTCAACAGATCTGTAACCCTCACGTCCGTAACCACGAAGTGCTTTGAAAGGCTGGTAATGGCTCACATCAACACCATTATCCCAGAAACCCTAGACCCACTCCAATTTGCATACTGCCCAATCAGATCCACAGGTGATGCAATCTCTATTGCACTCCATACCACCCTTTCCCACCTGGACAAAAGGAACACCTATGTGAGAATGCTATTCATTGACTACAGCTCAGCGTTCAACATTAGAGTACTCTCAAAGCTCATCACTAAGCTAAGGATTCTTGGAATAAACAATCCTGGACTTCCTGACGGGCCGCCCTCAGGTGGTAAGGGTAGGAAACAACACATCCGCCACACTGATCCTCAAAACTGGAGCCCCTCAGTGGTGCCTGCTCAGTCCCCTCCTGTACTCCCTGTTCACCCACAACTGCATGGCCAGGCATGACTCCAACACCATCATTAAGTTTGCAGACGACTCTACAGTGGTAAGCCTGATCACCGACAACGACGAGACAGCCTATCGGGAGGAGGTTAGAGACCTGGTCGGGTGGTGCCAGAATTACAACCTATCCCTCAATGTAACCAAGACAAAGGAGATGATTGGGGACTACAGGAAAAGGTGGACCAAGCACACCCCCATTCTCATCACACCCCCATTCTCATTGACGGGGCTTTAGTTTAGCAGGTTGAGAGCTTCAAGTTCCTTGGTGTCCTCATCAACAACAAACTAGAATGGTCCAAACACACCAAGACAGCCGTGAAGAGGGCATGACAAAGCCTATTCCCCCTCAGGAAACTTAATTGATTTGTCATGGGTCCTGAGATCCTCAAAAGGTTCTACAGCTGCAACATGGAGAGCATCCTGACTGGTTGCATCACTGCCTGGCACGGCAACTGCTCGGCTTCCGACCGCAAGGCACTATAGAGGGTAGTGCGTATGGCCCAGCACATCACTGGGGCTAAGCTGCCTGCCATCCAGGATCTCTACACCAGGCGGTGTCAGAGGAAGGCCCTAAAATTGTCAAAGACCACAGTCACCCCAGTCATAGACTGTTCTCTCTACTACCGCATGGCAAGTGGTACTGGAGTGCCAAGTCTAGGACCAAATGGCCTCTCAACAGTTTTTACCCCCAAGCCATAAGACTCCTGAACAGGTAATCAAATGGCTACCCGGACTGTTTGCATTGTGTGCCCCCCGACCCCTCTTTTACGCTGCTGCTACTCTCTGTTTATCATATATGCATAGTCACTTTAACTATACATTCATGCACATACTACCTCAATTGGCCCAACCAACCGGTGTCCACGCACATTGGCTACCCGGACTATCTGCATTGTGTCCCGCCACCCAACCCCCGCCAACCCCTCTTTTACGCTAATGCTACTCTCTGTTTATCGTATATGCGTTGTTACTTTAACCACGTCTACATGTACATACTACCTCAATCAGCCTGACTAACCGGTGCCTGTATATAGCCTCTCTACTGGATGTAGCCTCGCTACGGTTATTTTTCAGTCTTTTTTACTGTTGTTTTTATTTCTTTACTTATCTATTGTTCACCTAATGCTTTTTTTTTTTTTACTTAGAAATTGCACTGTTGGTTAGAGGCTGTAAATAAGCATTTCACTGTAAGTTCTACACCTGTTGTATTCGGCACGTGACAAATAAAGTTTGATTTGATACCAATTGATCAACTTTTCCATGTCCCAAAGAGTTCAGGCTGTTCTGGAGACAAAGGTGGGTGTACCCAATAAACTGGCCACTGAGTGTATATTGTAATGAATTGTTATGATGTAACTCTCTGATAGTTCATAGCCAATTGTAAGAGATATAGACCTTCTAAAACGGTGCTGGCACCTTCTCTAAGAGTCTCGCCCCTCCTGAGAGGCAGCGTTTGGTCTTTTCAATGGAATAGGGCTCTGCTCAGCTGAAGAGCTGTTTATACAGCAAACACCAGAAAAAGATGGAGTGAAGGACCTCAGGTGGATTTGGAGGTGTTGTTAATAGGATCGGAAGCAGCTGGGGTGGCCATGAGATGGGGAAATGTCATTCTACTCCACCTTGTAAATTGTGTGTCACATTGTAATCCATGATAGCCAAGTGCCCCTGTCCCTGTAGCAGATGGGTATCCATTCCGTTCTGCGCCTTGAAAATAATACTAAACTATTTCCTAAAGCATTGGTATCACCTCATGTATACACAACACATTCTGTCTTCATTCATCCGTCTCACATTTTCTTTCTTGCCCAAAATATTTGTCAAAATGAGTCAGGGGTTTATTTTGGCCATGGACATGCCCACATATTCCTATTCTGACACCCCACTACATCAATGCAACAGCAAATGTTATTTACTACACCGCACGTCACCAACAATAAGCTACAGAGTGAATGAAGTACATTTTATTATGATAATTCTTACTTAGTGATAGGTACATCTACTCATTCCTGCTTTCTCTAATCACTTTAATCAATATATAAAATTGTCCCTTATATATTCAATTATAGACTTATTCAATGTCATTCAAATTCAAATGGGGGTTCATATCTTTTTTATTTACATAAGCATGTTTGCAGTCACCTATTTTCCACCTGAAAATGGTATCTAGAATGTCCTCTCACAGAGCTACATTTCATTTCCATAAGACTTACACTGACTTAACACATCTGATATCGTATATGATTTTTTTAACAATGTGTTTTGTGATTCTTGGCTACTGCAAAAACAGTCAGAGTAGATACCGGAGCACATTCATCCCAGATCTACCCATCATCAAGTGTATATAGGGAAGATTGTTCATCATCACCTGAACCAGTTTCCTGTATGCTAGATCTATTACATTCACTAATTTGACTGGCCGACGGTCTACAACACATGAGTGATGGGTTTCGGTCACTCGTAAGGAAAGGGGCTTTTGAGCTATGGGAGAAGTATTTTAAGGACAGACCTGGTCAGTATGCTCAGATAGGAAGAGGCAAAATGAGAGGGCTCACTCTCGCCAAAATCTGTCCAGAATAAGCCCAATCCGTTTCTATGGGCTTAGTATGCAGACCTAAGCTTTTCGCCTACCTTCCTGCCTTTGGGACAACGACTCCCATTGTTAGGGCGGAGACATGAATATCTCTTCATTATACAGATCTCTGGTATGCTTTAGATTAGTTTAAATTAATATAACTATTGGAAAAGCCAACATTTCCTGTCATACATTTTTTTCCTGAAGTGACCTTTTACATACAGTAACCTAGTTCATTTTTTAATGGATGCATTTTGGTCTGTCAAAATGGCCACAGTGGCTCTCTTAAGATCCAATCTATACACTGTGAAAGTGAATGCGCCATTTGTTCACCTCACATCACTTTATCCCTTGGAGATCTATGATCGCTAATGGAGAAAAAAAACTGTAATTAATTTAAATGTTCTGTTTTTTCCATCGTCTTCAGTGCATCCGCTACATTCGTTGGTAGAGATTGACCATTCATTTGTGTAGCATATTTAAAACCTTATTTTCGAAATGGAAGTTATTTAGTGCTTAGGCACATGACACAGGTAGGCTGATACTATAACACTTCTCTGTGTTGTCTTCCTCACAGAGATTCGCGAGGCGTTCAAGGTATTTGACCGTGATGGGAATGGCTTCATCTCGAAGCAAGAGCTGGGCATGGCCATGAGGTCTCTGGGGTACATGCCCAATGAGGTGGAGCTGGAGGTCATCATACAGAGACTGGACATGGACGGTGAGATAGACACACTCACACACAGACACGGACACACGCAGGCATGCACACAGGCATGCACACAGGCACGCATTCACGACACAGACGGGCGCTCACACCCACCAACCCAAACACAGACACACAGACACACACACACACAGACACACACACACACACACACACACACACACACACACACACACACACACACACACACACACACACACACACACACACACACACACACACACACACACACACACACACACACACACACACACACTAGCATACCAGGTGTCATCAAGATTCCTGTCATCATCAACAGGTGATGGTCAGGTGGATTTCGAAGAATTTGTCACTCTCCTCGGACCCAAGCTGACAGCAGCCGGAATGCCAGACAAGTTCCACGGAACTGACTTTGACTCTGTGTTCTGGAAGGTAAGTAATCATAAACCGCT
Source organism: Oncorhynchus tshawytscha (assembly GCF_018296145.1). NCBI lineage: Eukaryota > Metazoa > Chordata > Actinopteri > Salmoniformes > Salmonidae > Oncorhynchus > Oncorhynchus tshawytscha. The sequence continues at coordinate 12,511,872 of NC_056440.1, forward strand.
TCCTTCCTGCTTATTACCACTGACAAGCTACAAATGCTTCTGGGTGATTAGGATGTAATGCTATACTGTAACTGTCATCTATCGCACCATTTATCCATCGTATGGAGACTTTGTGACTTGAAAGGAAAACAAATGTAATTCCCAGATTCAGTGGAGGGTTGATAAGGCAGTGACCCCTCGTAAGTAATGAGGCTTTTATTTGATTAGCTTTTGGAAACGTTAGCTTGCGCATACAACTTTCCCCGACATCACACTTATACATTGTAATTTTCGATTTACCTGATATAGTCGGCTGGCTAGCATTCGATGTCTGCGGAGGTATTGTCTTCTAGCCAATCATAATGGACTGTATCGCACGATAACTGAAAACACAACTGTGGGACGAACGAGAGCGGTCCATTTAAAATCCATTCATTCTTCCCTCACCCCTTGCCCTGCAGGTGTCAACTCGTCAGACATCATGATACATCATCAGAAGTGTCCACTTAATTTGAGGGCTGAGAGGATAGGGTGTGACTTTTATGTGTTTGGAATGCAACCTTAGTATTTACTTAGTACTTAGTATTCTTAGTAATGTTCTTCTGTCAGAACTGTGTCCTTCCTTCCTGACTTTCAACAACCATCCCCACCCATTTTATACACTAGTCTGACGATCGAAAGAAGAAAAATCCATTTAGATTAAATCAGGTTTTTACTGTGTGACAGTTTTTCAGATAATTACCCTCCCATATTGACAGTAATAGTAAAAAGTATTTAGAGACTGATTCAGAGTCAGGCTTGTGTTAGCAATATCTATGCAGTGTCTTTGGATACAATCTATATTCTAGAACAAACTCATATCTTTTTGTGTGTGCCCCTCCCGGCCTAAAACAAAAATACATATCAAATCAAATCAAATCAAATTTATTTATATAGCCCTTCGTACATCAGCTGATATCTCAAAGTGCTGTACAGAAACCCAGCCTAAAACCCCAAACAGCAAGCAATGCAGGTGTAGAAGCACGGTGGCTAGGAAAAACTCCCTAGAAAGGCCAAAACCTAGGAAGAAACCTAGAGAGGAACCAGGCTATGTGGGGTGGCCAGTCCTCTTCTGGCTGTGCCGGGTGGAGATTATAACAGAACATGGCCAAGATGTTCAAATGTTCATAAATGACCAGCATGGTCGAATAATAATAAGGCAGAACAGTTGAAACTGGAGCAGCAGCACAGTCAGGTGGAAGTTGAAACTGGAGCAGCAGCATGGCCAGGTGGACTGGGGACAGCAAGGAGTCATCATGTCAGGTAGTCCTGGGGCATGGTCCTAGGGCTCAGGTCAGTTGAAACTGGAACAGCAGCATGGCCAGGTGGACTGGGGACAGCAAGGAGTCATCATGTCAGGTAGTCCTGGAGCTCAGGTCCTAGGGCTCGGGTCCTCCGAGAGAGAGAAAGAAAGAGAGAAGGAGAGAATTAGAGAACGCACACTTAGATTCACACAGGACACCGAATAGGACAGGAGAAGTACTCCAGATATAACAAACTGACCCCAGCCCCCCGACACATAAACTACTGCAGCATAAATACTGGAGGCTGAGACAGGAGGGGTCAGGAGACACTGTGGCCCCATCCGAGGTCACCCCCGGACAGGGCCAAACAGGAAGGATATAACCCCACCCACTTTGCCAAAGCACAGCCCCCACACCACTAGAGGGATATCTTCAACCACCAACTTACCATCCTGAGACAAGGCTGAGTATAGCCCACAAAGATCTCTGCCACGGCACAACCCAAGGGGGGGGCGCCAACCCAGACAGGATGACCACAACAGTGAATCAACCCACTCAGGTGACGCACCCCCTCCAGGGACGGCATGAGAGAGCCCCAGTAAGCCAGTGACCCAGCCCCTGTAATAGGGTTAGAGGCAGAGAATCCCAGTGGAAAGAGGGGAACCGGCCAGGCAGAGACAGCAAGGGCGGTTCGTTGCTCCAGAGCCTTTCCGTTCACCTTCCCACTCCTGGGCCAGACTACACTCAATCATATGACCCACTGAAGAGATGAGTCTTCAGTAAAGACTTAAAGGTTGAGACCGAGTTTGCGTCTCTGACATGGGTAGGCAGACCGTTCCATAAAAATGGAGCTCTATAGGAGAAAGCCCTGCCTCCAGCTGTTTGCTTAGAAATTCTAGGGACAATTAGGAGGCCTGCGTCTTGTGACCGTAGCGTACGTGTAGGTATGTACGGCAGGACCAAATCAGAGAGATAGGTAGGAGCAAGCCCATGTAATGCTTTGTAGGTTAGCAGTAAAACCTTGAAATCAGCCCTTGCTTTGACAGGAAGCCAGTGTAGAGAGGCTAGCACTGGAGTAATATGATCAAATTTTTTGGTTCTAGTCAGGATTCTAGCAGCCGTATTTAGCACTAACTGAAGTTTATTTAGTGCTTTATCCGGGTAGCCGGAAAATAGAGCATTGCAGTAGTCTAACCTAGAAGTGACAAAAGCATGGATTAATTTTTCTGCATCATTTTTGGACAGAAAGTTTCTGATTTTTGCAATGTTACGTAGATGGAAAAAAATGTCCTTGAAATGGTCTTGATATGTTCTTCAAAAGAGAGATCAGGGTCCAGAGTAACGCCGAGGTCCTTCACAGTTTTATTTGAGACGACTGTACAACCATTAAGATTAATTGTCAGATTCAACAGAATATCTCTTTGTTTCTTGGGACCTAGAACAAGCATCTCTGTTTTGTCCGAGTTTAATAGTAGAAAGTTTGCAGCCATCCACTTCCTTATGTCTGAAACACATGCTTCTAGCGAGGGCAATTTTGGGGCTTCACCATGTTTCATTGAAATGTACAGCTGTGTGTCATCCGCATAGCAGTGAAAGTTTACATTATGTTTTCGAATAACATCCCCAAGAGGTAAAATATATAGTGAGAACAATAGTGGTCCTAAAACGGAACCTTGAGGAACACCGAAATTTACATTTGATTTGTCAGAGGACAAACCATTCACAGAGACAAACTGATATCTTTCCGACAGATAAGATCTAAACCAGGCCAGAACTTGTCCGTGTAGACCAATTTGGGTTTCCAATCTCTCCAAAAGAATGTGGTGATCGATGGTATCAAAAGCGGCACTAAGGTCTAGGAGCACGAGGACAGATGCAGAGCCTCGGTCCGATGCCATTAAAATGTCATTTACCACCTTCACAAGTGCCGTCTCAGTGCTATGATGGGGTCTAAAACCAGACTGAAGCATTTCGTATACATTGTTTGTCTTCAGGAAGGCAGTGAGTTGCTGAGCAACAGCCTTCTCTAAAATTTTGAGAGGAATGGAAGATTCGATATAGGCCGATAGTTTTTTATATTTTCTGGGTCAAGGTTTGGCTTTTTCAAGAGAGGCTTTATTACTGCCACTTTTAGTGAGTTTGGTACACATCCAGTGGATAGAGAGCCGTTTATTATGTTCAACATAGGAGGGCCAAGCACAGGAAGCAGCTCTTTCAGTAGTTTAGTTGGAATAGGGTCCAGTATGCAGCTTGAAGGTTTAGAGGCCATGATTATTTTCATCATTGTGTCAAGAGATATAGTACTAAAACACTTGAGCGTCTCTCTTGATCCTAGGTCCTGGCAGAGTTGTGCAGACTCAGGACAACTGAGGTTTGGAGGAATACGCAGGTTTAAAGAAGAGTCCGTAATTTGCTTTCTAATAATCATAATCTTTTCCTCAAAGAAGTTCATGAATTTATCACTGCTAAAGTGAAAGTCATCCTCTCTTGGGGAATGCTGCTTTTTAGTTAGCTTTGCGACAGTATCAAAAAGGAATTTCGGATTGTTCTTATTTTCCTCAATTAAGTTAGAAAAATAGGATGATCGAGCAGCAGTAAGGGCTCTTCGGTACTGCACGGTACTGTCTTTCCAAGCTAGTCGGAAGACTTCCAGTTTGGTGTGGCGCCATTTCCGTTCCAATTTTCTGGAAGCTTGCTTCAGAGCTCGGGTATTTTCTGTGTACCAGGGAGCTAGTTTCTTATGAGAATTTTTTTTAGTTTTTAGGGGTGCAACTGCATCTAGGGTATTGCGCAAGGTTAAATTGAGATCCTCAGTTAGGTGGTTAACTGATTTTTGTCCTCTGGCGTCCTTGGGTAGGCAGAGGGAGTCTGGAAGGGCATCAAGGAATCTTTATATATATATAAATATATATATATATATATATATAAAATTAGCATTTTCACATGTGAAATAGCTGTTTTCACATGCTGAGCTAAAATTTCACTTGACAACATATTTTCATGTGTCTTACATTTTTAATTCACATGTTAAAACCAACTTTTCACATGTGATAACATAAACATCTTTTCACCTAACATGTGAATTGCAGTTGCACATGTGAAATTTGTGCTTGGCCGTATTAAAATCGGTTATGCAGTTTCACATGTTCAAAAACTACACGTGAAAAACAATAACGTGTAAATCAAACTTCAGTTTCTCATGCTAGAAAACTGGGTGCCCTTATTTATCCCGTTTAAGATGTTAAAATGAACTGATTTAATCTGAACTTAATCTTTTTTTATAAAAAAAAAAACAATTTTACCCCTTTTTCATGGTATCCAATTGTTTTAGTAGCTACTATCTTGTCTCATCACTACAACTCCCATACGGGCTCGGGAGAGACGAAGGTTGAAAGTCATGCGTCCTCCGATACACAACCCAACCAAGCCGCACTGCTTCTTAACAGCGCATCCAAGCCCCACGGACCTCCTGGTCACGGCCGGTTACAATAGAGTCTGGGCACGAACCCAGAGTCTCTGATGGCACAGCTGGCGCTGCAGTACTGCGCCCTTAACCACTGCGCCACCCGGGAGGCCTGAACTGAATCTTTTGTCATTTTTGTGCACACATTTTTTATTGCTTTGAAAAAACACTGAAGACATCCAACATACATAATATATACAGCGAAAAACAACTATGCCACGTCAAAACAAGTTGACATTGAGGTTAAAGAATGTTTTGCTAACCATTACTTTGAACAAAATCAAGATGTAAATATTTTTGTAATGCTTTTTGCATAAATAATCTTAAATTACAGCTCAATTTGAGCAAATTCCAAATTTGCGATTAATAATAATTAATCACAGAAAAACCTGCAGTAAATTCAAGTACATTTGATACCCATAGTTAAAATGTACATTAAAATATGAAGATACACATGTGAAAATGTAGAGGGCATGCGGCGGACATGGTTGCTCATGGTGACGTGATGAAGTAGTCTCGCCTGCGACTTCTAAATGAGTTTTGGCCCTCTTGGTCTAATGGTAAAGACATTGGCTACTCCCATGGCCTCTAATCGCGCCTGCTACAAAAGCAAACATATGACACTCATGATGCGAAATGTTGGGAGACCACACATGTCTGAGTAATATGAACAATCCATGTGAATCTTCACACGTGTCCAAAAAAAAGTATGTTTTTCCCCACGTGACATTTGTCATGTGATTTGTTCACATGTGAAAGATTAATGTGAAACATCACAGGTGCCCGAAAACCACATCTGACTCTTGAAAATGTTTTTTTTGAAGGGGAGGTCTATGGCAGTGTACTGTATGCTCAAAATAATTGAATCCCTAAGTCCAGACAGTCATACAGTATGCCACATGTATCAATGGGCAGTGTTGTGTTGTATTCTCTGGCTAAAATCTCCAGGATCACTTAGCTTACCATCCCCAAATACAAAACATTGTATAAACTAAAATCGACCATAGAACAGTATCTCATTGTAGTGACATCAGTTCCTGTGTGTGTGTGTGTGTGTGTGTGTGTGTGTGTGTGTGTGTGTGTGTGTGTGTGTGTGTGTGTGTGTGTGTGTGTGTGTGTGTGTGTGTGCGTGCGTGCGTGTGTGTCCAGACTGACATGCAGAAGCTGACGGTAGAGGAGCTGAAGAGGCTGCTGTATGATACATTCTCCGACCACCTCACCATGAAGGATATCGAGAACATCATCATGACCGAGGAGAGTCACATAGCGAACCCAGGGGCCTGCCAGGTGGATATAGACAGTAAGGAACCTTATAGTACACGCTTTATAGTATACATGTTATAGTACACACTTTGTAGTACACACTGTATAGTACACACTTTGTAGTACACACTTTGTGGTAACCACTTTAACGTGTTTCAGGTTAATATGGACAGTAGGAGACCTATTGTACACTTTGATATACTTCCAGTATAATAGTTTAATTGAGAAAGACATCTGTGCTGAACAAAAACATAAACACGACATGTAAAGCGTTGGTTCCATGATGCATGATAAAATATCCCAGAAATGTTCCATACATACAAAAAACTTATTTCTCTAAAATCTTGTGCACAAATGTGTTTATATCCCTGTTAGTGAGCATTTCTCCTTTGCCAAGATAAGCCATCCACCTGACAAGTGTGCCATACCAAGAAGCTGAATAAACAAATTACATACTGTAGATGGCTTTTTTTTTCTTGCCACTCTTCCATAAAGCCCAGTTCTGTGGAGTGTACGGCTTAAAGTGGTCCTATGGACAGATACTCCAATCTCCCCTTTGGTGCTTTGCAGATTTACAGCTCCTTCAGGGTTATCTTTGGTCTCTTTGTTTGCCTCTCTGATTAATGCCCTCCTTGCCTGGTCTGAGTTTTGGTGGTCGGCCCTCTCTTGGCAGGACTGTTGTGGTGCCATATTCTTTCCATTTTTGATAATGGATTTAATGGTGCTCTGGGATGTTCAAAGTTTCTGATATTGTTTTATAACCCAATCCTGATCTGTACTTCTCCACAACTTTGTCCCTGACCTGTTTGGAGAGCTCCTTGGTCTTCATGGTGCCACTTGCTTGGTGCTGCAGACTCTGGGGACTTTCAGAACAGGTGTATATATGCGTAGATCATGTGACAGATCATGTGAGACTTAGATGGCACACAGGTGGACTTTATTTAACTAATTATATGACTTCTGAACGTAATTGGTTGCACCAGATCTTATTTAGGGGCTTCATAGCAAAGGGGGTGAATACATATGCACGCACCACTTTTTCATATTTTTTTATTTTTATGTATTTTTTTTCACCAATTTGGACTATTTAGTGGATGTCCATTACATAAAATCCAAATAAAAATAATTTGAAATTACAGGTTGTAATGCAACAAAATAGGATCAACGCCAAGGTTGATGAAAACTTTTGCAAGGCACTGTACACCAAACTCCTTCATATATTCTATTTTATCATGCTTCTCAGGTGCCAATGCATTTGTTCTCTTGTTTGGAGCTAACTGAAATCAGAGCTGTAATCTAGGTAATTATGTATCGTACACACTGGTGTAAAAACACATCTCCAAGCAGTTTTCATCCGTAATAATTGTGTTCATATACTTGTACATTTGGAGATGAGATTACAATGTAACTTGCCTCCGGTATCAGATATGTGCAGAGCATCAAAAGAGATTTTATTCAAAAGACTCACAGGTGCATGTCTCTCCTTCTTGATAATCTCTCACTTTCCTCCTTCTCCTCTTGTCTCCTTTCCCTGTCAAGCAGCTAGTCCAACGCAGCAAGTCAAGCAGACGTGTGTACGCAAGAGCCTGATATGTGCTTTTGCCATCGCTTTCATCATCAGCGTCATGCTTATCGCAGCCAATCAGGTGCTTCGGAGTGGCATGAAGTAGGCGGGGACGGCCATGGCCTCCTGACCCTCTGAAAGAGACTGCTGTAAGACACCTGGACAAATGACTGAGAAAAAAACAGCTCAACAACAAAAACAGACAATTAATCCACCATCTAAATAAACTGACAGAAAGGCATGGCTCTCATCCAAATGACTTCATGGGCATATTTCCCAACATGCTCCTTTATCTCCTTTCTGAATGGAACCCATTGAGACCCTTAACTACGGTGGCCTGGAGGTTGACCATCATCTGTGCATGAAGTGCATGGATTTAACCAGTCGTCTCTTGAAACATTTGTAGACCTTATTATCAGTGTATATCCATATGACTGTGTAACAAACAGAGGTGAGTCATTATTAACTTATTGTGAACCAACTGTGACCAACTTTGTTAATAGGGTCGCGGGAGAAGGGGTCAGTGGCGGGAATGAACAATGGGTTTTACATCTGTACTGTGTATCAAACAACAACAAACGAACAACAACAAACAAGTTAATATGTCATAATAAATGTATATTTCACAGTTCTGCATGATCAAAAGGGCTGTTTAGTGGACTACATGATCATATCGTAAAAGTAGTTTTTGGACAACTGTTCTTATTGACATACTGTGGACTATTAGTTTCACTGAGCACCCCATAAAGACCACAACATATCTCACAGCCATAACGATCATAATGTATCTCACTGTCATAAGGATCATAAGATATCTCACTGCCATAACGATCACAACATATGTCACTGCCATAAGGATCCTAACATACCTTACTGCCATTGAAAAACCAATAACTCAGACGTGATGGGTGTTGTATTAGCATATCACTGGGAAATCATACAGTATTTGCTTGATATGTGACATATATGCATAATAACATTAGAACAGAGATGTTTGCTCTGTACACGGGGAATATGATGAATGTGATGGAATGTATACACTGCTATATTAGGCAATACATCACAAGTATACATTTCACATGTGATATCGCTGGCTAGACATGTTCAATATAGAACTGTAGGCTCATCCATGAGGAAGCTCTGCTCTGGGGAATTGAAGCAGGAGCAATAACCTTCAATCCACTTCCATGCCTTGGTAGCTCCTTGTTGTCCTTGGAATGCAATACTTTTCCTATGGCGACTTTGAACATACCATAGTAATATATTCTATCTTGTTTTTTTTAAAATTAAAAAGTAATGACATTCACACTAGATAAAAGAACCAGGAAGCACTTTCATCTTAAAGACACTTCTGAAACCAGGTTTCTATGCTATGTCTCATTCTGGGACACAGACTTTGCTATACTGATCATCAAATGGCCTGTGAAGCCCTGCAATAAAGCACTAATCCAACTCTGGGCAATATTTCCACCATTGCTGTTCCAGTGCTCTTTAGAGTGTTGTGCATGATTGCCAGTGACATCTTGGAATACTGATAATCTCTATACATCTGTATAATACACATTTTGACCAAAGCTATGAAAGTCAACCATTGTGTGGAGTAAATGGCTCTCAGAATGGAAGGAGAGAGAACAGTAAAAAAAGTAAATGGAAAAGCACACCATTTTTTAATGTAGTTGCCAAATAAAAGGGAAACTTGAATAGCTCATCAATATGTATTGTTGTTGGAATTCTAAAAATAGTCATGATGTCTTCTATTAGATTTGTTGTAAAGAAACTACTAGGACAAGTACAATACAATGCACTGGAGAGACGCAAAAACAAAGAACTATAAGATAAATGCACTTCACTAAAACACTTACATCTGTTTTGGAGGCTGAGGACATTTATTTTGTAATGTAATGGAAGGTAGCCTAGTGGTTAGAGCGTTGGGCCTGTAATCGAAAGGTTGGTAGATCGAACAGTTAATCCACTGTTCCTAGGCCGTCATTGTAAATAAGAATTTGTTCTTATCTGACTTGCCCAGTTAAATAAAACCTACTGTATTGGACTATTTGGTTTCACATGATTGAGCACACCAATATTTTGGTGTTACAATTCAGCAACCGGGTGATGGGATTATGATTACTGTCCTGTCTAAAAACAGTCAAGACAGACAACAATTATCTCATTTCGCTGAGCGTTTTGTTAAAAGCAGCAAGGTCGCAGTAGGTTGCAGCAAGGTCACAGAGGACATAATACAATTGCACATTGTCAATTCACCGTACTGTAAACAAATAGCTTTGTTTTCATTTTGCACTTTATAATATGGCGTAGATGCACACAATGATAATACACCGCCATTATGATTGTGTTCAATTTCAAAACATACTGTACATGCGTCTTGAATGGTATAGTATTGTATATACATGTTCCTTACATCTTCAGAAAAAATGGGAGTAGATGAGAGATAACTGATACATGAACCCACTTCATCTGTTGTTGGTACATATTGTATCAGCTTGGGTGACACTAAAATGTCAGATTGGGTGATACTAATATGCCAGCTTGTGTGACACTAATATGTCAGCTTGGGTGACACAAATATGTCAGCTTGGGTGACACTAATATGTCAGCTTGGGTGATACTAATATGTCAGCTTGGGTGACCCTAATATGTCAGCTTGGGTGACTCTAGTATGCCAGCTTGTGTGACACTAATATGTCAGCTTGGGTGACACTAATATGTCAGTTTGGGTGATAATAATATGTCAGCTTGGGTGACCCTAATATGTCAGCTTGGGTGACCCTAATATGTCAGCTTGGGTGACCCTAATATGTCAGCTTGGGTGACCCTAATATGTCAGCTTGGGTGATACTAATATGTCAGCTTCGGTGATACTAATATGTCAGCTTCGGTGATACTAATATGTCAGCATGGCTGACATTTGGCTACAATGGTTACATATCATTACTTTTGGCATATTCTAATGAGATGATTTTGCATTTTGAAACAGAGGGTGTTGAGAATGTTGTTCCATGACCTAATACTTTGCCTTATACTCTGAGACATGAAACACTCCGAGACATGTTTATTATCAAAGCAAAGCTATACAAAAATATAAAGACCAATCAAATATTTATTTTCTTTTTACAGATGAAACAAAACATATTGTATTGAAAATGTTGATCGTTTACTGAATGTTAAAGTTGTATTAATTGTACTTTGATACTTTATGTCTCCAAAACGATGTTGTATTATCCACCCGCTGTGACACATGTTCATTGATCACACCATATGTACCTGTCTGTCTGTGGAATGGTATTTCACATAAATAAAAGTATATTGGCGCAATGCATCCATGTGTGAAATCCTTTCGATTCATCAATTCTACAATCCCAGTTGACAACTTTGTGGACTGTCTCTATGGACTGTGTCACAATACTGTCTGATATGATTTCAGATTGTAACTCAATATAAACGGATGGGCTTTCTTGGGTTCAGTGGATTTATAGATTGCTATTCCATCTGAAGTAGCATCTTGGTTTCTCAGAGTCTCTGAGTCCAAGCTGTGCAATCTGTCACATGGTTTAAAACCGTGTGTAGCATCCCACTTTGAAGATGCTTACATTGCAGTTTAACTAGCGGGCACATTAACACAGATGATATGATAGTCAGTCCATGCTATCCTATGATGTACAGTATGTGTGGATCCCAACTGGGTATGATGCTAACTTCCTGTAGCCATGGATCCTCCACTGAGATGTTTGGGATCCTAACCCAGTATCATCACCAATCCTTCGGCTTCTTATCACCTTCATCCACCCCTTTGAACGTTCTGATGCAAGTCAGGCTGCTGGAAAACTACCCTCCAACAACACACACTTGGGAGATGTTAATTTACACTATGTGGTATTTGCTAGGCTCTTGATCCAATGTGTGGAAATGTTAAAAGACATCAGACAGTTTTTATTGTAACTCATGCATCCAGTCATTTTGATGTCGTTTGCCATTTGGGAGAGGGGAGTGACATGTCTGAAGATAGTCTGCTGCATAGTTAAAGCATGGGTATGCAGGCTCGGCCTCAGGTGGGTTTTTTTGTGTTGATTTATTGGGATCCCCATGGCAACGCCAATGGTGACTGCTAGCGTTACTGGGGTCTGACACATAACGAAAAAACATTACAGACAAAAGACTTTACATACATTTAAAATATGAACATGTAGTGTGTTTGTGTGTGCCTCTATCAGTTCCACGTACATGTCAGCACATACACACAACAAGTATGTGACATGGGGGAGAGGCGTTGTGTCATGAAGTGTTGCTTCATTTACTTTTTGAAAGCAGGTTTGCTGTTTACTTGCGCTATATGAGATTGAAAGGAGTTCCATGCACTCATGGCTTTGTATAATACTGTACATTTCCTTTCATTTGTTCTAAACCTGGGGACTGTGAAAACAAACCTAATGGCATGTCTGGTGGGGTAAATGTGTGTGTCAGTGCTCCGTTTCAGTTTACTATGCAAACAATTTGGAATTTCCAACCAATTAGTGTTTTTTACAAAAACAAGAAGTGATGCAATTAGCCTTTCTTAAACTCTTAGTCAATCAATCAACCAATCAATCACATTTATTTATAAAGCCCTTCTTACATCAGCTGCTGTCACAAAGTGCTGTACAGAAACCCAGCCTAAAACCCCCCAAAAAATCAAATCAAATGTATTTATAAAGCCCTTACATCAGCTGCTGTCACAAAGTACTGTACAGAAAGCAATGCAGGTGTAGAAGCACAGTGGCTGTGCCAGTGGCATTGGAAATACTCCCTAGAAAGGCCAAAACCTAGGAAGAAACCTAGAGAGGAACCAAGCTATGAGGGGTGGCCATTCCTCTTCTGGCTGTGCCAGGTGGAGATTATAACAGAACATGCCTAAGATGTTCAAATGTTCATAGATGACCAGCAGGGTAAAATAATAATAATCACAGTGGTTGTCGAGAGTGCAACAGGTCAGCACCTCAGGAGTAAATGTCAGTTGGCTTTTCATAGCCGATCATTCAGAGTATCTCTACCTCTCCTGCTGTCTCTAGATAGTTGAAAACAGCAGGTCTGGGACAGGTAGCACGTCCGGTGAACAGGTCAGGGTTCTATAGCTGCAGGCAGAACAGTTGAAACTGGAGCAGCAGCACGGCCAGGTGGACGGCCAGGTAGTCCTGAGGCATGGTCCTAGGGCTCAGGTCCTCCGAGAGAGAGAAAGAAAGAAAGAAAGAAAGAGAGAAAGAGAGAAAGAAAGAAAAAGGGAGAACGAGAGAAAGAGAGAGAGAATTAGAGAGAGCAAATTTAAATTCACACAGGACACCGGATAAGACGAGAAATACTCCAGATTTAACAGACCGGCCCCCAACACATAAACTACTGCAGCATAAATACTGGAGGCTGAGACAGGAGGGGTCAGGAGACACTGTAGCCCCGTCCAACGATACCCCCGGACAGGGCCAAACAGGCAGGATATAACCATATCCACTTCGCCAAAGCACAGCCCCCACACCACTAGATGGATATCTTCAACCACCAACTTACCATCCTGAGACAAGGTCGAGTATTGCCCACAAAGATCTCCGCCATGGCACAACCCAAGGGGGGGCGCCAACCCGGACAGGAAGATCACGTCAAGTGACTCAATCCACTCAAGTGATTCACCCCTCTAAGGACGCCACGGAAGACCACCAGTAAGCCAGTGACTCAGCCCCTGTAATAGAGTTAGAGGCAGAGAATCCCAGTGGAGAGAGGGGAACCGGGTGGCAGAGACAGCAAGCGTAGTTCGTTGCTCCAGTGCCTTCCGTTCACCTTCACACTCCTGGGCCAGACTACACTCAATCATAGGACCTACAGAAGTGATGAGACTTCAATAAAGATTTAAAGGTTGAGACCGAGTCTGCGTCTCTTACATGGATAGGCAGACCATTCCATAAAAATGGAACGCTATATGAGAAAGCCCTGCCTCCAGCTGCTTGCTTAGAAATTCTAGGGACTGGCTTGCATAGTATTAATATTAGACCTCTGATTACAATGAAGAGCAAGCACTTGCAGCACTTGACCCTATGACTTGACAATAATCAAGATATGATCAAACTAGAGCCTGCGGGACTTGCTTTTTGGAGTGCGGTGTAAAAAAAAACTGACCATCTCTTTATTACAGACCTTTCCCCATCTTCACAACCATTGAATTTATATGTTTTGTCCATGACAGTTTACAATCTAAGGTAACACCAAGTAATTTAGTCTCCTCAACTTGTTCAACAGCCACATCATTCATTACCAGATTTAGCTGAGGTATAGAGCTTAGGGAATGATTTGCACCAAATACAATGCTGTTAGTTTTAGAGATGTTCAGGACCAGTTTATTACTGGCCACCCATTCCAAAACTGCAACTCTTTGTTAAGGGTTTCAGTTACTTTATTAACTGTGGTTGCTGATGCGTATATGATTGAATCATCAGCACACATAGACACACATGCTTTGTTTAATGCCAGTGGCAGGTCATTGATCAAAACAGAAAAGAGTAGAGGGCCCAGAGAGCTGCCCTGTGGTACACCACACATTTAACATTAGATCATCTTCCATTGAAGAAAAACTAAGTTATATTAGATAGATAGCTCTGAATCCACGATATTACAGATGTTGAAAAGCCATAACACATAAGTTCTCAACAACAGGTTAGCATCAATAATATCAAAGCCTGTACTGAAATCTAACAGTGCAGATCCCACAATCGTATTATTATCAATTTATTTCAACCAGTCATCAGTCATTTATGTCAGTGCAGTACATGTTGAGTGCCCTTCTCTATAAGCATGCTGAAAGTCTGTTGTTAATTGGTTTACAGAGAAATAGCATTGTATTTGGCCAAACACCATTTTTTCCAACAGTTTGCTAAGAGCTAGCAGCAAGCTGTTAGGTCTGCTGTTAGAACCAGTAAAGGCCACTCTTTACCACTCTTGGGTAGCAGAATGACTTTGGCTTCCTTCCAGGACAAAGACTTTCCTCTAGGCTCAGTTTAAACATATGACTGATAGGTGTGGCTATAGTCAGCTACCATATTCAGTAGCTTTCCATCTAAATTGTCAATGCCAGGAGGATTGTCATTATTGATCAATAGCAATAATTCTTCCACCTCTCCCACATAAACTTGACAAAATTCTAACTTTCAATGCTTTTCTTTTATTATATATTTTTTTATGCATGAGTACAATGGCTCACTGTTTGTTGATAGCATTTCCTGCCTAAGTTTGCCCACTTTGCTAATGAACTGATCATAAAAATAATTGGAAACAACAAATGGTTTTGTGATGAATAAGCCTTTGGATTAAATGAAAGATGGAGTTGAATTTGTTATTCTGCCCATAATTTCATTTAAAATACTCAAACTGTTTTTCTTTCTATCATTCTTTCTATCATTGATCTTGGCTTCATAATACAGTTTATTCTTCTTTTTGTTGAGTTTAGTCACATAATTGCTCAATTTTCAGCAAGTCAGCCAGTCAGATGTGCAGCCAGAATTATTAGCCATTATTTTTGCCCCATCTCTTTCAACCATACCATTTTTCAATTCCTCATCAATCCATGGAGCTTCAACAGTTCTAACAGTCAGTTTTTAACAGGTGCATGTTTATCAATAATTGGAAGAAGACATTTCATAAATTCATCAAGAGCAGCATCTGGATGCTCCTTATTATTCACAAAAGTCAAAGCTACATATTTTGTTTGATTTCTTATACATTATTTTTAGGCCCAGATTTTGTAACTTTGGCATTTCTGAATATAGCCACTATATTGTGATCAATGCATCCAATAGGTACGGATACAGCTTTAGAACAACGTTCTACAGTAGTACTAAAAATGTGATCAATACATGGGGATGATCTTGTTTTTGTAGTGGTTATAAACACCTTAGAAGGTTGATTAATAACCTGAACCAGATTGCAGGCACTGGTTACACTGAGAAGTGTAAAGACTGACGCTGGGAGACGAGAAGCAAGTAAAGGGAGTGAACATTTAATGGATAACCGACAAGAAACAAACAAGGACAGCGTCTGGACAGAGGAAAACATAACGACATCAATGCTGACACGGGGAACAAACTGAGGAGCAGACAGCTATAAAGGGGCAATCAACAAAGCAATAGAGTCCAGGTGAGTCGAAGACGCGCTGGTGCGCGTAATGATGGGGCGGCAGGGTAGCCTAGTGGTTAGAGCGTTGGACTAGTAACCGGAAGGTTACAAGGTACAAATCTGTCTTCTGCCCCTGAACAGGCAGTTAACCCACTGTTCCTAGGCCGTCATTGAAAATAAGAATTTGTTCTTAACTGACTTGACTAGTTAAATAAAGGTAAAAAAATATATAAAAAAACAGGTGTGCGTAACGATGGGCAGCCTGGCACCCTCGAGCACCAGGGAGGGGGAGCGGGTGTGCCTGTCACCTGGACCGTTGGCAGGTTTTCCAGTCCTGTGGGCGCGCACCACCTCAATCTTCCTGTGGTCCATCTTCAGTTTCTTAGAGATCATTTCCCTCACTTTGTCCTCAGACTCCGTCCAGGTCTCATGTGGAGATTTTGCAATTCCGTCCACAACCATGTTGTTCCTCTTTGATTGTCCATAGAGATAATCTGATTTCTCCGTCATTGTTATCATTGATTCACATACGGAACTGATGTCCTCTCTCAATGACTTAAAGATTGCTGTAATCTTGCCGTCCTCCTTTTTAAACTCATTGAGCTGCCCCTGGGATAACTGCAAACTGTTCTTCAGGTCCTGGACCTCTCTGGTCAGGTCGTCCATTTTATTAGTTGACTCCACCAGTATTTGGACAAAACCCTTGAAGCTATTTTCTTGTTGTTGTAACAACTCACAGGGGAGATTGAAAACAACAACAACAAACAGCAGGGATCTAGACAGCCACAAGCCTGGGACAATCCGCTGTCCAGTCACAATGGCTGGGTTCAAGCCCTCAAGAAAACCCTGCTAGCATGATAGGCAGCTGGCTAGCTGCTACTCATAACAGCTCCTCAAAAATGGCCTTGGTCGGCAGGATCACTGGAGAGATAGCAGTAGTCCCAGCAACTGACGCCAACCACGTTGTGGGATTCAAACTCAAAAAGGTAGCTAGCTAGTAAATAACTTTTACAATAGATTTTCAAAACTTTCCAAAACAACAAACTGAGCTTCCCCTCGTTCCGCGTTCAACAGGAAGTGATGAAGGAGGATAGAACAATGAGACCGATAGAAAAATGTGGTGAATGGCCTTATATGTGTTTACCTGTTAAGAAGACCTGGGCTAGCCTCATGATCTATGATATTCATTGCCCATCCGAGGGTTTATGCCCAGCTTCCCCATGTAATCTTTAGGGTACCATTTTAACAGCGCTCAAATATTACTGTGTAACCTAAAAGGTTTGTATTAATCAACCTACTTGTAGTGGGAAGAATTTCAACTCAGAGCAGATAAATCTGTGTCGTCGAAGATGAGAAGGTGGCGATATATACAGAATATAGTGAACAGTATGTATACACAGAAAGTTAGAAATTATACCTTTGCTATATTTAAACCTACTGACCTCGAATCACACAGATATGTATTATTGACCTCTAATCACACAGATATTTAAACCCATTGACTCCTAATCACACAGATATTTAAATCTACTGACCTCGATTCACACATATATTTCCTGGATGTGTTATTTCCCTCTGTACTTGTGTAAAATGAAAAAAGTAAAATGATGATGTCACAGTATGAATCAGAGTGACTTGGTGTTTCTGTCTTCTGTACAGGAGCAGAAAAAACATCCCATTTCCTTTGTAACAACATCAATCAATAGTTGCACCGATTGCCCCAAGGAATCTCCTAGTAATCAAAAGTACATACATGACATGACATTCATCTTTTTATTATTAGTTCTTATATATATTAGAGTCAAACATCGAAGAAACAACAATGAATGGCTGGGGCACCACCATCACAACATATATTGGAGACAGTGATCTATGACAGCCTGAAAATGAATGTATAGTGTATGTTTTAAAGCTGCAGACTGAGACTCAAAAAACAACATACATACCTTTGACTTCTTCATGATAGGACTAACTGTCAGCTAGCTAAGCTTGATTAATGGGTAGAAACCTTGGCTTAGATTCAATTAGATTGAGCATTTTTAAACAACATTGGCCAACATCTACATAGCAGATGTTTTGGTGATGTTGGAGGAGTAGGAGTCGGTGAGAGGCTGCTATTGTGTGTCACAAACCAATCCCTTATTAAGTTCAAAATGGCGCTAGAAAGTTAGAAATAATGACTCAAATGTCAAACCATTGATGTTTCCATGTCAATTTAAATGAGGGGATTTATGCCTGTCTGCCTAATTTGAGTGTTTGAACTTGTAACGCGGCTGCATGAAATTCTAATGTGTCTGATTGAATCTAGCCCCTAGAATAAGTGCAACATGATCTCACGAACTCAAGTCGAAATGAGACATTTATCCAATTGTCACATTTGTCAAAATGCAAGGTCACAGCTATGATGCACAAACATTGGAGAAATGGGAATGGATGATTATTTTAGCCTTGTAAAGCTACCCAGGTTGGATACGTGATATGATGCCTGTGTTGTTTAGAAGACAATCCCCCAAGCCATATATAGCATATCTCCTGGATTGTTTGAAGGCTCAATTACTCATGGCAGCTTTGTTTTCAGGCACCGGATTCAGAACCTGTATTGTCCCAGTAGGCAGAGGGCTTACTGAAGTTCAACATATCACAGATGTCTCCCATGAATCCATGGGAACAACATATCGCTAGAGATGAGGAGAGAGTAAAAGCTTTTTTGGGGAGCCGAAAATACTTTATTTAATCTTTAAAAAGTTTGACTCATACAGTTCCTTTAGGCCTATCTGATTTTTTATTAGACTTGAAACCCAGACTCAGGGGTGGTCTACTGCATCTCAAAGGCTTTGTGCAGCACCACTGCCTAGCTCAAAGATCAAATTTGGTCTTAAAATACACACTTACTAAACTGGAGATGTATAGAGCTTTGAAAAAGTAGACTGTAAAAAAAAACACCCACAAAATCTATTTTTTTCAACTAATTATTATTAAGTAACTGGTTTCACAGTCTTTTTTTGTGTTTACTCAACTTTTCGGTCAAAGTGTTACAGTAGCTGAACTTAACATGTTAAGTTTGCCCAAACTTAGCTCCAATATGAGATAACGTAAGCAAGAATGTGCAATTATTAGGTCTATCAAACAAGTCAATTAGAGTGCATTTAATATATGTCCACACCTGGGATTTGAACTCACAACCTCTAGGTTCATGGCATGCAGATCTTCCTACTACACCACCAAGTCTTATTGCAGCTTCAGTGTACATCTAGAGTACTCCTGATATCTCAAGGAGTGATATGTGTAATAGTTTTTCTTGACTTTTAACAGAGCTGAGATTTACTTTGAAGTGCAAAGTGTAGCAATACATGTGAAATAACTTATTAACACAGATATTAATGGCGTAGCAGGAACATTGGAAAAAGCTACAACGGGCTCCTGACCATTTCTGCTATTGTGTGTGTTTCTTTGCGCTGATCATTTTTTACATAATGTTTCCACCATCATTTCCTAGAACCAAAAACAGCTTCTGGACATCAGAACAGCGATAACAAACCTCGATTTGCATGAAGGTTTGTACTTTTACGAGTCGGAGACGTAGGACATACTGCTCACCTCGGACCAGGACCTAATCCCAGACACACAGAAAAGAAAAAGGCTGCCTCATGAGTGGCGCAGTGGTCTAAGGCACTGCATCACAGTGAGGTGCTGCACAATTAGCTCACTGTCATCTGTGTTTGGCTGGCTGGGGTATCCTTGTCCCATTGTGCTTTAGTGACCCTAGGGCTGTGCGCTGATACAGTCACCACTTACTGTATATTAAGGAGTTTGGTGTACAGTGCCTTGCAAAAGCATTTATCAATCTTGGTGTTTTTCCTATTTTGTTGCAACCTGTAATTTAAAAGGAATTTTATTTGGATTTCATGTATGGTGTTTCCTCTGACACGTTGGTGTGGGTTGTGTTTCGGAGGAGGCATGACTCTTGACCTTCACCCCTACCAAGTCTGTATGGGAGTTGCAGTGATTGGACAAGACTGTAACTACCAATTGGATATCACTGAAAAGGTGACGTGCAGGCACCCTAACAAAACAACATTGGCAAGTACATAAACCTCCTCAACACTCTGTTTTATTTACTGACAAATTGAGCAAACACATCATTTTAAGTCAACTGAATGTTTGCCTATATTTTCTCATGTTGGAGCTTTGTTTGAGCTAACTAAAAAGATAACACTTTGAGGTAACACTTTGAGCAAACATTTTGAGTGAACAAAAAAAAGGCTGTGGAACCAGTTAAAAACTAAGTGCATGTTCACTGTTTTTTGACAGTAAACATGCACTTAAAGGTTGCTCTGTACCTCATCAGCAAAACATATATTTCTTAAAAGACTTAAAATGCCATGGTGGAGAAATGTTTTCTTTTACAAAGACAATGTAATCAATACAACTTCGCCAGAGTGGATGGTAATCACTCAATATCAGGAATGTCAAACGATGTATATAATCAATCTTTAGGATGTTTTTATCATGAATCTTCAATAATGTTTCAACCGGAGAATTCCTTTGTCTTTAGAAATGAAAAGGAATGGAGCTAACTCTCACGGGCGCACGCCTGACTGAGCACATGCCCTTCTAGCAGACCCATGACTCAATCAGCTTTTATTCTCTCCCACTTCACAGTAGAAGCCTGAAACAAGGTTCTAAAGTATGTTGACATCTAGTGGAAGCCTTGGGAAGTGCAATATGACCCCACAGACGCTGTAAATTGGATAGGCTTAGACTTGAAAACCGACAAACCTCAGATTTCCCACTTCCTGGTTGGATGTTTTCTCAGTTTCTTTGCCTGCCATATGAGTTCTGTTATACTCACACATCATTCAAACAGTTTTTAGAAACAGCAGAGTGTTTTCTATCCAAATCTACTAATAATATGCATATCCTAGCATCTGGGCCTGAGTAGCAGGCAGTTTACTCTGGGAACGCTTTTCATCCGGACGTGAAAATACTGCCCCCTACCCCACCCTACCATTTATAACACTTTCTATTTAAATGTACATTATAACAAAACATTAGATAACATTAGATTAGATGACATAAAACCATCAGAACCAGAAAGCTGATGCTCTAGATACATTAGAAGATATAGATGGTCAACATCAATCTATTCAATAATGGATCTAGAGCATGTGGTATGGGTTATTTGATATGAGTCGTTTGGTATGGGTCGTTTGGTATGAGTAATTTGGTATGGGTCATTTGGTATGAGTAATTTGGTATGAGTCGTTTGGTATGGGTCGTTTGGTATGAGTAATTTGGTATGGGTCATTTGGTATGAGTAATTTGGTATGGGTCATTTGGTATGAGTAATTTGGTATGGGTCATTTGGTATGAGTAATTTGGTATGGGTCATTTGGTATGAGTAATTTGGTATGGGTCATTTGGTATGAGTAATTTGGTATGGGTCATTTGGTATGGGTCATTTGGTATGGGTCATTTGGTATGAGTAATTTGGTATGGGTCATTTGGTATGGGTCGTTTGGTATGGGTCATTTGGTATGGGTCATTTGGTATGGGTGTGCAAAAAGCTTTGCCCAGTCTAGTCCTGCAAATTGCCTTCAGTCCCTTGAGCGTTAGATCACAGCACAAATCATTGTCACCTACCAATTGGTGTTGAGCACATTTATGCTATTTGAGAATATAAGTTAAATATGTCAACCAATTCTGACCTCTCAAGTCTGCATACAGATCATCATGCTTATTCTCCAATCCAAGCCGGCAAAAAGCATTAGTTTATTACCAATTACAGAACATAGGGTGACATATAGCCTTCTATCTCACGGATAGCCCTGTATTGTGTGTGTGTGTGTGTGTGTGTGCCAATGTGTAGTGTGTGTGTGCATGAGTGTGTGTGTGCATGGTGTGCATGGCTGAGAACGCTAGTAGTCCAGTCCCATTCTTATAACCTCACATAGTCCACAGTGGTTAAAAGCCCTGATGTTCACACCAAGCAGATAAATAGAAAGGTTTCATCTCTCTGATAATGATGGGACTGTTTCATTTTGCCTGACCTTTCCGTTTGGGCTTCATTCATCGTTGAGCTACACAAGGCCTTTGTCCTGTCCACACCATGTGATTGGATTTTTTTCTAAATGTTTCTGCAAATTGTCATAGCGAAGTTCTCTATCTCCCAAACTGTGGGGCTCCGAAGGGTTTGAACTCAGTCCGGCTTTAAACTTAAAAGTTGTAAATGTAGAATGGACAAGATGCAATTTCTAAATTGGATAGCTGCATCATCAGTTCCTCTTGTCATGTCAGTCATTGCATACCTTAGAGAGTTATTCGTAACTTGTTACAGATGAGATGTTCCCCAATGTGTGAATTTTAGGGGGGTCATCTGCATACCATCTGACACACAGCCATCTTCAAAGGGCTGCCACACAGCGATAGAGCCATACAGCCAAACAGCAATCCATCTTACCTTCACCCAGCTTCTCGCCAGGTTAACAAGCCACACTATTTACATTAGTGATATTTCTCACTATTGTCCCACATGTTCTGGTGCACCAGGAGACCTCGTTCTACATAGATAGAAGATACCACCAAATCTGAAGTGTTAAATATCTAAGTTTCCCCTGTCCCCTCAGCTCTCCATTTCAAAGGTCAGGGACTGTGGAGTAATCAACCGACTGCAAGGAAACCAAACATTGTTACCTTTCCAGCCAGGGGGAAATGTCACTCAATTTGACACGGGAGACAGCACTGGATTGTTTGTGTTGAGGGGGATTATATTTTATTTCATCATTGGGGTGAAAAAGGTGTTTGGAGAAAAAGGCTTGCCTGTATCAGTGTGTCAGACAGTGGAGGCGGCTGAGGGGAGGATGGCTCATAATGATGGCCGGAACGGAGCAAATGGAATTGCATCTAACACCTGGAAACCATGGAAACCATGTGTTTAATGTATTTGATACACTTCTACTGATGCCGCTCCAGTCATTACCACAAGTCAGTTCTCCCCAATGAAGGTACCACCAGCATCCTGTGTTCTTAAAGGTGCCGTGGGCTGAAAGTTGGTTATATAGCTAAACATGGTTTATGGTTGTGTAGCCTAAGGTGACCAGATTTTGAACATGAATATCCAAAATGTGACATTTGTGCAACTTTCACATCCTTCAAATTGCAAGGTCACAGCTTTGATGCACAAAATGTTTAGAGAAATGAAAATGGACATTTGATATTGCCTTGTAAAGCTAGCAACAAAGCTGGATAGGTGATGTGATAACTGTGTTTTTCAGAAGCCAAATATAGCATCTCTCCTGGATCATTTGAAGGCTCAGTTACTCATGGTGGATTTTTTAAAAGCCTCCGGACTCAGAACCCGTATTGCACTAATCAGCAGAGGGCTTACTGAAGTTCAACATATCAAAGATGTCTATCGTGTATTCATGGGAACGATTTATGGCCAGAGATATGCGAGACTAAAAGCTTTTTTTGGAAGCTGAAAAGTCTTTATTTTAATACAAAAACAAAAAAATATAGTTTGACTTATACAGTGATTTTTAAAACTTCTACCCCAGCCTCAATGGCAGGGGCGGACTAGTCATTTGGCATTTTGAGCAAATGCCACTGTGCTTATTTGCACAGTGGATACGTCTAACTTGTTTTATTTGTGCAAAATTATAATAATCTTGCTAATAATGGGGGCCTCTAGGAAAATAATGGGACAGTATTGGAGCCTCTAGGAAAATAATGGGACAGTATTGGAGCCTCAAGGAAAATAATGGGACAGTATTGGAGCCTCAAGGAAAATAATGGTCCAGTATAGAGGCCTCAAGGAAAATAATAGGCCAGTATAGAGGCCTCAAGGAAAATAATGGGCCAGTATAGAGGCCTCAAGGGAAATAATGGGCCAGTATAGAGGCCTCAAGAAAAATAATGGGCCAGTATAGAGGCCTCAAGGAAAATATTGGGCCAGTATAGAGGCCTCAAGGAAAATAATGGGCCAGTATAGAGGCCTCAAGGAAAATAATGGACCGGTGTGTTATACAGTGCATTTGTGAAGTATTCAGACCCCTTCACCTTTTCCATATTTTGTTACATTACAGCCTTATTTTAAAATTGATTATATCATTTTTTCTGCTCATCAATCTACACACAAGAGCACCCACCTCCATACTTCACCGTAGGGATGGTATTGGCCATTTGATAAGCAATGCCTAGTTTCCTCCAGATGTGATGTTTGGCATTCAGGCCAAAGAGTTCAATCTTGGTTTCATCAGACCAGAGAATCTTGTTTCTCATGGTCTGAGAGTCCTTTAGGTGCCTTTTGTCAAACTCCAAGCAGTCTGTCATGTGCCTTTTACTGAGGAGTGTCTTCCATCTGGCCACTCTACCATAAAGGCCTGATTGGTGGAATGCTGCAGAGATTGTCCTTCTGGAAGATTCTCCCATCTCCATAGAGGAGCTCTGGAGCTCTGTCAGAGTGACCATCGGGTTATTGGTCATCTCCTTGACCAAGGTGATTCTCCCCCGATTGCTCAGTTTGGCCAGGCAGCCAGCTCTAGGAAGAGTCTTAGTGGTTCCAAACTTCTACCATTTAAGAATGATGGAGGCCACTGTGTTCTTGGGGACCTTCAATGCTGCTAAATTGTTTTGGCACCCTTCCCCAGATCTGTGCCTTGACACAATCCTCTTTGGAGATCTATGGACAATTCCTACGACCTCATGGCTTGGTTTTTGCTCTGACATGCACTGTCAACTGTGGGACCTTATATAGACCGGTGTGTGACTTTCCAGATTATGTCCTATCAATTGAATTTACCACAGGTGGACTCCAATCAATTTGTAGAAACATCTTGTGATGGAACATTTTAATAATGTGCTTTTCTAATAGCCAATTCCTTTATTCATGCAAGTGACTGATTGAATGTGCCTAGGCAGAATCCTCACTATCAGTATCTGCAATTTGGCAGTATGCCCAGAACCTTGTTTTGAGAACGAAAGGAGAGAAGAGGCCTCGTGAGGAATTCGTCTGTCACATGCATAAACCAAACATGAATTAATAATTAATTATGAATGAGGAATAAGCAAAATAATGCAAATATAACTTGTCTGTGTAATCAGTATAAGAGAACTAACGGGACTGCCCTGGTGGAGCTCACTTCAGAACGGTACCTTATGCATTTAAGTTTGACTGTGATCTCTCCATGATTCATTTACGTTTGACTGTGACCTCTCCATGAATCATTTACGTTTGACTGTGACCTCTCCATGAATCATTTAAGTTTGACTGTGACCTCTCCATTAATCATTTAAGTTTGACTGTGACCTCTCCATTAATCATTTAAGTTTGACTGTGACCTCTCCATGATTCATTTAAGTTTGACTGTGACCTCTCCATGATTTATTTAAAATTGAGTTCAGTTTGAGCTTAAAAAAAAATATTTGATCCATTTTAGAATAAGGCTGTAATGTAACAAAATGTGGAAAAAATTAAGGGTCTGAATACTTTCCGAATGCACTGTACACACCAGGTGTGATTTTTGGTCTCAGTGCGCCACTGCTCGATGGTGGTCTGTAGCATTTCCAAGGTTTTGTGCAGCAGCACTGGCTTGCTCAAATTATATTAAAGTTTGTGAAAAAAAGAGGAGAATACTTGGAATATGACATGCGTCTGAAGCTGTGCACCACATCAGCGATGCATATCAAAACACAAATTAAAATGCCATGGTGGAGAATGGTTCTCTTCTACAAAACTTGACGACAACGTAATCAATGCAAATTCTCTAGAGTTGGACACACACACACACACGCACGGGTGATGAAGCGCACAAGTTGGAGTCAGAGTCTGAGCCGTCTCAGGTCTCTCCTCCACCCATTCCCGAATCTGAGCCGCCGAAGCCTCCCACCATTAGCTCTGAAAACCCTAATAATTGGCGAATCCATTACCTGCAATATTAGACTAAAAAATAATCATCCAGCGATCATACATTGGGGGACAGGGCTATCGGAGTAAAGGCTAATCTGAAGATGGTGCTGGCTGAGGCTAAAACTGGCGAGTGTAGAGAGTATAGGGATATTGTCATCCATGTTGGCACCAACAATGTTAGGATGACACAGACAGAGGTCACCAAGCACAACATAACTTCAGAGTGTAACTTAGCTAGAAAGATGTGTTGGCATAAGTAATTGTGTCACTCCCAGTTAGGGGGAGTGATAAGCTATACAGCAGTGTCTCACTCAATTGCTGGATGAACACTGTATTCTGCCCCTCCCAAAAGATAGAATTAGTAGATAACTGGCTGTCTTTCTGGGACTCCCCTACAAATAGGACCAAGCCCGGCCTGCTGAGGAGTGACGGACTCCATCCAAGCTGGAAGGGTGCTCTCATCTTATCTATCAACATAGACAGGGCTCTAACTCCTCTAGCTCCACAATGAGATAGGGTGCAGGCCAGGCGGCAGGCTGTTAGCCAGCCTGCCAGCTTAGTAGAGTCTGCCATTAGCACAGTCAGTGTAGTCAGCTCAGCTTTCCTCATTGAGACCGTGTCTATGCCTCAATCTAAGTTGGCAAAACTAAACATGGCGGTGTTCGCCTTAGCAATCACACTGCAATAAAGACCTCCTCTATTCCTACCATTATTGAAAGAGAGTGTGGTAATATCTCACATCTCAAAATAGGACTACTTAATGTTAGAACCCTCACTTCCAAGGCAGTAATAGTCAATTAACTAATCACTGATCATAACCTTGATGGGATCGGCCTGACTGAACCATGGCTCAAGCCTGCTGAATTTACTGTGTTAAATGAGGCCTCTTATCCTGGTTACACTAGTGACCATATTCCCTCCCTTTGTTTTCGTCTTTTGAGCTTCTAGTCATGAAATCTATGCAGCCTACTCAATCACTTTTTATAGCTATTGTTTACAGGCCTCCTGGGCCATATACAGCGTTCCTCACTGAGTTCCCTGAACTCCTATCAGACCTCGTAGTCATGACAGATAATATTCACATTTTGGTGACTTCAATATTCACATAGAAAAGTCAACCGACCCACTCCAAAAGGCTTTTGGAGCTATCATCGACTCTTTTTGTCCAACATGTCTCCGGACCTACGCTTTGCCACAGTCAAACCCTGGATCTAGTTTTGTAGATATATTAATATTGTGAATCTGAATGATTTTCCTCATAATCCTGGACTATCAGATCACTATTTAATAATGTTTGCAATCAAATGAATTTTTTTTTGTCACGTGCGCTGAACACAACAGATGTAGTGACCTTACAGTGAAATGCTTATTTACAGTGTCTTACCAATAGTGCAAAAAAGGCGTTAGGTGAACAATAGGTTAGTAAAGAAATAAAACACAACAAATTATCTGCTCAGACCCCAAACACGGATTGGAAAAAGCCACACTATGCATTTTTGGACAACCCAAAGACTCCTATATGCCCTTCCAGACTCCCACCACCTACCCAAGGATGTCGGAGTACAAAAATCAGCTAACCACCTAACCAAGGATCTAAACTTCACCTTGCGTAATACACTAAATACAGTTGCACCTCTAAAAACCTAAAACATTTGTCATAAAACATTTGCTTCCTGGAATACAGAAGATACCCGGGCCCTGAAGCAATATCCAGAAGATTGGAATGAAAATGGCTCTCCACCAAACTGGAAGTCTTCCGACGAGCATACTTTTCCAACCTAATAAAAACTAAAGGAAGTTTGTTCTGATGGGTCTATCCTATCTCTGAGACATAAGAAAGATCAGGAAGCTTTTTCTTCCCTCCAACCCCAGTTGTAACTAACCTGATTCAGCTTATCAACCAGCTAACTAGATTAGGGTTGGAGGGAAAACCTACAGGACGGTAGCTCTCCAGGAACAGGGTTGGACCGAAAACAAACAGGAGAGTAGCTCTCCAGGGTCTTGTTGTATAATTGTCCTAATTGTCCTAATTGTCCCTAGAATTTCTAAGCAAACAGCTGGAGGCAGGGCTTTCTCCTATAGAACTCAATTTTTATGTAATGGTCTGCCTACACATGTGAGAGACGCAAACTCAGTCCCAAACTTTAAGTCTTTACTGAAGACTCTCTCTTCAGTGGGTCATATGATTGAGTGTAGTCTGGCCCAGGAGTGTGAAGGTGAACGGAAAGGCTCTGGAGCAACAAACCACCCTTGCTGTCTCTGCCTGGCCGATTCCCCTCTTTTCACTGGGATTCTCTGCCTCTAACCCTATTACAGGGGCTGAGTCACTGGCTTACTGGTGCTCTTTCATGCTGTCCCTAGGAGGAGTGCGTCACTTGAGTGGGTTGTCACTGATGTGATCTTCCTGTCTGGGTTGGCGCCCCCCCTTGGGTTGTGCTGAGGCGGAGATATTTTTGGGCAATACTCGGCCTTGTCTCAGGATGGTAAGTTGGTGGTTGAAGATATTCGCCTAGTGGTGTGGGGGCTGTGCTTTGGCAAAGTGGGTGGGGTTATATTCTTCCTGTTTGGCCCTGTCCGGGGGTATCATCGGATGGGGCCACAGTCTCTCCTGACCCCTCCTGTCTCAACCTCCAGTATTTATGCTGCAGTAGTTTATGTGTCGGGGGGCTAGGGTCAGTTTGTTATATCTGGAGTACTTCTCCTGTCTTATCTGGTGTCCTGTGTGAATTTAAGTATGCTCTCTCTAATTCTCTCTTTCTTTCTCTCTCTCGGAGGACCTGAGCCCTAGTGCCATGCCCCAGGACTACCTGGTATGATGATTCCTTGCAGTCCCCAGTCCACTTGGCCGTGCTGCTGCTCCAGTTTCAACTGTTCTGCCTGTGATTATTATTATTTGACCATGCTGGTCATTTATGAACATTTGAACATCTTGGCCATGTTCTGTTATAATCTCCACCCGGCACAGCCAGAAGAGGACTGGCCACCCCTCATAGCCTGGTTCCTCTCTAGGTTTCTTCCTAGGTTTGGTCTTTCTAGGGAGTTTTTCCTGGCCACCGTGCTTCTACACCTGCATTGCTTGCTGTTTGGGGTTTTAGGCTGGGTTTCTGTACAGCACTTTGAGATATCAGCTGATGTACGAAGGGCTATATAAATACATTTGATTTGATTTGATTTGATAACCATTATTATATATATTTTTTAAGTCTATAAGATCGCCGCCGGCAAAAGTAGGGTTTCCATTACACACCTTACCCTCCCATTTTATAACACTTTCTATTTGATTGTACAGTATAACCAAACATTAGATAACATTAGATTAGATTACATAACACCATCAGCACCCAGAAAGCTGAAGAGCATCCATTATTGAATAGATTGAAGTTGACCATCTCTCCTAATGTATCTAGAGCATTTGGTAATTTGGTATGGGTCATTTGGTATGGGTCATTTGGTATGGGTCGTTTGTTATGGGTTGTTTGGTATGGGTCGTTTGATATCGGTCGTTTGGTATGGGTCATTTTGTATGGGTGTGCAAAAGGTTTTGCCCTGTCTAGTCCTGCAAATTGCCTTCAGTCCCTTGAGGTTTAGATCACACCACAAATCATTATCACCTACCAATTGGTGTTGAGCACATTCATGCTATTTGTGTAAGCTAAATGCATAAAGAAATGAAGAGCTTCACCACGGCTGTGTTTTAGGGCTGTCATATATATCTGTCCAGGAAAGAAACACATCAGTCTTCAATGCACAATCTGACAAGTTGTTCTTTCTCTCTGTGTTGCCATGGACTGAGGAGAACAGAAGCTGCCGGTAGTACCAGGGTGCTAGCTGGTGATGTAAGCACCCAGATAAAAGAAAATACATGAAATGAAATAAAAACAAAGATATTAATATCTTCCAGCTACTGTAAATGCCTCCTAAAAATCAACAAGCAGTACTAGTAGCTCATCGAATGAAAACATAAATCAAAAGTAATGTTCCTGGACGTTGTGTTCTGGGCTACTGACCCTTAACCTGGATGTTTTACTCTGGGCAACTGACCCTTAACCTGGATGTTCTATTCTGGACCACTGACCCTTAACCTGGACGTTCTATTCTGGACCACTGACCATTAACCTGGACGTTCTATTCTGGATCACTGACCCTTAACCTGGATGTTCTGTTCTGGGCCAACGACCCGTAACCTGGATGTTCTACTCTGGAACACTGATCCTTAACATGGATTTTCTACTCTGGGCCACTGACCCTTAACCTGGACGTTCTGTTCTGGACCAATGACCCAATGACCCAGAATGGAACAACCATCAAACTGTTTTTCTTCAAAAGTGCTTTCCTCTCCATCTTGATGGCAGCATTCGCGTGAAACTGAAAGCGTGAACCACTGCTTTTAACCAGGGCAAGGTGATCGGAAACATGACCAAATACAGACAGTGTAGCTATTCTCTCCGCAAGGCAATCAAACAAGCTAAGCGTCAGCATAGAGACAAAGTAGAGTCGCAATTCAATGGCTCAGACACAATAGGTATGTGGCAGGGTCTACAGTCAATCACGGATTACAAAAGAAAACCAACCCAGACAGACTAAACAACTTCTTTGCTCGCGTTGAGTACAATACAGTGCCACTGACACGGCCCGCTACCAAAACCTGTGGACTCTCCGTCACTGCAGCCGACGTGAGTAAAATATTTAAACGTGTTAACCTTCGCAAGGCTGCAGGGCCAGACGGCATCCCCAGCCGCATCCTCAGAGCATGCGCAGACCATCTGGCTGGTGTGTTTACAGACATATTCAATCAATCCTCATCCCAGTCTGCTGTTCCCACATGCTTCAAGAGGGCCACCATTGTTCCTGTTCCTAAGAAAGCTAAGGTAACTGAGCTAAACGACTACCGCTCTGTAGCACTCACTTCCGCCATGTGAGAGACTAGTCAAGGACCATTTCACCACCACCCTACCTGAAACTCAAGACCCACTCCAATTTGCTTACCGCCCCAATAGGTCCACAGACAACGCAATCGCAACCACACTGCACACTGCCCTAACCCATCTGGACAAGAGGAATACCTATGTGAGAATGCTGTTCATCGCCTGCAGCTCAGCATTTAACACCATAGTACTCTCCAAACTTGTCATCAAGCTCGAGACCCTGGGTCTTGACCACACCCTGTGCAACTGGGTACTGGACTTCCTGACGGGTCACCCCCAGATGGTGAGGGTAGTTAACAAAATCTCCACCCCGCTGATCCTCAACACTGGGGCCCCACAAGGGTGCGTTCTGAGCCCTCTCCTGTACTCCCTGTTCACCCACAACTGCGTGGCCATGCACGCCTCCAACTCAATCATCAAGTTTGCAGATGACACTACAGTGGTAGGCTTGATTACCAACAACGACGAGACAGCCTACAGGGAGGAGGTGAGGGCACTCGGAGTGTGGCTTCAGGAAAATAACCTCACACTCAACGTCAACAAAACTAAGGAGTTGATTATGGACTTCAGGAAACAGCAGAGGGAGCACTCCCCTATCCAAAAACTTTTAGATGCACAATTGAGAGCATCCTGTCGGGCTGTATCACCGACTGGTACGGCAACTGCTCTACCCACAACCGTAAGGCTCTCCAGAGAGTAGTGAGGTCTGCTCAACGCATCACTGGGGCAAACTACCTGCTCTCCAGGACACCTACACCACGCAATGTCACAGGAAGGTCGTAAAGATCATCAACGACAACAACCACCCGAGCCACTGCCTGTTCACCCCGTTATCATCCAGAAGGCGAGGTCAGTACAGGTGCATCAAAACTGGGACCGAGAGACTGAAAAACAGCTTCTATCTCAAGGACATCAGACTTTTAAACAGCTACCACTAACATTGAGTGGCTGCTGCCAAAATACTGTCTCAACTCCAGCCACTTTAATAATGGAAATATTGATGAACAAAATGTATCACTAGCCACTTTAAACAATGCCACTTAATATAATGTTTACATACCCTACATTACTCATCTCATATATGTATACTGTACTCTATACCATCTACTGCATCTTGCCTATGCCGTTCTGTACCATCACTTATTCATATATCTTTATGTACATATTCTCCATCCCTTTACACTTGTGTGTATAAGGTAGCTGTTGTGAAATTGTTAGGTTAGATTACTCGTTGGTTATTACTGCATTGTCGGAACTAGAAGCACAAGCATTTCACTACACTCGCATTAACATCTGCTAACCATGTGTATGTGACAAATAACATTTGATTTGTTTTGAGTTCAGTGTGTCAAATTGGAGGGCCTGTTGTCCGGACCTCTGGCAGTCTCTATGGGGGTGCCACAGGGTTAAATTCTCGGGCCTACTCTTTTCTCTGTATATAATCAATGAGGTCGCTCTTGCTGCTTCTGATTCTCTGATCTATCTCTATGCAGACTACACCATTCTAGGTACGTCTGGCCCTTCTTTGGACACTATGCTAACAAACCTCCAAACGAGCTTCAACGCCATACAACACTCCTTTCATGGCCTCCAACTGCTTTTAAATGCTAGTAAAACTAAGTGCATGCTGTTTAACCATTTGCTGCCCGCACCCTCCTGCCCGACTAGCATCACTACTCTGGACGCTTCTGACATAGAATATGTGGACAACTACAAATACCTAGGTGTCTGGTTAGACTGTAAACCCCCTTTCCAGACTCGCATCTCCAATCCAAAATTAAATCTAGACTCAGCTTCCTATTTTGCACCAAAGCCTCCTTCACTCATGCTGCCAAACATACCCTCATAAAACTGACTATCCTACCGATCCTTGACTTCGGCGATGTCATTTACAAAATAGCCCCCAACACTCTTCTCGGCAAACTGGATGCTGTCTATCACAGTGCCATCCGTTTTGTCACCAAAGCCCCATATACTACCCACCACTGCGACCTGTATGCTCTCGTTGGCTGGCCCTCACTACACATCCATCGCCAAACCCACTGGCTCCAGGTAATCTATAAGTCTTTGCTAGGTAAAGCCACACATTATCTCAGCTCACTGGTCACCATAGCAACACCCACCCATAGCACGCGCTGCAGCAGGTATATTGCACTGGTCATCCCCAAAGCCAACAGTTACTTTGGCCGCCTTTCCTTCCAGTTCTCTGCTGCCAATGAATGGAACGAATTACAAAAATCTCTGAAGCTGAGTCTTCTCCCTCTCTAACTTTAAGCATCAGCTGTCAGAGCAGTTTACCGATCACAGTACCTGTACACAGCCAATCTGTAAATATCACACCCGACTACCTCATCCCCATATTACTTATCCTCTTGCTCTTTTGCACCCCAGTATCTCTACTTGCACATCATCCTCTGCAAATCTATCACTCCAGTGTTAATGCTAAATTGTAATTATTTTCACCTCTAGGGCCTACTTATTGCCTACCTCCCTACTCTTCTACATTTGCACACACAGTACATAGATATTTCTATTTTTTTTTCTATTGTGTTATTGACTGTACGTTTGTTTTTGTGTAACTCTGTGTTGTTGTTTGTGTTGCACTGCTTTGCTTTATCTTGGCCAGGTCGCAGTTCTAAATGAGAACTTGTTCTCAACTTGCCTGCCTAGTTAAATAAAGATTAAATAAATACAAATTCTAATAAATAAAACCATTTTAACTCTTATACATGCGCAACAATTTACCTGTTGTAAACCACAATCAATCCTGACCTCTCAAGTTTCCATACAGATCATAATGCGTATTCCCCAATCCAAGATGGGATAAAGCAGCAGTTTATTACCAATTACATAAGCCTTCTGTCTCACTGAACACTACAGTGGTCAGATAGCCCTTTATTGTGTGTGTGTGTGTGTGTGTGTTGAGGTGTGTGTGTGTGTTGAGGTGTGTGTGTGTGTGTTGAGGTGTGTGTGTTGAGGTGTGTGTGTGTGCGTGTGGGTTGAGGTGTTTGTGTGTTTGTGTGTGCGTGTGCGTGTGGGTGTGGGTGTGCGTGTGCGTACACATGGATGGTGTGTATGGATGAGAACGCTAGTAGTCCAGTCCAGTCCTTATAACCTCACAGAGTCCACAGTGGTTAAAAGCCTTGATGTTCTGATAATGATGGGACTGTTTTATTTTGGCTGACCCCTCCGTTTGGACGGAGCTACACAAGGCCTTTGTCCTGTTCACACCATTTGAGATGTGGGATTTTTTCAAAATGTTTCTGCAAATGGTCATTGTGAAGTTCTCTACACCCTACCTCAGTCCACTTCCCCTGCATACCATCTGACACACAGCCATCTTCAATGGGCTGCCACACAGCAATACAGTCACACAGCGATCCATCTTACCTTCACCCAGCTCCTTGCCAGGCTAACAAGCCACACTATTTACATTAGTGATATTTCTCACTATTGTCCCACATGTTCTGGTGCAACAAGCAAACTCGTTCCACATAGATAGGCTACCACCAAATCTGAAATATTTAGGTTAACTCAACCTTTAACTCTCCCCTGTTCCCTCACCCTTTAATTTCACAGGTCAGTGACTGTGGAGTAATCAACCGACTGCAAGGAAACCAAACAATGTTACGTTTCCAGCCAGGGGGAAATGTCACTCAATTTGACATGGGAGTCAGCACTGGATTGTTTGTGTTGAGGGGGAATATATTTTACTTCATCATTGGGATGAAAACTATGTTTGGAGAAAAAGGCTTGCCTGTATCAGTGTCTGTCAGCGTATTTCTTAATAGTGGCGTGGGCTGGAAATGGTTTTTGGTGGTGTAGCCAGAATTTTTATGGTTTGCTATTATAGTATTTTATGTTTGCCAAATGGTTCAAGTCTTCTATGACCAAAAAATGGTCAATGGAATTAACAATATTAGCAGGACATAATAATACTATTGGATGATATAAATTTTAATATTGTTACGAGTATGGCAACATACAAGGATGTACTATACAGATATATATTTTTTTGCCTATCACGTCCCATTTGAATTCCTATCATGTTGTCATCGTAAACACATGACAGCTGGGCTACAAGCTGCTGTGGGCTATCGACATATGTTTTGTCTCATCCATCTTACATTTATTTGCAGCGTCATGAATTTTCATGAACGCTGACAGACTCTGTGTCATGTTGCCGATGTCTGACGTCCTGTCTGTCTGTCGTTGGTGGAGAAGTGAGTACATTCTCATGCAGGGCACAGTCATGGACCACAGCCAAGATGGGAATTGAATCAGAAGTCACCTAACTTCTTGCTGTGATTGAATCAATGCTACTCTCTCTTTCCACAGGACGCTGTAGCCTTTGGGTTAGAAATACTAATTGGAAAATTTGATATTCATGGAATTATAATTGAGCATTGAAATGTTTATTTTCTGAGAAGCTAACAAAAGAATGCGAAGAAATGTAATGTCTGTAATACCCCTGTTACTAGCCATAACTCTAACACTGGCCACTAGCCAAACCACTAACGCTGGCCAGTAGCCACAACTCTAACACTGGCCAGTAGCCACAACTCAAACACTGGCCAGTAGCCACAACTCAAACACTGGCCACTAGCCAAACCACTAACGCTGGCCAGTAGCCACAACTCTAACACTGGCCAGGAGCCACAACTCAAACACTGGCCAGGAGCCACAACTCTAACACTGGCCAGGAGCCACAACTCAAACACTGGGCAGTAGCCACAACTCAAACACTGGGCAGGAGCCACAACTCAAACACTGGGCAGGAGCCACAACTCTAACACTGGCCAGGAGCCACAACTCAAACACTGGCCAGGAACCAAACTCAAACACTGGCCAGGAGCCACAACTCAAACACTGGCCAGGAGCCACAACTCAAACACTGGCCAGTAGCCACAACTCAAACACTGGCCAGGAGCCAC
The DNA here is from genome assembly GCF_018296145.1 of Oncorhynchus tshawytscha. Taxonomy (NCBI): domain Eukaryota; kingdom Metazoa; phylum Chordata; class Actinopteri; order Salmoniformes; family Salmonidae; genus Oncorhynchus; species Oncorhynchus tshawytscha. The sequence goes on from NC_056440.1 coordinate 12,547,335, forward strand.
AACTCAAACACTGGCCAGGAGCCAAACTCAAACACTGGCCAGGAGCCACAACTCAAACACTGGCCAGTAGCCACACTGGCCACTCTAACACTGGCCAGGAGCCACAACTCAAACACTCAAACACTGGCCAGGAGCCACAACTCTAACACTGGCCAGTAGCCACAACTCAAACACTGGGCAGGAGCCACAACTCAAACACTGGGCCAGGAGCCACAACTCAAACACTGGGCAGGAGCCACAACTCTAACACTGGCCAGGAACCACAACTCAAACACTGGCCAGGAACCACTCAAACACTCAAACACTGGCCAGGAGCCACAACTCAAACACTGGCCAGGAGCCACAACTCAAACACTGGCCAGGAGCCACAACTCTAACACTGGCCAGGAGCCACAACTCTAACACTGGCCAGGAGCCACAACTCAAACACTGGCCAGGGGGGGTATTTTACTGCATTAGTTTTAAACACTGGCCATGGAGCCACAACTCAAACACTGTCAACCACCACTCAACACTGGCTTCATGAATTGACTAATTTACTGGCCATGGGGAATACATGAAATGGATGCCATAATACACGCTCTCAGCTGGCCAGGAGCAAGGCACTGGCCAGGAGCCACAGCTCACTGGCCAGGCCGACATGCTCACTGGGCAGCCACAACAAGGCCGGATGCCACAGCTCACTAACACTGGCCGGACCATGCTCTGGCCAGCCACAACAAACACTGGCCATGCCTCAGCTCAAACACTGGCCAGGAGGCCGACATGCTCTCAGCTCACTACAAGGCCACATGCACTGGCAGCCACAACAAGGCCGACAGCTCTCAGCTCACAACAAGGCCAGACATGCTCTCACTCCAACAAGGCTCAAACACTGGCCAGTAGCTCAACTCAACACTGGCCACTAGACATGCTGGCCAGTAGCCACAACAAACACTGGCCATGCCTCAGCTCACAACAAGGCCGACATGCTAAACCAGTAACAACCATACAGATTTCTTCCATTGGCCAGAGCATTTCCCCAAAACTGCATGTCCTCTTTTTATTTTCAAAGCCACAATCAACACTGGGCGTAGGCTGTATAAACACTGGGCAATAATGATTACTGGCCAGGGCCACACTTTTTTGTGGCTGTAGGAACCTACTTCACTGGCCTCCACTGTCTGCACTGGCCAGAGCCACTACTCAAACACTGGCCAGCCTCAGCTAAACACTGGCCATTTCCACTACAAACACTGGCCAGTAGCCACAGATCAAACACTGGGGCACAGTTAAGTAGCCAACAACACTGGCCAGTAGGCATATATTAAAATCATAAACACTAACTGACACGCAGATCTTTAGAAATGGTGGTATCAATTGTAAATTATGGCCAGGAGCCACATATAACACTGGCCAGAATAATTCACTGGCCAGGCTCAAACACTGGGCAGGAGCCAATCAAAAGGGCAGGAAAATTGGGCAGGAGCCACAACTTCCACTGGCCAGGAACCAGCTCAAACACTGGCCAGGAGCCACAACTCAAACACTGGCCAGGAGCCACACACAAACACTGGCCAGTTGAGCCAAACTGTTCACTTTTGCCAGGAGCCAAGATTGACACTGTTAGAACATCTAATTTTAACTGGCCAGAAAGATGGAACACTGAGCCAGAGCCATAACTGAGTATTGGAAATGCATTATAGCTGAGGCAGGTAGGCTACAAGTAGGAATCAGGGATGCAGACAGAGGAGGATGAAGTAGGCCTACAGCAACAACAAAAAAGTTAGCCCGACTAAGTAATCATTATTTGTTATACAGCCTACGCTTGTTATTGCCTTTGAAAATAAAAACAGGACATGCATTTTGGGGAAATGCTCTAAATTGCAAGTTGTTCAGTTGTGTTTATTTTCAATGCATGAAACCAAAATTGCACTAGCCTACTGGGCGAAATAATTAAAATATCATGCCTACCAATTCACAATTCAATCAACCTCTGGCTATCAGATTACAACAAGGTTTACAAGGCCAAGTTCAAATGCCTACATCAAATTCAAAGCAATCTGTGCACTCCCTAAACAGCTGACCGACAAAGCAAACTGACAAGGTCTCCGCTTTCTAAACATGAGATAAAGGCACCAGACTTGCAGCTGCTCTATAAGGATACACACTTTTTTAAAGCTAATTTACCGCAATTTGTAGAACAGCTGAAATGAGCTAAATTGACTCCAGCCATTATCACCTTGTTGCTGTAACTTCATTCACCTCAGTCTATAGGGAATTCAACATTCTACAAACACATCATACAAGAAATAATCAGCTGCCTGCTACCCACTAGCTCAGCACCGGGATTAAACTCTAGTTTCATGTCATGTCAAACAGCAGTTACCTAGCCAATGCCATGTACTACAGCCATTTTTACCTCTGTAATGTGTTGAGAAAAAGTCCCGCTGTTCCCTGTAGCTGCATCTAACTGAAACCTCTCTGTAGAGAGCACAAACGCCAAAATCTATCCAAAATAACACCAATGCGTTTCTATGGGTTTATTTTGGCAGTAAACTTGTCGCCTGCCTTCCCGCCTTTGTTTGGGCGCAGACATACACATCTCGTCATTATATACAGATCTCTGCTCTCCATAAAGCCAGACAACCATACAAACAGCCTTCACTCCTAAAGTCTGCTTTTACCGCTAAATTGCATATTAAATTGGGATTTGAATGATTTTAGTAGCCTATTTAAAATTGTTGGTGTTGAGTATGGTCATGGCGACTGCCATACCCGGCCGTACCCTGCTATGCCCTGCCATGCCCAATTAACACCCCTGGCAATTACCTTATATTTTGGATATAGTTCCTAAATTATATCAGTTATTTTTTACTGCCCAGTCAAGTGGTTAGGAAATCTCATCTCCCTAGCTACTGTCACTTACAGAAGATCATCAATCATAGACTGTAAATCTCCATTAGTCCTGCCAAACAATCATTCGCATTGGTGTAATGACCTGCTGCACCTGTTTCTCACTCACAGGTGTACAAGCTGAGCTTAATAGACCCGGCTCATGTTCAGGACACGAGATGGAAAACGTTTTGAATGTGGGAAAACAAAGTACCTTCTCCATGTCCATACATTTTGCCTCTGTTATGTGCTTATTGTAAATGACCCCTCATCAGTTATTTGTGACAGATGCAGACTTTCCAGAAGAGAGAAGCGCTCCATCAGCCAAGGTTTAAAAATAATTTTTCCTCTTAAGAATCAGAATTATTTTGGTAGAAAAACCATTCAGTCAATTCAGAAGTTCTTTGGGAGTATACAGTAATGTTTCTTTGATTTTAATGTGAGTGTCACGGGGTGGAATGTGACAGGTTCTAAGTCTGGATTGAGCAGGCAGAGTGAAGCAGTGGCAGACATAAGGACAGTTAACATTAAAAAAAAGTTGCAATCAAAGTTGAAGCATGTTCTCGGCTCACATTCTTATTTCAGTTCCGTAAATCATTGACACTTCGTATAATTGTATTATACTTTAAGCTTTCCAAACCAAGCTATTTACAACACGACAAGCCACGCTATTTACAACACGACAAGCCACGCTATTTACAACACGACAAGCCACGCTATTTACAACACGACAAACCACGCTATTTACAACACGACAAACCACGCTATTTACAACACGACAAACGCTATTTACAACGACAAACCACGCTATTTACAACACGACAAACCTATTTACAACACGACAAGCCACGCTATTTACAACACGACAAACCACGCTATTTACAACACGACAAGCCACGCTATTTACAACACGACAAGCCACGCTATTTACAACACGACAAACCACGCTATTTACAACACGACAAACCACGCTATTTACAACACGACAAACCACGCTATTTACAACACGACAAACCACGCTATTTACAACACGACAAACCACGCTATTTACAACACGACAAACCACGCTATTTACAACACGACAAGCCACGCTATTTACAACACGACAAGCCACGCTATTTACAACACGACAAGCCACGCTACAAACCAAACCACGCTATTTACAACACGACAAACCACGCTATTTACAACACGACAAACCACGCTATTTACAAACGACAAACCACGCTATTTACAACACGACAAACCACGCTATTTACAACACGACAAACCACGCTATTTACAACACGACAAACCACGCTATATACAACACGACAAACCACGCTATTTACAACACGACAAACCACGCTATTTACAACACGACAAACCACGCTATTTACAACACGACAAACCATACTATTTACAACACGACAAACCACGCTATTTACAACACGACAAACCAAGCAAAAAGCGACATAGTCCAGCAGGTAAGGAACCATCTCTTCATACATTCTAGTTTATCATACTAACTCTATTTTAGCCATCACATGTTCTTCTAAAAGGGTCCGCCATGCCTCCAGACTGCATCACTTCCTGTGGGCGGCCGCCAACAAACACAAAACAGAGGTGTTTAAATATGTGCAGCTGAAGTCACATGACCAGGCAATTAATCATGTCATTCAAAAAGTTGAATTACGTTTGTCTAAAAACACCTGGAAGCACCTGGATGATCATCAAGACCCTTGGAAGAATGTTGTATGGACAGATGATTTAAAAGTAGAACTTTTGGACGACGTGGGTCCCATTATCCCTATTGAGATGTGGCAGGACTTGAAACGAGCAGTTCATGCTTGAACACCCACAAAAGTTGCTGAGTTACAGCAGTTTTGTATGGAAGAGTGGGCTAAAATTCCCACATAGCGACTTGAGAGACTGATCAACAACTACAGGAAGTATTTGGCTGAAGTCACTGCAGCTAATGGTGGCTCAACCAGTTATTGAGTGTAAGGGGTCAGTTACTTTTCAAATCAAATCAAATTTAATTTGTCACATACACATGTTTAGCAGATGTTAATGCGAGTGTAGCGAAATGCTTGTGCTTCTAGTTCCGACAATGCAGTAATAACGAGCAAGTAATCTAACTAACAATTCCAAAAAAACTACTGTCTTATACACAGTGTAAGGGGATAAAGAATATGTACATAAGGATATATGAATGAGTGATGGTACAGAGCAGCATAGGCAAGATACAGTAGATGATATCGAGTACAGTATATACATATGAGATAAGTATGTAAACCAAGTGGCATAGTTAAAGTGGCTAGTGATACATGTATTACATAAGGATGCAGTCGATGATATAGAGTACAGTATCAACGTATGCATATGAGATGAACAATGTAGGGTAAGTAACATTATATAAGGTAGCATTGTTTAAAGTGGCTAGTGATATATTTACATCATTTCCCATCAATTCCCATGATTAAAGTGGCTGGAGTAGAGTCAGTGTCATTGACAGTGTGTTGGCAGTAGCCACTCAATGTTAGTGGTGGCTGTTTAACAGTCTGATGGCCTTGAGATAGAAGCTGTTTTTCAGTCTCTCGGTCCCAGCTTTGATGCACCTGTACTGACCTCGCCTTCTGGATGACAGCGGGGTGAACAGGCAGTGGCTCGGGTGGTTGATGTCCTTGATGATCTTTATGGCCTTCCTGTAGCATCGGGTGGTGTAGGTGTCCTGGAGGGCAGGTAGTTTGCCCCCGGTGATGCGTTGTGCAGACCTCACTACCCTCTGGAGAGCCTTACGGTTGAGGGCGGTGCAGTTGCCATACCAGGCGGTGATACAGCCCGCCAGGATGCTCTCGATTGTGCATCTGTAGAAGTTTGTGAGTGCTTTTGGTGACAAGCCGAATTTCTTCAGCCTCCTGAGGTTGAAGAGGCGCTGCTGCGCCTTCCTCACGATGCTGTCTGTGTGAGTGGACCAATTCAGTTTGTCTGTGATGTGTATGCCGAGGAACTTAAAACTTGCTACCCTCTCCTACTACTGTTCCATCGATGTGGATGGGGGTGTTCCTTCTGCTGTTTCCTGAAGTCCACAATCATCTCCTTAGTTTTGTTGACGTTGAGTGTGAGGTTATTTTCCTGACACCACACTCCGAGGGCCCTCACCTCCTCCCTGTAGGCCGTCTCGTCGTTGTTGGTAATCAAGCCTACCACTGTTGTGTCGTCCGCAAACTTGATGATTGAGTTGGAGGCGTGCATGGCCACGCAGTCGTGGGTGAACAGGGAGTACAGGAGAGGGCTCAGAACGCACCCTTGTGGGGCCCCAGTGTTGAGGATCAGCGGGGAGGAGATGTTGTTGCCTACCCTCACCACCTGGGGGCGGCCCGTCAGGAAGTCCAGTACCCAGTTGCACAGGGCGGGGTCGAGACCCAGGGTCTCGAGCTTGATGACGAGCTTGGAGGGTACTATGGTGTTGAATGCCGAGCTGTAGTCGATGAACAGCATTCTCACATAGGTATTCCTCTTGTCCAGATGGGTTAGGGCAGTGTGCAGTGTGGTTGAGATTGCATCGTCTGTGGACCTATTTGGGCGGTAAGCAAATTGGAGTGGGTCAAGGGTGTCAGGTAGGGTGGAGGTGATATGGTCCTTGACTAGTCTCTCAAAGCACTTCATGATGACGGATGTGAGTGCTACGGGCGGTAGTCGTTTAGCTCAGTTACCTTAGCTTTCTTGGGAACAGGAACAATGGTGGCCCTCTTGAAGCATGTGGGAACAGCAGACTGGTATAGGGATTGATTGAATATGTCCGTAAACACACCGGCCAGCTGGTCTGCACATGCTCTGAGGGCGCGGCTGGGGATGCCGTCTGGGCCTGCAGCCTTGCGAGGGTTAACACGTTTAAATGTCTTACTCACTTCGGCTGCAGTGAAGGAGAGACCGCATGTTTCCGTTGCAGGCCGTGTCAGTGGCACTGTATTGTCCTCAAAGCGGGCAAAAAGTTATTTAGTCTGCCTGGGAGCAAGACATCCTGGTCCGTGACTGGGCTGGGTTTCTTCCTGTAGTCCGTGATTGACTGTAGACCCTGCCACATGCCTCTTGTGTCTGAGCCATTGAATTGAGATTCTACTTTGTCTCTGTACTGGCGCTTAGCTTGTTTGATAGCCTTGCGGAGGGAATAGCTGCACTGTTTGTATTCAGTCATGTTACCAGACACCTTGCCCTGATTAAAAGCAGTGGTTCGTGCCTTCAGTTTCACACAAATGCTGCCATCAATCCACGGTTTCTGGTTAAGGACTGTTTTAATCGTTGCTATGGGAACGAAATCTTCAACGCACATTCTAATGAACTCGCACACCGAATCAGCGTATTCGTCAATGTTGTTGTCTGACGCAATACGAAACATCTCCCAGTCCACGTGATGGAAGCAGTCTTGGAGTGTGGAGTCAGCTTGGTCGGACCAGCGTTGGACAGACCTCAGCGTGGGAGCTTCTTGTTTTAGTTTCTGTCTGTAGGCAGGGATCAACAAAATGGAGTCGTGGTCAGCTTTTCCGAAAGGGGGCGGGGCAGGGCCTTATATGCGTCGCGGAAGTTAGAGTAACAATGATCCAGGGTCTTTCCACCCCTGGTTGCGCAATCGATATGCTGATAAAATTTAGGGAGTCTTGTTTTCAGATTAGCCTTGTTAAAATCCCCAGCTACAATGAATGCAGCCTCCGGATAAATCGTTTCCAGTTTGCAGAGAGTTAAATAAAGTTCGTTCAGAGCCATCGATGTGTCTGCTTGGGGGATATATACGGCTGTGATTATAATCGAAGAGAATTCTCTTGGTAGATAATGCGGTCTACATTTGATTGTGAGGAATTCTAAATCAGGTGAACAGAAGGATTTGAGTTCCTGTATGTTTCTTTCATCACACCATGTCACGTTGGCCATAAGGCATACGCCCCCGCCCGTCTTCTTACCAGAAAGATGTTTGTTTCTGTCGGCGCGATGCGTGGAGAAACCCGCTGGCTGCACCGCTTCGGATTGCGTCTCTCCAGTTAGCCATGTTTCCGTGAAGCAGAGAACGTTACAGTCTCTGATGTCCCTCTGGAATGCTACCCTTGCTCGGATTTCATCAACCTTGTTGTCAAGAGACTGGACATTGGCAAGAAGAATGCTAGGGAGTGGTGCACGATGTGCCCGTCTCCGGAGTCTGACCAGAAGACCGCTTCGTTTCCCTCTTTTTCTGAGTCGTTTTTTTTTTTGGTCGCTGCATGTGATCCACTCGGTTACACTGGTTGTAAGGCAGAACACAGGATCCGCATCGCGAAAAACATATTCTTGGTCGTACTGATGGTGAGTTGACGCTGATCTTATATTCAGTAGTTCTTCTCGGCTGTATGTAATGAAACCTAAGATGACCTGGGGTACTAGTGTAAGAAATAACACGTAAAAAAACAAAAAACTGCATAGTTTCCTAGGAACGCGAAGCGAGGCGGCCATCTCTGTCGGCGCCGGAAGTACTCACACAGGGGAATTGGGTATTGCATAACTTTGTTGATTAAATAAATAAAATAAGCATCAATTTGTTGGGGGATGTTTGTAAATTCAGGTTCCCTTTCTCTAATATTAGGTTTTGATTGAAGATCTGATTTCATTCAGTATTAAAAAAATGCAAAAATGTAGAAAATAATAAAAGGGGGAAATAATGATTCACGACACTGTATGCAGTTGACAGATAGTGCTTTTATTAGATATTAGCTAGTCATATTTTGGAGGTGATCTTCTCTGCGTGAGAAAAAAACATATTTAGAAAAAGGCAGCAGGGGGATGAAATGAGGACCGGCTCATTGTAACGGCTGGAACGGAATAAATGGAACAGTTTGATGTGTTTGATACAATTCCATTTCTTTAGTTCCAGCAATTACGATGAGCCTGTCCTCCTAAATCTCTGCCGATCAGCCTCCTCTGCTTCCCAATAACATTAGAAGAAGATCTTGTAATATTATTTCTAGAGCCAGATCTATACCTCTGTCTCTGTATGAAACAATAGGATGGGTCGAAACGACTCACATTGGACAAGGTTTAGAAAACGAGTGTTTTACATATTTACTTTCATTTTTCTTCGTTCTATACTTTATAAACACTAATGTTGTGTGTCCCGTCTACACGTGTGTCCCGTCTGTTACGTTTTGTCAAATAACGAAAATGTCACGTCCACACTGCATCACTGTAATATGTGAGGAGGCTACAGTCACACTGCATCACTGTAATATGTGAGGAGGCTACAGTCACACTGCATCACTGTAATATGTGAGGAGGCTACAGTCACACTGCATCACTGTAATATGTGAAGAGGCTACAGTCACACTGCATCACTGTAATATGTGAGGAGGCTACAGTCACACTGCATCACTGTAATATGTGAAGAGGCTACAGTCACACTGCATCACTGTAATATGTGAGGAGGCTACAGTCACACTGCATCACTGTAATATGTGAGGAGGCTACAGTACAGTCACTGTAATATGTGAGGAGGCTACTGCATCACTGTAATATGTGAGGAGGCTACAGTCACACTGCATCACTGTAATATGTGAGGAGGCTACAGTCACACTGCATCACTGTAATATGTGAGGAGGCTACAGTCACACTGCATCACTGTAATATGTGAGGAGGCTACAGTCACACTGCATCACTGTAATATGTGAGGAGGCTACAGTCACACTGCATCACTGTAATATGTGAGGAGGCTACAGTTACACTGCATCACTGTAATATGTGAGGAGGCTACAGTTACACTGCATCACTGTAATATGTGAGGAGGCTACAGTTACACTGCATCACTGTAATATGTGAGGAGGCTACAGTTACACTGCATCACTGTAATATGTGAGGAGGCTACAGTTACACTGCATCACTGTAATATGTGAGGAGGCTACAGTCACACTGCATCACTGTAATATGTGAGGAGGCTACAGTCACACTGCATCACTGTAATATGTGAGGAGGCTACAGTTACACTGCATCACTGTAATATGTGAGGAGGCTACTGTCACACTGCATCACTGTAATATGTGAGGAGGCTACAGTTACACTGCAACGTCAATCCCCTTGACATTTTCCACATTTTGTTATGTTACAGCCTTATTCTAAAATGGATTAAATCATTTTTTTCCTTCATCAATTTTTGCTCAGTACTTTGTTGAAGCACCTTCGGCAGCGATTACGCCGAGTAATTACAGCGAGTATTCTTGGCTATGACGAAAAACTTGGCACACCAATATTTGGGGATTTTGTCCCATTCTTCTCTGCAGATCCTCTCAAGCTCTGTCAGGTTGGATGGGGAGCATCGCTGCACAGCTGTTTTCAGGTCTCTCCAGAGATGTTCAATCAGTTCAAGGCCAGGCCCTGGCAGGGCCATTCAAGGACATTCAGAGACATGTCCCGAAGCCACTCCTGTCCTGTCTTAGCTGTGTGCTTAGGGTCGTTGTCCTGTTGGAAGGTTTCTGCGGTCCCCAGTCTGCTGTCCTGAGCGCTCTGGAGCAGGTTTCATCAGATCTCTCTGTACTTTGCTCCGTTCATCTTTCCCTCGATCCTGACTAGTCTCCCAGTCCCTGCCGCTGAGAACATCCCCACAGCATGATGCTTGCTACCACCATGCTTCACCGTAGGGATGGTGTCAGGATTCTTACAGACATGGTAGGGGGCGAAGAGCAAATAGTTCAATTTTCATCAGACCAGAGAATCTTGTTTCTCATGGTCTAAGAGTCCTTTAGGTGCATTTTGGCAAACTCCAAGCGGGCTGTCATGTGCCTTTTACTGAGGAGTGGCTTCCGTCTGGCCACTCTACCATAAAGGCCTGATTGGTGGAGTGCTGCAGAGATGGTTGTCCTTCTGCAATGTTCTCCCATCTCCCCAGAGGAGCTCTGGAGGTCTGTCAGAGTGATCATCGGGTTATTGGTCATCTCCCTGACCAAGGCCCTTCTCCCACAATTGTTTGGCTGGGCAGCCAGCTCTAGGAAGAGTCTTGGTGGTTCCAAACTTCTACCATTTAAGAATGATGGAGTCCACTGTGTTCTGATGGAGTCCACTAACCCTAGTCTCAACCCTACACCTAACTCTAACCCTAGCCATAACCCTAAGAAATGTTCTAATGTACACAGAATTTCAATTTTTAAGTTATTTTACCACGAGTAATGCTGTTTGTTTTTCATCTTTGAGGCTTTGGGGGCCTGCAGTACATAGAAGGGAAGGGTTGAAAGGATTTCAGAACACATCACATTTGCATGTCTGAAATTATTGTGTGTGTGTGCGTGTGCGTGTGTGTGCGCATGTGCCTGTGTGTGTGTATGTGTGTGTCTGCGATCGTACGTGCGTGTGTGTCTGAGTGTGTGAATCAAGCTGTGGATGAATCCATAGGAGATCTATTAGACCAGATGTGTTGTCTCATCGTGAGTAATCCTCTACTGGTTTCGTCCTCAAACCACACGCTCATCAAACCGTCAAGCTCCTTCTGCTCCCTCTTTTAAAAATATAACAACTAAACAGTCAGAAATGTCACTCACTCTCAAGGTACGCTTTATCTTGGCCAGGTCGCAGTTGCAATTGAGAACTTGTTCTCAACTAGCCTACCTGGTTAAATAAAGGTGTTCTCAACTAGCCTACCTGGTTAAATAAAGGTGTTCTCAACTAGCCTACCTGGTTAAATAAAGGTGTTCTCAACTAGCCTACCTGGTTAAATAAAGGTGTTCTCAACTAGCCTACCTGGTTAAATAAAGGTGTTCTCAACTAGCCTACCTGGTTAAATAAAGGTGTTCTCAACTAGCCTACCTGGTTAAATAAAGGTGTTCTCAACTAGCCTACCTGGTTAAATAAAGGTGTTCTCAACTAGCCTACCTGGTTAAATAAAGGTGTTCTCAACTAGCCTACCTGGTTAAATAAAGGTGAAATCAAATTTTAAAAATCTGCTGTTTACATTTAATTGCAGAGAATTGTTTCCATCCAGTGAAACTCAGATGAGGTCAATTATTTACTTGTTTTTATGCTGTCACAGGTAGTGCACCTTACCAATCAATTAGCATGATGACTGCTCTTATCTTGAATTGATCTATATCACAGCTGAGAGTCCTCAGAACTCAGCTCAAATTGATCACAAAACTACACCAGAAAAACTACACCAGCAAGACAAGCATATGGTCACTATTCAACCTAGTGTTGAATATGTCTTTGTGCCCCATCCTGGACAGTCTTTGGAACATGTATTTGTGCCCCATCCAGGACAGTCTTTGGAATATGTCTTTGTGCCCCATCCAGGACATTCTTTGGAACATGTCTTTGCGCCCCGTCCTGGACAGTCTTTGGAACATGTCTTGGCGCCCCACCCTGGACAGTCTTTGGAATATGTCTTAGCGCCCCATTCTGGACAGTCTTTGGAACCTGCTAGTGTACTGTAGTTTTGTGATTCATTTGAGGTGAGTTCTGACCCTGAGGACTATCAGCTATGATATAGATGATATATATCAATAGATCTATATAGATCTATTGATATATATCAATCCAAGATAAGAGCAGTAATAATATGCTCATTGATTGGTGAGCTGCACTAGTTGGGACAGTTGTCCAGAAAGTAGCAGTGGCACTGCAGTAAATGGTTAACTTGAATGAACGTAATACACCAAGGTAAATACAGGCATAAAAACACTAAAAATCATTGCAAAACTCGAAATACTATTCACGAAATAGATTTTTTTTAAATGACGCTCAGTTAGCTCATGCATGGCAATATCAACGAGCCCAGCTGCCCCACTCTGCTGTCATATTCATAATGCAGAACCCTGAGAGGCCATTTAAACCACTGACTAAAGGAAGTGAATTAGTCTGAGCCCTGGCATTCCCCTAACACAGACAATCTCCCGCCGCCAATCTTCACCTGCATCCCAATACATAAGAGGATGGTGTCAAAATCTATTTATTATCTCTGAGCTCAGTGGTAGAGCATTAGAGAAGGGATAGAAATAAAGAGTTGGCTGAGAAAGGTGTCCATGTTTGCTATTGTCTATACTGAGATTGTGCCTGTGACATATGCACCCTACTAGTTGTAAAAATAGTGGAATACATCAGTGGAGGCTCCTCAAAGGAGGAAGGGGAGGACCATCCTACTCAGTGAATTACATAAAAATCTAAATAGCGGAACATTAAAAAAGTTATCCTTTTGTAATAAACTCTCTCTATATTCACGTCACCAAATGACTGATTAAGTCACACTGTTTTGCAATGAAGTTCTACAGTAGCCTCAACAGCACTCTGTAGGGTAACACAATGGTGTAGCTGGAGGAGAGCTAGCTTCCTTCCTCCTCTGGGTACATTGACTTCAATACAATACCCAGGAGGCTCGTGGTTCTCACCCCCTTCCATAGACTTACACAGTAATCATGACAACTTCCGGAGGACGTCCTCCAACCTATCAGTGCTGTCAGTATGAATTAACATCTTGTGCATCCATTCAAAGGATCAGAATGAATCTAGTACTGAAAGCATAAGCTACAGCTAGCTAGCACTGCAGTGGATAAAATGTGGTGAGTAGTGAGTCAAAGAGAGTAAAATACAAATGAATTTCTTCAAAAATGAAGGTGAAGTAGCAGGGAGAGAGAGAAAGATAGAGCAAGAAAGAGCTAGCTATATTTCATATATTTTTCACTTACTTAGCTAGCTAATAGAGCTAAATTAGTCTACTCAACAACCTGACAAACAGGGAGGAATGCTATTTATGTAAACTAAGCTGGCTAAGGTTGTCCAACACTGCAAGTCTTCCAAGTCAAGGTAAGCTTTCGTGTTTATACATTTATTGCCACAGGGGCCAGCCATGGATTGGATTGTGGGTTTACTAGCGCGTTAGTTCTAGTTTGTTGACAATAACGTTAATATGGTGACAACGATGTGGGCTGTGTAGCAGTTAGTGCTTATGGTATGAAGATTTGGTTTGGAGAGGTTTTTAATCCTGGTCACAGACAGCTGTTGTGTTGTGCACTGAAGTCCACAAGCAAAGGGACAAGGTGAGATGAGGAGAGCAAATAGATGCAAAAAGGAATTATACGAGCAAAGTGGTGCTATGAAAATGAACTATGTGTGCGGGTGATCAGGGGTGCCTTCATTCACAGGGAGACCATGAGGAAAATGCTATTACACAGGACTACATTTCATAAGCAGGGGTTGGATTTTTAAATAGGCTATATCTGTCAAAAGCCCCTTCTAACATGCATCAGTTGTCCTGATTTTGTCCACATTCTGATTCTGCCAACGTTTGTCAACATGTTTAGAAAATCAAAAGGCGCATTGTGATCTGATCGTGATGAGATATTCCTGACCACCTCCAGAGCTAGTCGAAGATGCATCTTATACGGATATCCTTGAAGTGTAAACTGATACAGACAAAGACATCTTTTAAATTTGGCCAAAGTCACGGTTGTCCCACCCTCTCAAAAAAACACACACTCAGATCCAGGAGGCGGTTGTTTCTCATCAGGTTTCACACAGCTCTCACAGCACCTCCACCACATGTCCCAGGGATCACATTTGTGATTACCTTCAAGCTGCACCCAATTATAATTAAGGAGAAGACGGGTCTGCTACCTCAGAAGAGAGAGAGAGTGAGAGCAAGAGAGAGAGAGAGAAAGAGAGAGAGAAAGAGAGAGAAAGAGAGAGAAAGAGATGGCGAGAGAAAGAGAGAGAGAGCGAGTGGGAGAGAGAGAAAAAAAGAGAGAGAGAAAGAGAGAGAGAGAGAGAGAGAGAGAGAGAGAGAGAGAGAAAAGAGAGAAAGAGAGAAAGAGATGGCGAGAGAAAGAGAGAGCAGGTGGGAGAGAGAAAAAAAAAGAGAGAGAGAGAGAAATAACAAGAGAGAGAGAGAGAGAGAGAGAGAGAGAGAGAGAGAGAGAGAGAGAAAGAGAGAGAGAAAGAGAGAGAGAGCAGGTGGGAGAGAGAAAAAAAAGAGAGAGAGAAAAAAGAGCGAGAGAAAGAGAGAGAGAGAGAGAGAGAGAGAGAGAGAGAGAGAAAGAGAGAAAGAGAGAAAGAGAGATGACCGTACTCTGCAGGGAGATTAATAAAATCCAGAAGAAATACAATAAAAAGTATGCTGGGTTCCAGACAGAGAGAGAGAGACACTCAGACACTCGCAGGTCCATTTCAAAGGGAGGTGAAAGCACAAGGAGAAACAATATATTTGATTAGGTAGTGAGCAGGCTTTTATTCACCACACTCAGCCAATGAAAGGCAATTTGATGAGAATCCTGAGAAGCCGGAGTGGCCTGTGTCTAAGATAAATCCTGGAACTCCTTAGGGAATTGTGTAAACTTTTTTCTCACCACGGTTTCTATTCCATATTCCTTTTCAATGTCAAATGGTGTTCAAACATTGTAAACATGATTCAGGAGAAGGTCAGGGAGGGCAGGGTCATCTGGTGAGCAGTTTCTCTGGAATAGAGAGAACATGAGGAAAATGCTATTACACAGGACTACACTTCATAAGCAGATGTTGGATTCAATAGGCTATATCAGTCAAAAGTTCCGTTCATACTTCTTTCTAACATGTGTCCATTGTCCTGATTTTGAGCCCTAGGAGGCTAGGACCATGCCTCAGGACAACCTCAGGACTACCTGGCCTGACGACTCCTTGCTGTCCACCTGGTCGTTCTGCTGCTCCATTTTCAACTGTTCTGCCTGCGGCTATGGAACCCTGACCTGTTCACCGGACGTGCTACCTGTCCCAGACCTGCTGTTTCCAACTCTCTAGAGACAACAGGAGCGGTAGAAATACTCTGAATGATCGGCTATGAAAAGCCAACTGACATTTACTCCTGAGGTGCTGACCTGTTGCACCCTCGACAATAATAACCCTGTGATTATTATTATTTGACCCTGCTGGTCACCTATGAACTTTTGAACATCATGGCCATGTTCTGTTATAATCTCCACCCTGCACAGCCAGAAGAGGACTGGCCACCCCTCATAGTTGGTTCCTCTCTAGGTTTCTTCCTAGGTTCTGCCCTTTCTAGGGAGTTTTTCCGAGCCACTGTGCTTCTACACCTGCATTGCTTGCTGTTTGGGGTTTTAGGCTGGGTTTCTGTACAGCACTTTGAGATATCAGCTGATGTAAGAAGGGCTTTATAAATACATTTGAGTTGATTTGTCAAGAGGTTTAGAAAATCAAAAAACGTATTGTGATCTGATCATGATTAGATCTTCCTGACCACCAGAGCCAGTCGAAGATGCATCTTATCCTTGAAGTGTAAACGAATACGGACAAGAAAGCTTCGACATTTGGCTAAAGTCACGGTTGTCCCGCCCTCTCAAAAAAATCACACTGGACAGTTGAATTACGATCATGGTCTTCATTAAAAACTATGCGCCTACTGGACTGTTGTCAGATGCCACTGTCCAATACCATGTCCACCTCAGAATAAAATAGGCATATTATATTATATAGAAATAAAAATATGCGTAAAGAGATATCATCCAGAATGAGAGAAAAATGGTTATCATGTTCCCACGTCCAGTGCCAACGCAACATCAAATATTTAAAAACATCGTAGGCTACAGTAAGGCCAATGACTGTAATAGCAGAACTGATCTCAAACTGTATTAGTGATCCATGGGACAGACTATGATGGAGTCACTGCAGAAGAGCGCAGTACATGACAAGTGTATGGTCAGGTATAATATGAATGCCTAATGTTTAGATCTAGTTTTTCTATTGTGTTATTGACTGTGCGTTTGTTTATGTTTAACTCTGTGTTGTTGTTTTTGTCGCACTGCTTTGCTTTATCTTGGCCAGGTCGCAGTTGTAAATGAGAACCTACCTGGTTAAATAGAGGTGAAATAAAATACAAATAGTCAGAATGAACGGTGAATGGATGGTGAATAGTCTTTTAGCATTTTCCAGCTTTCAATAAAGTGCAGAAGATGTCCAAACTGATGCATAACGGCGCATAGCTTTCTGGAAGCATGAGCGAGGCCTCTGTCCAATATAATGTAGGCTTCAAAACGAAGGACTCTTTAGGCTACTTCTAGATGTACACTTTATTCCTTTATAAAGCCATTTGCTTTACATGTGTGCTCCTTTGCCCTTTTTATCGATTGCACTTTTTATCGATCCCCCCCCATGCGTCTCGCAATAGGTTATCATATTGATGTTCCGTCAGCGAATTATCACTGGTCAATTATTTGGCGGACACTAAACCAGGGTCGTTCTGCCAGCATGTCACTTTTTCCCTTTGGACTGTTTAGCCCTATGCTAAAGGTTATTGCAATACACGATTTCAATTATATAAAGACAACGTATATAAACATCCATGCGAAAAGAACAACCCTGTCCAGACCTATTTGGACATTGCTTTGCGCCATTCAGAGACGCACTTTGTAGCCTAACGGAACATGTTTCTGTTTTTAGGTTACATTAGGAGCTAAGAGTCATTTTCATTTATACTGTGCAATAATTGTATTTTGTAAACACATCCAGATACTCAGCTAATTTGTGTGGTGACTATTTTAGGGATGGGAGAGATTCTCCTTAATACTTATTTGTATGGCTGTGGACAGGTCAAGGTCTTAGGGAACAGTAGCCTATTACGCCCAGTCTTACATCGTTGCATAACAAAAGTAGGCTGTAATGATGAGAGTATAAAAGTATTGACTTTAAAAGTGTGCTATTTTCTCTCAATTGATACAGCTTATGCCATAATAGGGGTGCAAAGCAGGTTGGAATCATTTGCATACAGGGAGGGGCCATTGAATCTGGTCACAATATGAACGAAGATAAGAGACATTTTTTATTACCATGTGTAGATGCCACAAATCTCGATCAGATAGTGATCAGATCGATTTGATTGGCTAGAGAGAGATAAGCTTGACTCGAAACACATTGAGGCTGTGATTTCTATTTAGTGATATATAATCATTTTGTTATTTGTAGACAACCTTTAGGATTGGTGGTCAGGTACAAGGTTGCTTGTATGCTGGTTATTAGATGTTTTTAGTTGAAATGTGTTATTGAAAGAAAACTTTTAAATCTTGGAAGAGAACCACTTTCTTCCTTCTCGAACAAATAACTTGTTGTCTGGTGTACAGGATGGTAATTTAATTCATGTTAATTTGAGATGTGTTATCCAGCATATTTTCTAAAGTGCTCTTTTAAACTGTGTTGCCTTTGTTCCTGTCTCCTTACAGCTCAGGACAGCTTCTGACCAACTTCTGACAAACTCCTGACAGCTTCTGACAGCTCCTGACAGCTTCTGACAGCTTCTGACAGCTCCTGACAGCTTCTGACAGCTCCTGACAGCTTCTGACCAACTTCTGACCAGCTCCTGACAGCTTCTGACCAACTTCTGACAAACACCTGACAGCTCCTGACAGCACCTGGCAGATTTTGACAGCTTCTGACCACTTTCTGACAGCTCCTGACAGCTTCTGACCAGCTCCTGACAGATTCTGACCAGCTTCTGACAGCTCCTGACAGCTTCTGACAGCTTCTGACCAGCTCCTGACAGCTTCTGACAGCTTCTGACCAGCTCCTGACAGCTTCTGACAGCTTCTGACCAGCTCCTGACAGCTTCTGACCAGCTTCTGACAGCTCCTGACAGCTTCTGACAGCTTCTGACCAGCTCCTGACAGCTTCTGACCAGCTTCTGACAGCTCCTGACAGCTTCTGACCAGCTTCTGACCAGCCCCTGACAGCTTCTGACCAGCTCCTGACAGCTTCTGGCCAGCTCCTGACAGCTTCTGACCAGCTTTGACAGCTTCTGACAGCTTCTGACCAGCTCCTGACAGCTTCTGACCAGCTTCTGACAGCTCATGACAGCTTCTGACCAACTTCTGACAAACTCCTGAGCTTCTGACAGCTTCTGACAGCTCCTGACAGCTGACAGCTTCTGACAGCTTCTGACAGCTCCTGACAGCTTCTGACAGCTTCTGACCAACTCTTCTGACAGCTCCTGACAGCTGACAGCTTCTGACAGCTTCTGACAGCTCCTGACAGCTTCTGACCAGCTTCTGACCAGCTCCTGACAGCTTCTGACCAGCTTCTGACAAACACCTGACAGCTCCTGACAGCACCTGGCAGATTTTGACAGCTTCTGACCACTTTCTGACAGCTCCTGGCAGCTTCTGACCAGCTCCTGACAGATTCTGACCAGCTTCTGACAGCTCCTGACAGCTTCTGAGCTTCTGACCAGCTCCTGACAGCTTCTGACTTCTGACCAGCTCCTGACAGCTTCTGACAGCTTCTGACCAGCTCCTGACAGCTTCTGACCAGCTTCTGACAGCTCCTGACAGCTTCTGACAGCTTCTGACCAGCTCCTGACAGCTTCTGACCAGCTTCTGACAGCTCCTGACAGCTTCTGACCAGCTTCTGACCAGCTCCTGACAGCTTCTGACCAGCTCCTGAGCTTCTGGCCAGCTGACAGCTTCTGACCAGCTTCTGACAGCTCCTGACAGCTTCTGACAGCTTCTGACCAGCTCCTGACAGCTTCTGACCAGCTTCTGACAGCTCCTGACAGCTTCTGACCAGCTTCTGACCAGCTCCTGACAGCTTCTGACCAGCTCCTGACAGCTTCTGACCACTTTCTGACAGCTCCTGACAAGCTTCACTTGTATAGACAATCAGAAAGGTTCTCTAACCCGTATCTGTGCAGCATGACAGTTTGTGATTATTCTGCCTTACAAATTGGGACTTTGCAACACTTTTCAGTTTATTACTAACCCCTCTTATGGCCATTTAGTGCCACCATGTGGTTCTAATATGTTATGACCATCACTACTACCGGTGTCCAATCATATTTTTTACACATGTTTTATATCTAGAAATTAAAACACAACAATTATAAAACAGTGCATCAACTCATCATTTCATAAAGATCACAAAATCCAGCATTATATTTTGAACATCATGGAACACTTCAAAAGCTTCCTCCCTCTTTGGAAAATCATTTCAAGGCTGTATTCACAAGAACTCTCTTCCACATTAAACTATTCACCCCTATGCCTTTAACTCCAGATCATACCCCATCTCCCAGTCCTATCCATCCCAGTCACAGTGTTCCTGGTTGTCTCTCTGTGCTCTATCAGTGACTGTGAACGTTATTGGTGTGTGGTGGCATGGGCAGAACAGTCCTCCCATAATATGGCATGCCGAAGGCTGGGCTCTTTCCCGCTATGTGGAGGTGGTGATGGTGGAGGTGAGGAAGGTTTTCCACCTCCCCAAACTGCCTGAGGTGGAACAGCAGGGTTAACTTCCTGGTCATGGCCCTGAGGGTGAAGAAGAAGAGGAAGAAGCAGAAGAAGCAGAAGAAGTAGGGAGAGAGAGAATAGGAATATATTACATATCATGACTGTCTCTGAACAGATGCCATGACCATTGAGAGGTAAACATAGACTTTTTTCTGCTGTCCACGCTCTGCATGAGATTGGTTGATTCCACTGACAGTATAAGTCTACATCAGCTTTCCATAGACACTCCTCTGTGATGGCTCCTATATGGCTCAGGTGATAGAGCATGGCACTAGAAATGCCAAGGTTGTGGGTAAAAGCATCTGATAAATGGCATACAGTACTATACAGTACATCATCCTACCTGAGGGCGAAGAAGGAAGCCAGGAGCTCTGAGAGGATGAAGAGGAGGTAGATGGAGTGGACGGCCCTCTCCAGAGGGAGGATGATGATGTCCTCATCAGTCAGGAAGAAGAGTAGAATGGGCAGCTGGAACAGGAAGGATATCAGCCAGAACCCAGCCAGCTCTGGCACCTGATCACAGAGGGAGGAACACAGAGAAAGAGACTGAAGCGACAGAGTGGAAGAGACACAGAGAGAAAGAGACATACACACACAGATATATGAAGACACACACACAGTCAGACGCTCAGTGGGGCGTCCTAGCCAAGTGTGCGCGCAGTGGGAATGTTTACACACCTACTCACACAGGGTACTTAAACAGGCAGTGTATCAGATCAGATATTCATTGAGTTTGTGGGAAAGGGGGAAGACAGTGAAGGAGAGAGAGGGAGAGGAGAAGCATTTCCAGAGAGGAAGTTAGGTTCAGTTACCTTCTCTTTGAGGTTTCCGATATAGCCCAGATAGAGCCTGGTGATTTCACAGATGGTAAGCAGAACCACTCCAGTCACAAGTAGAGCCTGGTAGTACCCAGGCAGGTAATACAACTATGACAAGAAAGACATATTGTATTAATGATCTGGGTATTCCATACATAATAAATTGAGAGTTGGGAAACCTTGGGGGAAACCTCTGAAGTCAGTAGGGAAAAAGCCACCTTTAGATCCAGCATGAGAACAGCAGAGACCCACCAGCATGGGAAAAAGAATATGTTGAAGTACAGGATCATCTGAAGGGGTAGGTGAGACACCAACTCATTGACTGGAATATAAAAACATAAAACTATTTATATTTGAAGTTTCGCAATTTGAATTATACAAATGCTTTCCTGAATATCCAAAAATATATCCAAAAATATATAAAATACTTTCCTAAAACAAAACAAAATCCCAAATAATATTTGACAAAGGCATTATACAGCATACAGTACTCCATATATTGTAACAGGCAACAGGCCTACCTGTTTTATCATCCTGGTCCTTGTTGTAGTCACTGCTAAAGTCCCCTGTCCTGTTGTTAGTGAACACGGATCCACCGACAGAGGCCAGGCCCATCCGGAGGTTCTGGGGTATGGGGGAGTAGAACACAGGCATTGTGGCCCAATACAACCATGTACCGCTACCACTCTGTGTGTGTCCAGAAAAATGTATGCTATTCTTAAGCTAATAGAAAATAAATTGGTGTATAGAAACAGAAGACAGAGTGTGTGTGTTCCTGATTGAGGACTACAGGGATTAGTCAGTTAACCAGACAGCAGCGTCTACTAATCAGATTATCGGAGTGGTGGGAGGAGGAAGACAGGGGATTAGCACCCTTGACAGACCTAGGAGCGTGTCTCTGTCTCTGTATTCACTACGTTATTATCAGGGTTTAATATGTGGGAGGAGAAAGTATGATGGCAATCAGCGGTTTTTAGATGGAAGGAAAAGGAAAGAACTGAAAATATACTGAACAAAAATAAAAATGCAACATGCAACAATTTCAATGATTTTAGTAAGTTACAGATGAAGAAGCCAGACATGGAGGACTTGGATGGTGTGGTTAAACATGGTCTGCGGTTGTGAGGCCGGTTGGACGTACTGCTAAATTCTCTAAAACAATGTTGGAGGCGGCTTTTGCTAAAGAAATGAACATTCAATTCTCTGGAAATAGCTCTGGTGGACATTCCTGAAGTCAGCATGCCAATTGCATGCTCCCTCAAAACTTGAGACATCTGTGGCATTGTGTTGTGTGACAAAACTTCACATTTTAGAGTGGCATTTTATTGTCCCCAGCACAAGGTGCATCTGTGTAATGATCATGTTGTTTAATCAGCTTCTTGATATGGCACACTTATCAGGTGGATGGATTATCTTGGAAAAGAAGAAATGCTCGCTAACAAGAGTGTTAACACATTTGAGAGCAATACGTTTTTTTTGTGCATATGGAACATTTCAGGGATCTTTTATTTCAGCTCATGAATCATGGGACCAACATTTTACATGTTGCGTTTATATTTTTGTTCAGTATACATAAAACCAATGAAACAGTACCCTGTAATAGGTTCAGGATTAATGAAGGTAATCTTTGAAGTCAACATTACCTTTTTGGTACGCTAACTGCTGTCATTACCTGCTGAAACTCTACTGTACAGCGTTTTATTTGGATGGAAGACAGACAGCATATTATACCACAGAGTCAGCATGAGACACATTCTACGTAACTTGTTTAAACTTTTATTGACAAATGTATATTTTAAAAGAGACAGTGTGGTAGGCTCTGCTCTGCATAGCTGCACCGAGTCGTTTGTTCTCAAATTAGGGCCTGGCTCATGTTGTGGCCTTGGGACCCCTCTCATCATCTGTGACTGGATGCAGTGACAGAGTCAGGCCACCAGATCTTATTGTGCTCACAACTCGTCCCTGGGGGCTCTCAGGGGAAAGTGTTGAAACTCCTTTGGCACCTCTTCTCCCTTCTGAGATCTCTTGTAGAAACCCAGAGAGTCCAGCAGGCTACTGATCTCATCCACCTTCATCTTCTTCACAGGGACAGTCTTATACAACACACACAAAATGCTTACATTCAGTACAGGCAAGCGACCATGATAACCATAATAACCATAATGACCATAATAACCATAATGACCATAATGACCATAATAACCATAATGACCATGATAACCATAATGACCATAATAACTATAATGCCCATAATAACTCTAATGACCATAATGACCATAATAACTATAATGACCATAATAACCATAATGACCATAATAACCATAATAACAGTAACAACCATAATGACCATAATAACCATAATGACCATAATAACTATAATGACCATAATAACCATAATAACCATAATGACCATAATGACCATAATAACCATAATAACCATAATGACCATAATGACCATAATGACCATAATAACAATAACAACCATAATGACCATAATGACCGTAATGCAACAGGTTCACAAAAGACAGAGGATTTATTAACATCACATTCTCTTTAACTGTTTCAGACTACACTGATATGCTCTTGTTTTTTCCTTGCGTAATGCCTTCTTTAATTAGTTATTTATCCCTCCCTAATCTTGCCAGGCTTGAGTCAAGCTCAGGAAAATAGATGTTATTTCCCCAAGCATTTTGCTGATACTCTTTGTCTGACACGTACAGTAGATGACATATAACACCTTGAATGGGAATCCATATCTAACCTGAACAACCTCATCCTTATCATCATAGAAGATCAGACGTGGATTCTTCTCCTCTCCTGAATCATATTCCAGGTTGTGACTTCAGTGGAAAGGAGGATCAAGGAAAAAACATGTACAGCCGATATCCTGAAGACAGATTAAACCCAGTCCTGGACTAAACATCTATTTCTAAGAAGATTCTCCATAAAGCATTCTCTGATGTTCATTCCCTGATTCTCCAGTTTAAGTCCAGGACTAGGCTCAATCTCTGTCTGTAGAATACAAGAACAATCTACTTCTGGATATATTTCCACTGAGGTCAAACATCATTAAACATACTTAAACACTGACACATGATGGTTTCAAATAATTATGTTTCCCGAAGGCCTGGTTAGACACACTTGTGGTTTGAGGCCAATTCATGCTGGTATAAAACTGGGCTGTCGCTAACACAAATTGTCTTGTTTATCTGGGAGGTTGTGAGAAAATACAAAAAGGCTTTGTAACCATATGAGGTAATGACAACTCAGTACAGTTCAATGCAGACTTGATCTACATAGTAACATAGTAACCACAATAAAATGCTACTGCAATGCCCATAACTCTATCTGAAACCTCCACAGAAACCACAATAGAAGGATACTACAATGCCCATCGCTCCATAAGGAACATATAGAGCTCAGGCATCTTCTTGATGGCTCATCCAACTACACTTGGAGCCTGAGGGAAAGAGGAACAGACAATGAGCATTTGTCATTCACCACGACCACCATGTCTAATGTGCTTCTCTGCAGTTAGATTAAAGATAGTGTAGCCTCCATGTGTTAGCAATAAATATGTGTCCTGTTCCGCAGTATGACATTTAACCAAGTACAGTCATTTCACTAACTGAATCACCACATCGGTAAGACTTACCTTTAGTATGCCCTTGGCTATTACAGGTCTCTCTTCAATAGCTGTATCTGTGACATTTTCTTCCGTCATTCCTGTGGCAGAAAAGGCCAGCGTGAGCAACAAAAAGGTCCACATGTTCGAGCCTAAACCTTGCTTCTTGAGTCTTCAGTGGAGTTCTTTCGACAAATGACACAGGAAATTACCTTGGGGGTGACACTAGACCCCTATGCTCAGGTTGGACTGAACCAGGATTCAGGGCTGAGGGGGGAGAGGGTCCCTTGAATTTTTTTTCTCTTATTTTTTTGGGGGGGGTTATACTCAATGACAGACATTATGGGGAATTGTCACCAGATGGGAATAGTACTTGTTCTACTTGCAATGGATTGGATATAAATAAAATTGTTAATGAACACTTTCTGTCAGGATTGAAACCCCCTGACTAACTCCGCAAAAGGTCCTCTGTCTCTGTAGTGGTCCACGTAACCCTTCAGCACACCTGTGTCCTTATCACCTTTTCCCAGTGCAGGAAGCTGGTGAAAACGCACCTAATGGCACACTGCAGTACATTTACTACATCTTGTTATACCTATATGTATAACAGTAAAATACATGCTAAACTGTGTACTACAGAGAATAGGGAAACATAGTTAAACAAAATAGATTGAGAGAACTTTCTCCATTTCCCCACAAATAAATAATACTTTAAATGGAACAACAGTGGAACAACAGTATAGCTGCAGTATGTCAGGTTAAAGTAAATGGTTACATTAAATAAGCATGCCTTTAATCCTAGAAGTTTTCTTAAAATGCAGTCCAATCCCATGACACAACAATGCAGTACACGACAAAAGACAAGTGTTTTTTCATAGTAAAACCTTTGCTTTGACTCTGTCTAGTAATCAGCAGAATGTACACTAGGTCACCCCTAGGGGGCACTAACAACTGCTTCTTATTTCCTGGCAGAATTTGCGGGTAAAATGTACTTCCAAATCCTGGCCACAGACAATTATGTTTCCAACAAAAATAAACCATGCCGGATTGGAATGCTGAAGCAAAACCATCTATCTTCCTATATTTTCCAGGCTTGGTCCTTAGAACTTGAGGTTCAGTCCCTACACTTGAACCTCAACGTGTGAAAGCGATGATGTGTCAGATGACAGAGCAGTCCCCAATTTAGAAGAGTTTAACAGAGTTTCATCCCCTTGGCTGTAAATCCACAGCCCAAACCGAACAGAACGGAACAGGCCCCTTCCAACACGGCCTCCATTTGGAAAAAGAGTTTACAGCTTTGTCTTATAAACCCAGACGTGTTTCTCACCATGTACATTTTCCAGACAAAATTGAGCATCAGAACAATCAAATGACAACTAATTTCATAAAAGAGAAAGAAGGGGGAGAAAGAGAGAGAGAGAGAAAGAAAGAAAGAGGAGAAGAAAACAGAGCGAGAGAGTAAGAAAATAAGAGATGGTGAGAGAGAGAAGAAAACAGAGCGAGAGAGAAAGAAAGAGGAAGAAAATAAGAGATGAAAATAAGAGATGGTGAGAGAGAGAGAGAGAGAGAGAGAGAGAGAGAGAGAGAGAGAGAGATGATAGGGTATGGTATCCTGCCTCTGTGAGACTAGTACTGTTTATGTGTAGATGCACACCATATGTACTCTCCCTGTGTGTGTGTAGTGTGAGACTACAGTGAGATACAGCAGGTCACATGGTGATCACTAATTCATGTGATAAGACAGGGAAAGAAATGCAGTTAAGAGTCATACCCAACATACACACCCCTCCATTCATATCATATCATACACAAACCTTTCATATCATGTCGTATCCTGTTCCCCATTCAACATACACAAACGTTTCATATCATGTCATATCCTGTTCCCCATTCAACATACACACACCTCCATTCATGTCATATAATACACACACCTCCATCCATATCATATCCTGTTCCCCATTCAACATACACACACCTCCATTCATGTCATATAATACACACACCTCCATCCATATCATATCCTGTTCCCCATTCAACATACACACACCTACAATCATGTCATATCCTGTTCCCCATTCAACATACACACACCTCCATTCATATCATACACATACCTCAAATCATATCATATCCTGTTCCCCATTCAACATACACACACCTCCATGCATGTCATATCATACACACACCTCCATTCATATCATATCATACACACACCTCCATTCATGTCATATAATACACACACCTCCATTCATACCATATCCTGTTCTCCATTCAACATAACATTTTGCCCAGTGTCAAGCCTAAACAAGTTCAGACTGTATGCCCCTATATGCGGCAAATCACCATCAGTTTTGTCAAATCATCTCAGAGTATCGCACCGTAATCAAACATAGTATACTTATTTAGGACCACAGGTATGTCCTTAGCACGTGACCAGACCAGGGACAACCCATGGGCCCTAGTGCTGGATTATACAGGTATACAGCAACAGAACCAAAAGCAGGATCAAACATCCACCTCAATAATACTCTTCCCTGCCTCCTTCCTATGATGTCAGTGGGAGTATAATAACTTCCCAGCACGCCGTCCTGTACACCGTGCATAATGTTGGAACCCAAACTGAAGGCCCTCTCTCTTCTCCCAACACGCCATCCTGTACACTGTGCATAATGTTGGAACCCAAACTGAAGGCCCTCTCTCTTCTCCCAACACGCCATCCTGTACACCGTGCATAATGTTGGAGCCCAAACTGAAGGCCCTCTCTCTTCTCCCAACACGCCGTCCTGTACACCGTGCATAATGTTGGAGCCCAAACTGAAGGCCCTCTCTCTTCTCCCAACACGCCGTCCTGTACACCGTGCATAATGTTGGAGCCCAAACTGAAGGCCCCCTCTCTTCTCCCAACACGCCATCCTGTACACCGTGCATAATGTTGGAGCCCAAACTGAAGGCCCTCTCTCTTCTCCCAACGGGACCGGTTCTGCAGGCCTGTGTGGGTCCATCCTGTCTCCTGCCTTAGATTCCGCACACTCAGCAGTCATCGGGGCTTGTTATACAGACACTCATTAGTCTCCACAGCTACACAAAAGGTCGAGAGTACACTGGGGAGACTACGGGGGGATTGACATCATGGCGGATGTGGGAGCTTTGTGATGATCGATGTCCTGTCCAGCCGTTGACCATGTCAGAGAGGCTATGGGACAGATTACCACTGTCCCTCTCTGATATCAGGCTGCTAATGGAAAACACATGGCTGTGTGTGTGTGCTAAATACATGGTTGGGACACACACACACACAAACACACACACACACACACACACCAGCCTGGTCGCTCAAGATCCACAACAAAATTCAACGTAGGTCCAGGTAAGCAGCACATTGGGAGATGACTTCCACCAGGAACAACAGTGAGTGCTATTTACTATCAAGTAATCTTGGGTTTAGCCACAAACTCTCATGTTCAATTCTAATGCTAGGGACACATTTTTTACGGTTTGGTTTTAACCCTATCCCAAACCTTAACCCCTAACTTAACCATTCGGAACGAATGCCTAAATCCTCGAAATGTGATGTTTATGGACAAATGTCGGATTCTACAGTGAGACTGTGGGAGCTTGTTACGCACACGCACACACACACACACACGCACACACACACGCACACACACACGTATACAAAGCAGTGACTCACAGTGTTCCAGCTATGAGAGTGAGACGTCCATTTTTAAACCCTGGAGTCTCCAAAGCAGTGACTCACCTTCCTTGTGTTCAAATCAGAGAGTCAGACGGCCATTATTAAACCCTGGAGTCTCAGGCAGAACACTGGGAGGGCAGACGGAGAGCTGTATCGTATGAGGCAGAACACTGGGAGGGCAGACGGAGAGCTGTATCGTATGAGACAGAACACTGGGAGGGCAGACGGAGAGCTGTATCGTATGAGGCAGAACACTGGGAGGGCA
This sequence comes from Oncorhynchus tshawytscha, assembly GCF_018296145.1. Classification (NCBI taxonomy): domain Eukaryota; kingdom Metazoa; phylum Chordata; class Actinopteri; order Salmoniformes; family Salmonidae; genus Oncorhynchus; species Oncorhynchus tshawytscha. The sequence goes on from NC_056440.1 coordinate 12,575,851, forward strand.
GACGGAGAGCTGTATCGTATGAGGCAGAACACTGGGAGGGCAGACGGAGAGCTGTATCGTATGAGGCAGAACTCTGGGAGGGCAGACGGAGAGCTGTATCGTCTGAGGCAGAACACTGGGAGGGCAGACGGAGAGCTGTATCGTCTGAGGCAGAACACTGGGAGGGCAGATGGAGAGCTGTATCACCTCAGCAAATTAAGCCTGGATATAGAGGGTTTGAATAACCATGACTTGGCTGGAAAGGGAGAGAGGGAGAGAATGATAAGGATAGATCTAGCAAGGGGACAGCCTGAGAGGGGAAATCCTGACATACATTTTTTTTGTAACAATTCTTGGCACAGAAAAGAGTTCAAAGAATGGTTGCATCTCGTACATGTACAATGTACACAAGGTGTTCAACCATTTCAGGCTTAAGTGTAAGTATTAGAATGCTTTGATTAGATTTACTCTAGGACCATTGCTTCAGTGAATACAAATATACACTCTGTTGAATTGTTTCCCTTCTCCCGGTTTTGGACAGAAGAGAGCTGAATCTTGTGATCCTTTTGGAGCATAGGTTCTTTACTCAAAAATGAGGTTCTTTACTCAAAGCTCTGGGCCTAACTCTGGAATATGTGAGAGTGAACAGAGTGAACTCTTTTTCATGGCTAGAGACACACTGTTCAGTGGGGGTGTGGGAAGAGATGGAATGAGGGAAAGAGAGGGAAAGAGGGTGTGAGGATTAAGAGAGAGAGAGATAAAGAAATAGAGAGAGAGAGAGAAAGGTAAGGAAGGAACAGAGTGAGAAAGAGGGAAGGGGGAGAGAGAAAGGGAGGGAGAGAGAGATGGAAAAAGGAAGAAACTGACGTGTTTTCTACTAGACCCAGATCTCCTTAATATACTCAGCAGAAGTATGCTGACAAAGGGGGAAAAATACATTTACGCAATTGAATGTCCCAGACAACTGTTTTCACACCCGCCTCTTTCCACCAGAAAACATTCTGGATGGAGAGGGACTGTATATTATTCACATTCATCTGTAATGCCATGTTTACGTCAAGATGAGATGATAAACTAACAAATCATACAAGCATAATTGCCAGCTCAGTGTCTGTGTTACAGAAGCGGTGTCGTTGAATGTTAATAGCGTGCTGAGTTTACTGTCTCTGTGCATGTGACAACTTTGTTAGCCTATGCAATAAATTGTAGATTCAGAAGAGCTAGCCTACGCTTTAAATGCCTTGTAGTTTCAGAAGCGCTAGCCTACGCTTTAAATGCCTTGTAGTTTCAGAAGAGCTAGCCTACGCTACAAATGCCTTGTAGTTTCAGAAGAGCTAGCCTACGCTTTAAATGCCTTGTAGTTTCAGAAGAGCTAGCCTACGCTTTAAATGCCTTGTAGTTTCAGAAGAGCTAGCCTACGCTACAAATGCCTTGTAGTTTCAGAAGAGCTAGCCTACGCTACAAATGCCTTGTTGTTTCAGAAGAGCTAGCCTACCCTACAAATGCCTTGTAGTTTCAGAAGAGCTAGCCTACGCTACAAATGCCTTGTAGTTTCAGAAGAGCTAGCCTACGCTTTAAATGCCTTGTAGTTTCAGAAGAGCTAGCCTACGCTTTAAATGCCTTGTAGTTTCAGAAGAGCTAGCCTACGCTTTAAATGCCTTGTAGTTTCAGAAGAGCTAGCCTACGCTACAAATGCCTTGTAGTTTCGGAAGAGCTAGCCTACGCTACAAATGCCTTGTAGTTTCAGAAGAGCTAGCCTACGCTACAAATGCCTTGTAGTTTAAGTAGAGCAGATTTAATTTAGTTATCATTTGCAGAAAAGCAATAATACTCATGATTCAGAGAAAGAGGGATACCTCAACAGCTGTCCAACTGAATGTATTCAACTGAAATGTGTCTTCCGCATTTAACCCAACCCCTCTGATTCAGAGAGGTTCTGCCTTAGTTGACATCCACAGCGCCCAGGGAACAGTGGATTAACTGCCTTTCTCAGGAGCAGAATGACAGATTTCTAATTTATCAGCTCATCTATTTAATCCAGCAACCTTCCGGTTACTGGCCCAACGCTCTAACCACTAGGCCTCCTGCCACCCCCTTCAATGTCTGCTGACACTTCAAACCCCACATGTAGCTTAATTACGTTATTGCAGATTTATTTTAAACACTAATTATTTACTCCTAATCCCTTTATGTCTTTATATGATGCATAGCTACATCATAATAGACATAAGTGATTTAGAAAATGAAAGTAAAGTGTTGACAAATGTCTATCTGGGACGTCATGCAATCTGGTTGTAGTCAACCAACAATGGCTACAGAATGTCAGAATGTTTTATTTAAGTGTGGTGCCATTGTAAAGGAGCTTTGGGCAATATTATACAATTATAAATCACGAAGCGAGTAGATGGCACTGGAAATATATAAACACACATGGGATCTCTGTGCTACTTCCTTATGGTGATACACTGACCTCAGCATGGGGTGGTTAGTGTGTGTGTGTGTGTGTGTGTGTGTGTGTGTGTGTGTGTGTGTGTGTGTGTGGTTTAGGGAACGCCAGTTCCATTTCCAGTAAAGGTAATCTCATAAACTCTACAAAAAAAGAAACGCCCTCTCACTGTCAACTGCGTTTATTTTCAGAAAACTTAACATTAAATATTTGTATGAACATAACAAGATTCAACAACTGAGACATAAACTGAACAAGTTCCACAGAAATTTAAAAAATTGTGGGGGGGTCAAAATCTAAAGTAACAGTCAGAATCTTGTGTGGCCACCAGCTGCATTAATTACTGCAATGCATTTCCTCCTCATGGACTGCACCAGATTTGCCAGTTCTTGCTGTGAGATGTTACCCCACTCTTCCACCAAGGCACCTGCAAGTTCCCAGACATTTCTGGGGGGAATGGCTCTAGCCCTCACCCTCCGATCCAACAGGTCCCAGACGTGCTCAATGGGATTGAGATCCGGGCTCTTCGCTGGCCATGGCAGAACACTGACATTCATGTCTTGCAGGAAATCACGCACAGAACGAGCAGTATGGCTGGTGGCATTGTCATGCTGGAAGGTCATGTCAGGATGAGCCTCCAAGAAGGGTACCACATGCGGGAGGAGGATGTCTTCCCTGTAACGCACAGCGTTGAGATTGCCTGCAATGACACCAGCTCAGTCCGATGACGCTGTGACACACCGCCCCAGACCATGACAGACCCTCGACCTCCAAATCAATTCCTGCTCCAAAGTACAATCCTCGGTATAACGCTCATTCCTTCGACGATAAACGCAAATCCGAGCATCACCCCTGGTGAGACTAAACCGCGACTCATCAGTGAAGAGCACTTTTTGCCAGTCCTGTCTGGTCCAGCGACGGTGGGTTTGTGCCCATAGGCAACGTTGTTGCCGGTGATGTCTGGTGAGGACCTGTCTTACAACAGGCCTACAAGCCCTCAGTCCAGCCTCTCTCAGTCTATTGTGGACAGTCTGAGCACTGATGGAGAGATTGTGTATACCTGGTGTAGAACCTTTTTCAACACCAAAGGTTTCTACCGGGAACCAAAAATGGTTCTCCTATGGGGACAAAGCCTTTTTTTTCTAGAAGTGTGACTTTCTTTGTATCCCCTTAGGTTAGAGGCCTTGTGTATATCTTAACCTGTACTGCCCCCTCAATGTTGAAATACTCTGCTTTGTCCAATATGTCAGCCTACAAGTAGTACATGTCAAACAGTGGAGCTCACTCTAATACCGATAACTTATGGGGAGATATAAAACATGTTCTACACGCATTCTAGCCGCCAGAAACATTTATATTTTCAACGTCTTTCAAGTGTAACCTTACCCCAGTTTCATTTCTGCTTTGCATTGCAAAAAATATTTGTATTTTTTTTTCCCTCACCCATAAATGTATTTCTTCCAATTTTTTTGCAGCAACGGCTGAAATGGCTACCAGATGTGGATACAATCTGTTCCTGTTACCATGGTAATGCAGGCTACTGAATAAGACATCCAGGTTATAGGGCTGTTAGCTTGGCTGACTCACTGCAGCTCTAGTTTTTAAGGCCTAGTTGCTGTTTCTATAGACCTGGTACAATAGTGTTTCTTGGAAAAAAAGGTGCTATCTAGAACCTAAAACGGTTATTCGGCTGTCCCCATAGGATAACCCTTTTTGGTTCCAGGTATAACTCTTTTGGTTCTATGTTTAACCCTTTTGGGTCCAGTTAGAACCATTTCCAATATTCTACATGGAATCAAAAAGGGCTCTAATCAGAACCAAAAAGTGTCATCCTATGATGACAGCTGAAGAACCCTTTTGGAATTCTTTTTTCTAAGAGTAATATGGGCCAAGATCCAAGTTCTGTTTAGACGGGCAGTCAACTTGTGGTTGTAGTTCCCACGTATTTTATTCGCCCCCAAACGTTTAAACTGCCAAACCTAGAAGATATTCTGCATGGTTCTTTTGTTTTTCTTAATGCTGTTGCTGACAATTTGCACAAGAAGCTTTGATCATCTGAATAAAGAGAGAACAAATATTTTCATATTTCTCTAAACAATGTTTCACTTTGGATGGAATCACAACTCAGTCCAAAACCACAACAATTTAAACAGGAATTTTTCAGTACGTAGAAAAAAAGTCATTGTCTAATTTCAACTAAAGAATGGTATTTTAACTGGCTGAGTTACAAGAAAAGACTTAAAACACTATCTGCACACTTACTAGTACAAAAACATTGTGGTTGAAAGTTAGATTGCGCATGTCATTCTCAAAGCCACTGACAACATGCCAATATGCCTTCTCATTCCTTTCTGTCTCATAGGGCATGTTGAGGGAGAGCAACTGTGCGACAGATGTTGCAATTCTAGGCTGAGAACCTCCACCATCTGCAAGTTACACGACAGTAAGTTCTACTCAGGGCCATGTATTTACATGTAACTTCATGGCTCTGTTTCTACTCTGACAGTAAGTTCTATAGCATTCTAACATTCAGTAAGTTCTACAACATTCTAACATTCAGTAAGTTCTACAACATTCTAACATTCAGTAAGTTCTACAACATTCTAACATTCAGTAAGTTCTACAACATTTTAACATTCAGTAAGTTCTACAACATTCTAACATTCAGTAAGTTCGCAATATTCTAACATTCAGTAAGTTCTACAACATTCTAACATTCAGTCAGTTCTACAACATTCTAACATTCAGTAAGTTCGACAACATTTTAACATTCAGTCAGTTCTACAACATTCTAACATTCAGTAAGTTCGACAACATTTTAACATTCAGTAAGTTCTACAACATTCCAACATTCAGTAAGTTCTACAACATTCTAACATTCAGTAAGTTCGACAACATTTTAACATTCAGTCAGTTCTACAACATTCTAACATTCAGTAAGTTCTATAACATTTTAATATTCAATAAGTTTTATAATGTTCTAACATTCAGTAAGTTCTATAACGTTCTAACATGCTGACCAGACCGGACACGTCGCGTGCGCTGGCGTCGCAAAATACATTTAGAAATCCATGTTATTGAATTATTGCACCCACACAGCTCACACGCGCCAACTAGCGTCTGTGTTGCCAAGGGCTAAAATAGAAATCAGTTCTATTTCTGACGCAGATCGCGCTGAAAGTCCTGCCTCTCCCATCTCCTCATTGGTTTATAGAAGCAGGCACCCACGTGCCATCTCCTCATTGGTTATACCCACGTGGGTGATTGAAAGACAGACTGTTTTGCCGGTCGTTGTGGTAATACTATGAAAGTTTAGATGCCAATCACCATATAAGTTCAAAGATGAAAAAGCCTGGAAGGAGGAGAGATGACTAGAAACGATTCGGTTGGCCGTTTTATGTGTGGATTAATTGTCGGAGTAGAGGACCTTGTGCATTTCAGGTAAAATAACAACTCAATGTTTATATCCCAGGACAAATTAGCTAGCAAGTGCAAGCTAACTAGCTAAATTGCCATACATGTTTAATGCTTTTCGACCTGTCCCCAAATTAATATCATTGGTTCAGAGTTTGTTTTGATAATTTAACCTGCGTGTTGTGATCGTGTTTGGTGTAGGGGGACAAAATTAATTCATGCACGATGGCGCACGTGCGCAGCCGGTTTGGGTTCTGTATTACTGTCACACCCTGATCTGTTTCACCTGTCTCGTGCTTGTCTCCACCCCCCACCAGGTGTCTCCCATTTGTTCCCATTATCCCCTGTGTATTTATACCGGTGGTTTCTGTTTGTCTGTTGCCAGTTTGTCTTGTCAGGCCTACCAGCATGTTTTTCCATACTCATGTTTGTCTAGTCCTCCCGGTTCCGACCTTTTCTGTCTGCCCTGAGCCCACCTGCCATACCATTTCGCCTGCCCTGACCTCGAGCATGCCTGCTGTCCTGCACCCATCTGACTCTGACCTGGTTTACAAACTTCTGCCTGTCCTTGACCTGCCCCTTCTCTATTAATAAATATCAGAGACTCTAACCACCTGCCTCCTGTGTCTGCATTTGGGTCTTGTCCTGTGTTGATCTACTAATGTTCAGTAAGTTCTATAACATTCTAACACTAAGTAAGTTCTAGATATCATTCTACTCGGTCAGTTCTATAACCTTCTAACATTCAGTAAGTTATATAACCTAACATTCAGTAAATTGTATAACATTTCAACATTCAGTAAGTTTTCTAACGTTCATTAAGTTGTATAACATTCTACTTTGTCAGTTCTTTAACATTCTCCTCTTTCAGTTCTATAACATTCTAACGTTCAGTAAGTTGAATAATATTCCACTCTGCCAGTTCTAGATAACATCCTACTCTGTCAGTTTGATAACATTCTACTCTGCCAGATCTATAACATTTAGTCTGTCAGTTCTATAACATTCTACTCGGTCAGTTCTATAACATTCAACGCTGTGAGTTCTATAACATCCTACTTCAAATCAAATCAAATCAAATGTTATTTGTCACATACACATGGTTAGCAGATGTTAATGCGAGTGTAGCGAAATGCTTGTGCTTCTAGTTCCGACAATGCAGTAATAACGAACAAGTAATCTAACTAACAATTCCAAAAAAAAACTACTGTCTTATACACAGTGTAAGGGGATAAAGAATATGTACATAGGGATATATGAATGAGTGATGGTACAGAGCAGCATAGGCAAGATACAGTAGATGATATCGAGTACAGTATATACATATGAGATGAGTATGTAAACCAAGTGGCATAGTTAAAGTGGCTAGTGATACATGTATTACATAAGGATGCAGTCGATGATATAGAGTACAGTATCTACGTATGCATATGAGATTAATAATGTAGGGTAAGTAACATTATATAAGGTAGCATTGTTTAAAGTGGCTAGTGATATATTTACATCATTTCCCATCAATTCCCATTATTAAAGTGGCTGGAGTAGAGTCAGTGTCATTGACAGTGTGTTGGCAGTAGCCACTCAATGTTAGTGGTGGCTGTTTAACAGTCTGATGGCCTTGAGATAGAAGCTGTTTTTCAGTCTCTCGGTCCCAGCTTTGATGCACCTGTACTGACCTCGCCTTCTGGATGACAGCGGGGTGAACAGGCAGTGGCTCGGGTGGTTGATGTCCTTGATGATCTTTATGGCCTTCCTGTAGCATCGGGTGGTGTAGGTGTCCTGGAGGGCAGGTAGTTTGCCCCCGGTGATGCGTTGTGCAGACCTCACTACCCTCTGGAGAGCCTTACGGTTGAGGGCGGTGCAGTTGCCATACCAGGCGGTGATACAGCCCGCCAGGATGCTCTCGATTGTGCATCTGTAGAAGTTTGTGAGTGCTTTTGGTGACAAGCCGAATTTCTTCAGCCTCCTGAGGTTGAAGAGGCGCTGCTGCGCCTTCCTCACAATGCTGTCTGTGTGAGTGGACCAATTCAGTTTGTCTGTGATGTGTATGCCGAGGAACTTAAAACTTGCTACCCTCTCCACTACTGTTCCATCGATGTGGATGGGGGTGTTCCCTCTGCTGTTTCCTGAAGTCCACAATCATCTCCTTAGTTTTGTTGACGTTGAGTGTGAGGTTATTTTCCTGACACCACACTCCGAGGGCCCTCACCTCCTCCCTGTAGGCCGTCTCGTCGTTGTTGGTAATCAAGCCTACCACTGTTGTGTCGTCCGCAAACTTGATGATTGAGTTGGAGGCGTGCGTGGCCACGCAGTCGTGGGTGAAAAGGGAGTACAGGAGAGGGCTCAGAACGCACCCTTGTGGGGCCCCAGTGATGAGGATCAGCGGGGAGGAGATGTTGTTGCCTACCCTCACCACCTGGGGGCGGCCCGTCAGGAAGTCCAGTACCCAGTTGCACAGGGCGGGGTCGAGACCCAGGGTCTCGAGCTTGATGACGAGCTTGGAGGGTACTATGGTGTTGAATGCCGAGCTGTAGTCGATGAACAGCATTCTCACATAGGTATTCCTCTTGTCCAGATGGGTTAGGGCAGTGTGCAGTGTGGTTGAGATTGCATCGTCTGTGGACCTATTTGGGCGGTAAGCAAATTGGAGTGGGTCAAGGGTGTCAGGTAGGGTGGAGGTGATATGGTCCTTGACTAGTCTCTCAAAGCACTTCATGATGACGGATGTGAGTGCTACGGGCGGTAGTCGTTTAGCTCAGTTACCTTAGCTTTCTTGGGAACAGGAACAATGGTGGCCCTCTTGAAGCATGTGGGAACAGCAGACTGGTATAGAGATTGGTTGAATATGTCCGTAAACACACCGGCCAGCTGGTCTGCGCATGCTCTGAGGGCGCGGCTGGGGATGCCGTCTGGGCCTGCAGCCTTGCGAGGGTTAACACGTTTAAATGTCTTACTCACTTCGGCTGCAGTGAAGGAGAGACCGCATGTTTTCGTTGCAGGCCGTGTCAGTGGCACTGTATTGTCCTCAAAGCGGGCAGTTTGATAACATTCTTCTTTGTCAGTTCTATAATGTTCTACTCTGTCAGTTCTGTAACGTTCTATTTTGTCAGTTCTGTAACATTCTACTGTGCCAGTTCTATAGCATTCTACACTGTCAGTTTAACATTCTACACTGTCAGTTCTATAGCATTCTACACTGTCAGTTTAACATTCTACACTGTCAGTTCTACAACATTCTACTCGGTCAGTTCTATAACATTCTACACTGTCAGTTCTATAACATTCTACACTGTCAGTTCTATAACATTCTACACTGTCAGTTCTATAACATTCTACACTGTCAGTTCTATAACATTCTACACTGTCAGTTCTATAACATTCTACACTGTCAGTTCTATAACATTCTACACTGTCAGTTCTATAACATTCCACTCGGTCAGTTCTATAACATTCCACTCGGTCAGTTCTATAACATTCTACACTGTCAGTTCTATAACATTCCACTCGGTCAGTTCTATAACATTCTACACTGTCAGTTCTATAACATTCTACTCAGTAAGTTCTATAACATTCAACACTGTCAGTTCTATAACATTCTGGTCAGTTCTATAACATTCTACACTGTCAGTTCTATAACATTCCACTCGGTCAGTTCTATAACATTCTACACTGTCAGTTCTATAACATTCCACTCGGTCAGTTCTATAACATTCTACACTGTCAGTTCTATAACATTCTACTCAGTAAGTTCTATAACATTCAACACTGTCAGTTCTATAACATTCCACTCGGTCAGTTCTATAACATTCAACACTGTCAGTTCTATAACATTCTGCTCGGTCAGTTCTATAACATTCTACACTGTCAGTTCTATAACATTCTACCCGGTCAGTTCTATAACATTCTACACTGTCAGTTCTATAACATTCTACCCGGTCAGTTCTATAACATTCCACTCGGTCAGTTCTATAACATTCTACACTGTCAGTTCTATAACATTCCACTCGGTCAGTTCTATAACATTCTACACTGTCAGTTCTATAGCATTCTACTCAGTAAGTTCTATAACAGTTTAGTCTCAGTTCTATGTCCGTCATCATGAAGTGCTTTGAGAGACTAGTCCCGACACCCTTGATCCTTACAAATAGGTCACAGGCCGATGGCACACTGCCCTAACCCATCTGGACAAGGGTGCTGTTCATGAGCACCCTCTACTTTGCCCTGTTCTACTTTGCCCTTTCTATAACGTTCTACTCCTTCAGTTCCATGGCCAGACAGTAAATACTTTAGTTTAGAGTTTTCTTGCCACATGGACAGGTACAGTAAAATGCCTTTCTTATAAGCTCTTTTCCCAACAGTGCAGTAATCAATGTCAACATATAGTACTCTAAAATAAAGTATAAGAAAAACACACATCGAAATAAGAAAAACATGACAAAGTATGGCATCAATATACAGGGTCAATTCCAATAACATATTTACAATGTGCAGGGATACTGGTGTTGTAGGGGTAGATATGTATAGAGTTAACGTGACTAGACATGAGGAGTAGCATCAGGAGTAGTAGAAAATATACACTACAAGTATGTGGACACATGCTTGATCATTCCAAAATCATGGGCATTAATATAGAGTTCGTCCCCCCTTTGCTGCTTTAACAGCCTCCACTCTTCTGCGAAGGCTTTCAACTAGATGTTGGAACATTGCTGCGGGAACATGCTTCCATTCAGCTATAAGATAATTAGTGAGATTGGGTATGCTTAGGGTTCTTGTACTGCTGGAAGATGAAACTCTGTTCAGTCTCAAGTCTCTGGAAGACTGAAACAGGTTTCCCTCAAGAATTTCCCTGTATTTAGTGCCATCCATCATTCCTTCAATTCTGACCAGTTTACCAAACATCCCTACAGCGTGATGCTGCCACTACCATGCTTCACTGTGGGGATGGTGTCCTTGGGGTGATGAGAGGTGTTGAGTTGGTGTCAGACATAGAGTTTTCCTTGATGGCCAAAAAGCTCCATTTTAGCCTCGTCTGACCAGAGTACCTTCTTCCATATGTTTGGGAGTCTCCCACATGCCTTTTGGTGAACACCAAATGTTTGCTTATTGTTTTCTTTAAGCAATGGCTTTTTTCTGGCCACTCTTCCGTAAAGGCCAGCTTTGTGGAGTGTATGGCTTAAAGTGGTCCTATGGAAAGATACTCCAATCTCAGCAGTGAAGCTTTGCATCTCCTTTAGGGTTATCTTTGGTCTCTTTGTTGCCTCTCTGATTAATGCCCTTTATGCCCTCCTTGCTTGGTCCGTGAGTTTTGGTGGGCGGCCCTCTCTTGGCAGGTTTGTTGTGGTACCCTATTATTTCCATTTTATTAATAATGGATTTAATGGTGCTCCGTGGGATGTTGGACATTTCAGATATTTTTTTATAACTCAACCCTGATCGTTACTTCTCCACAACTTTATCCCTGACCTGTTTGGAGAGCTCCTTGGTCTTTATTGTGCTGCTTGCTTGGTGGTGCCCCTTGCTTAGAGTTGTTGCAGACTCTGGGGCCTTTCAGAACAACTATATATATATATATATATATATATATACTGAGATATACACTGCTCAAAAAAATAAAGGGAACACTTAAACAACACAATGTAACTCCGAGTCAATCACACTTCTGTGAAATCAAACTGTCCACTTAGGAAGCAACACTGATTGACAATAAATTTCACATGCTGTTGTGCAAATGGAGTAGACAACAGGTGGAAATTATAGGCAATTAGGAAGACACCCCCAATAAAGGAGTGGTTCTGCAGGTGGTGACCACAGACCACTTCTCAGTTCCTACGCTTCCTGGCTGATGTTTTGGTCACTTTTGAATGCTGGCGGTGCTTTCACTCTAGTGGTAGCATGAGACGGAGTCCACAACCCACACAAGTGGCTCAGGTAGTGCAGGTCATCCAGGATGGAACATCAATGCGAGCTGTGGCAATAAGATTTGCTGTGTCTGTCAGCGTAGTGTCCAGAGCATGGAGGTGCTACCAGGAGACAGGCCAGTACATCAGGAGACGTGGAGGAGGCCGTAGGAGGGCAACAACCCAGCAGCAGGACCGCTACCTCCGCCTTTGTGCAAGGAGGAGCAGGAGGAGTACTGCCAGAGCCCTGCAAAATGACCTCCAGCAGGCCACAAATGTGCATGTGTTTGCTCAAACTGTCAGAAACAGACTCCATGAGGGTGGTATGAGGGCCCGACGTCCACAGGTGGGGGTTGTGCTTACAGCCTAACACCGTGCAGGACGTTTGGCATTTGCCAGAGAACACCAAGATTGGCAAATTCGCCACTGGCGCCCTGTGCTCTTCACAGATGAAAGCAGGTTCACACTGAGCACATGTGACAGACGTGACAGAGTCTGGAGACGCCGTGGAGAAAGTTCTGCTGCCTGCAATATCCTCCAGCATGACTGGTTTGGCAGTGGGTCAGTCATGGTGTGGGGTGGCATTTCTTTGGGGGGCCGCATAGCCCTCCATGTGCTCGCCAGAGGTAGCCTGACTGCCATTAGGTACCGAGATGAGATCCTCAGACCCCTTGTGAGACCATATGCTGGTGCGGTTGGCCCTGGGTTCCTCCTAAAGCAAGACAATGCTAGACCTCATGTGGCTGGAGTGTGTCAGCAGTTCCTGCAAGAGGAAGGCATTGATGCTATGGACTGGCCCGCCCGTTCCCCAGACCTGAATCCAATTGAGCACATCTGGGACATCATGTCTCGCTCCATCCAACAACGCCACGTTGCACCACAGACTGGCCAGGATTTGGCGGATGCTTTCGTCCAGGTCTGGGAGAAGATCTGGAGGAGACCATCCGCCACCTCATCAGGAGCATGCCCAGGCGTTGTAGGGAGGTCATACAGGCACGTGGAGGCCACACACACTACTGAGCCTCATTTTGACTTGTTTTAAGGACATTACATCAAAGTTGGATCAGCCTGTAGTGTGGTTTTCCACTTTCATTTTGAGTGTGACTCCAAATCCAGACCCCCATGGGTTGATAAATTTGATTTCCATTGATAATTTTTGTGTTATTTTGTTGTCAGCACATTCAACTATGTAAAGAAAAAAAGTATTTAATAAGAATATTTAATTCATTCAGATCTAGTATGTGTTATTTTAGTGTTCACTTTATTTTTTTGAGCAGTGTATATACTGAGATCATGTGACACTTAGATAGGTGGACTTTATTTAGGTAACTTCTGAAGGTAATTGGTTGCACCAGATCTTATTTAGCGGCTTCATAGCAAATGGGGTCAATACAAACGCACACACAACTTTTCATTTTTTTTAACAGTTTTTGAAACAAGTAATTTTTTTACATTTCACTTCACCAATTTGGAACATTTTGTGTATGTCCATTACATGAAATCCAAATAAAAATCCTTTTAAATTACAGGTTGTAATGCAACAAAATAGTTAAAATGCAGGTTGATGAATACTTTTGCAAGGCACTGTACACCAAACTCCTTAATATACAGTTGAAGTCAGACGTTTACATACACTTAGACATTAAAACTCGTTTTTCAACCACTCCACAACTTTCTTGTTGACAAACTATAGTTTTGGCAAGTTGGTTAGAACATCAACAAAATAGGAAAAACACCAAGGGGGATGAATACTTTAGCAAGGCAATGTATATAACGTATATGATGATTATATGTGAGTGTGTGTAGTCAGCATGAATGTGTGTGTGAGTTAATGAAGTGTTTGTGTGTGTGTGTGTTTGAGTTTCTTTGTGAGTGACTGAGTGTGCATAGAGTAAGTACAAAAAATATGGGTGGCTGGGCCTTCCTTTCACACCACCTGACGTACTGTAGAGGTCCTGGATGGCAGGGAGCTGGGCTCTGATGTACTGGACTGTCCGCATCACCCTCTGTAGCACCATTCGATTGAGAGCGATGAAGTTGCCATACCAAGCAGTAATGCAGCCAGTCAAGATGCTGTCAATGGTGAAGCTGTAGAACTATTTGAGGAAAATCTTTTCAACTCCTGAGAGGGAGGATACGCTGTCGTGCCTTCTTCATGACTGTGTGCTTGTGAGTGGAGGGATAGTTGAGAGTTAACTCTTTGGGATGTGGTGAGTTAGTATGACAGACTTTAGCCCTGTTTATACCTGGTTTTAACATGCAGATCTTGTCCACATTCTTATTGTGCCCCATTTCTAGAGGATTAAAAGACAAATTGTGATCAGATTTTATAAGTGTAAACAGACAAGATCAGACTAGGTTAAGATTAGGATAAGATCAGGATGAAGGACACATGTTAGTGGCAGGTATAAACAGGGTTTGTATGTGGTAGGTAGTGGAGGGAGGGCCTATTCTAGAAAGGTCATTACATTAAAAAAACAGTGTAGAAAATCCATGTGTCAGTCAAGACAAAATAAACTGCTGTTTTTTTTCGGTTCCGTCTGGGGTATGAATGGATCAGACTCTCTCTTTGTAGTCACAGTGTGGTCTGAAGCTGCGGTCAACCTCTGTGTCATGTCTTGACCGTGCCCTAGTTCGCAGTCTAGCTGAGCTTGGGGGGGCTTTGTTTAGTCTGTTACTCACACACACAAGTTAAAAAACGTGTAAGTGGAGCAACATGTCAGGCCCAAGCAAACGGCCCAGTCTTCTGGATTCAATTACACGACCGCATGATCCATCCATACACTCCTCTACACAGCCTTCTGCCTCGGTCCCAGCAAAATCCCTCTCACCTCCAAAAGAATACAAATATGCAACGTGTGATTCATTAACTCTAGGCCCTAAACACAGAGTTCCCACTGTTTTCCCCATGAAAGAGGCTCCTGTCCCCCCCCCCCCCAGGAGGAGCGCAGCAGTGGGCCTAATGGCTATTTTGACTCTTTACTGATCCAGTGTGAAAAAGCCTCTGGATCCTCTTCGTCTTCAGGAGAGCGGTGGCCAGGAGTCACCGGAAACTGTAAAATATCCTTTATTGCTGCAGGGATGGATGGTTTCTAGGCTACAGATGGGGGAAGGAGCTATATGGCTTGTTCTGAAATCAATACATCAGGGCAGCTGTGAGATGTTTGTGTCATGGGAATGGAAAGTGATACTCTTTTCACACACAAAAGGTTGACTGAGGTATATGTTCACAGATTAATGTGAGAGAGGTGAGAATTTCCACATAGCCACTACATGTATCGCTTTATTTCAAAGTAAATTAATAAAACAAAAAACATTTTTGAACACAACTGAAAATCTAATCAGTCAAACAGAATGACGAGTTACAACCGTATCGCTGATAATGTTTCTGCAGCGTTGAGGCCCTGCTTACAAATATGTACTGTAGCCTGTGAAAGCAGGCAAAGGCCAGTCAGTCAGATATAAAAATATTTGTTTCCTGCTTGCTTAAAATGGCACTTTATAATCACACAACTTGTTTTCAGTTACATTTACTTAATAACAGTGGTGACACAATAATACATGTCCTGTACAATACTTTGAAGTTTTGATATTTGATATTTCCTAAGGACAAAAGGATTAAGAAAAGTTGATAAGATAAAAGAGAGAAGGCTATAGGTTTCCATATAATTTCACTCTGCTTCATAAAGTTTAGTGTTAAACTAACAACATCCACAGAGAAAGGGGAAATGACAAGCCAAGGAAGTACTCATACTGTGGCTGCAGAGACCCTGACTTAAAGACATCAAACGTAACATGAAAGCCAGTTCATTGACACATACAGAGTAAAGTAGCAAAACAATTTATATAAGCACAGCTTACACACATATACAATTATACTTTCACATGTAGAAAAAAATAACTGATAAAAGAGGAGACTGGCTGTATCGTTGAAACCCACATTTAAAAAAAATGGAAACAAGCAATAACAAATGTGTAGGAATCATAAGCACTCAAATAGCTTTTCAAACTGTGAAAGTGAAATGTAAGTTTGAATCCACAGCATAAACCACTGTCACTTATGTACTATAGTATGCACATGTTATTTTATATGAATATGTTTTATTCATATCCCATACACTCTAGTT
Source organism: Oncorhynchus tshawytscha (assembly GCF_018296145.1). Taxonomy (NCBI): domain Eukaryota; kingdom Metazoa; phylum Chordata; class Actinopteri; order Salmoniformes; family Salmonidae; genus Oncorhynchus; species Oncorhynchus tshawytscha. The sequence goes on from NC_056440.1 coordinate 12,591,714, forward strand.
CTGTGAGCTTCCTCTTGCAATGTAGTTACTATCATATGCATAAAAACACAACTATTACTGTAGCTATCCCCCTAGAGTCTATTGATGCACCGGTGCATCAATCTAATTACCACAATAAAACAAATCCCCATCAAGATCCTTCAGTTTAAGCTAGAGATATCAGTTCTTGCATGGGCTGCGTCTCAGCCCACCACATCCGCCTATGACGGCCTTCCTCTTCTGTGGTGGAAGGTGGGTACAGGTGGCTACAGTGGTGTTTGTCAGACCATGAGACATCCCGAAAATCGGACTTCTCATGAAAACTGCTGTAGTGTCCACTCTATGGATATATGAGACTCCCACGAACACGATGGGGGTCTCCGTTTTGCTCTACGAACACGATGGGGGTCTCCGTTTTGCTCTACGAACACGATGGGGGTCTCCGTTTTACTCTACTAACACGATGGGGTCTCCGTTTTGCTCTACGAACACGATGGGGGTCTCCGTTTTGCTCTACGACCCCCACGGGACTCATCTGAATGTAACCGGTACCAGTTTTTTTTTAAATGAATGGAAGTATGGAGGTAGTTGTGTGACTACCCAAAAAAGGGGTTAAATATGTGTAAAAAATATATATTTTATATATTTCCTGAGCTTTCTTACATCTCAAAGATATAGGACAGACACTATAAAACCTTAATCCATTTTTTCCATTTATGAATGTGTTATTGAATGCGTTTCTATGGGATTTGGTACTAAAGGCAAAATTCTATATTTCATCAAATACAAATACCTAACATACTATATCAAATAGCTAAATGGTATGACCATTAAAACAATTCCATGTCAACTTATCCTATTGCAGCTGGTTGCCTTCCAATTGTACATTCTACTCGTGAGCTGAATTTGAACAAGCTTGTTGAGTAAATGTACAAATATACATTTGCTGAAAACCACACCCATCATCATATTTCCCATGTCTTAGACTGATTACAGTAAGACACAATACATTCCTTTGGGTCTAGGATAGGGTGATAATTAGATAATTAGCTTCAATTAAATATATATTTTTTTACCTTTATTTAACTAGGCAAGTCAGTGGGTTAACTGCCTTGTTCAGGGGCAGAACAACAGATTTTTCCCTTGTCAGCTCTGGGATTTGATCCAGCAACCTTTCAGTTACTGGCCCCATGCTCTAACTACTAGGCTACCTGCCGCCCCAATTAGCTGGCTTTGATAAACTAATTTACCACTCTTCAAGTTGGGACAAAGTAAACTTGGCATAAAACCAATATAACATGTCTAGACTAAGTCATGCAATTGTGAATTAAACCACAGGAAGTTAATGACTGAAGTATCAAACAGTTTGTGTTGTATTTCTTCTGCTACGTAATATTTCCCAGTAACAATGAATGGTACCATCAGACATTAGTGGTGTAATCTCTTGGCAAAATAGCAGAAAAGTCATGCACAACAACGTTGCATGTGAAATGATAAATAATGGTAATTTTTCTGAAAGTATTAAATTATCTTGAGGTGTAAGACAAGGATGTTCTTTATTGCTTTTCTATTTATTATCGCAATTGAAATACTTGCTATAGCGAGTGTTCCACTATACCATGCCTTTATAAATCAGAGAAGATGTAGCTATAGGGCCTTCCACAGAATAATAATGCACTAATGTATCTGAGCAGCAGAAAAGGGAGGTATCAGTTCACAACCAAAAGTTGTTTGTCTGACCAGACTGACTTCATCCATGATCACTGCCTTTTTATAGGGAAACTTCCACAATGCCTTCAACCTTAATAGACAACATTGTGATAATACCAGATGACTAATCCATCATTACATTTTTTAAATGTTTTATTTAACTAGGCAAGTCAGTTAAGAACAAATTCTTATTTACAACGACGGCCTACACCGGACAAACCCGGACGAAGCTGGGCCAATTGTGCACCGCCCTATGGGACTCCCAATCACGGCCAGTTGTGATACAGCCTGTAGTCACGCCTCTAGCACTGTAGCCATTGTTCATGCCCTTTATGAAACATTATGCAAGGATGTTCTTTATTACTTCTTGATACGGAGCGTTGCTTACCCGTATGTGGGTGAGATTGAAGGAAGGATTTGGAAAGAACCTAAAAGTATGGCATTTACACTAGCTAGCTATTCGATAAGCACAAGGAAAAAATAGCTTAGCATTTTTTTTGCTGGTTTTACTTGTAAAAAGAGAGCATATCCAAAAGTTACTCTTATTTTATGTGGAAAATGTATTACACTGCTCTGAAAACTTACCAAACTATTCCTGAGATATTTACTTATTAGAAACGATTTGAATATCAAACTCACAAAAATGATAACACAATAAAATGTGTTAATTGTGATGGAAATTGTAATAGAGCCATTTTGAACCAGATTAGTTTTTTTATGAAGATGACACCCCCACACATGTGATATTGAAAAATTGCAGAATGTCCTCTCAAAAGGGACAACAGGACCTAAAACAGTGTATGGCCTTAGAGATACAGACCAAAAACGAATAACAATTAGAGAGGACAAAAAATAATTGCAGTCTTACGAGGCCATAGCTCTGTTAAGAGAAGAATGACAACGTAATGCTTCCTTAACAGTTCGCTTGAGTTCAAAAAGCTAATTTGTTTGCCAACAAACCATGACTGACAAAATTGTGAAAGAATGTACTCTCTGAAGACACAAAAAAATTAAAATGGTTTGTATTCGGTATTACGCAACATATTAACAACAAAAAAGGACAACAAAAAGAGGCCAACAACCCCGTTATGGAGTGTAACTGGCTAATTGAAATCAAACTGAAAAATATTGTACTTGTATTCTCAGTACCATGGTTCAACTTAGCCTTACTTCACCTCACTTACATTGCATAAATTTGATTGCATCACACAGAATATTGAGGAAAAAAGGTTTTCAATTATAATGATACAATGATGAGATTCTTACATGAATACTTAGTTGTGAGCATTGGAGAAACATGGAGGAAATTAAATACGATTGCTTGCCACTGTCAGCACTCTCCCCCAGTTATGTTTGGCGTTGTAGTGGAAAACGGATACATCGCAGGTTTATGAAAAGAGTCCATGAATTTACTTTCAACATCAGTCAATGTAATACTAGTATGGTATACAGTTCAATAGATTACAAACCCACTCCCACACCAATGAGAAGAACCACAGTTTAAAAACAAGTTCCACTTACTTTCCGCTGATTCTGGACACACAGCACACACACGCGCAAAAATAATATATTCCTTTGATGAACAACCACCAAGTCCTTTTCCATGTCTCCTTTGGAAGAAGTCATTCATTCACCATTGTCACCATTGTCACCATTGTCACCATAGTCCTGTCTGTTAGAAACAATTTAAAAAACGGTCTATTTGACGATCTGCGGTGGCATAATCGCTGTCTTTGTGGGTGTCTTAGTTTCCAGAGTAGTATCCAAAGTCCCGTCCTTGCCTTTCTTTCGGGGAGGCTTTTTGATGGGGGTCTTCTTTAGCGTCGGGTCCCCCGCACCACCACACCCCTCGACCACTCTAGAGCCGTTCAAGTCCTGCTTCTCCGGGCTCTTGGGGGCGACCTCAGGGGTAGCTGGGTCCTCAACACCAACCATCTTCTGGAGGCTGGTGGTGGTAGGCCGCAGAGGCTTGTTGGAGCCCTGGTGGCCTGGTGTGGGAGCGGTGGTCCGTTTGGCCTTTTGCGGAGGGGTGGGCTTTTCCCGGTCTCCTCGGCCCCGGAGGATCGGGGTGGACAGGCCGTTGGTCTTTACCAGGCCTGTGCCCTCGTTCCGGGTGATGCTCTGAGTCTTCTCCTTGAGCTGTGCGGCCAGGAGTGTGGCGGCCTCTGAGTTCATGTGTGGGTGGATCACTTTGGGGCTCTTGGGCGCCTCCTTAGGGATCTCCACAGCGGCTGCCTTCTTATCGGAGTTGTGGAAGTTGCCGATCTTCTTGAGAGCGTTTTGCACCACTCCATTGATGTGCTCCATGTGGTTCATGTTCTCTCTGGACCTCCCCACCCAGTGGGCCTTGTGTTTGCTGGGGGAGCCATTGACCACCGTCCCCTTTTCCTCTCGGTTGCTCTCCTCCTTGGAATTCTCCTTCAGCCTCTGCCTCTCTTCGCTCTTGGCTGGGCTGTTGCTGGAGCTCCTGGTTGTCTTCACCTTGGGAAATGTTAGCCCCTTGTCCCCCTGGTTCGGCTTCTCCACCTGGAGAGTGGTACCCCCGTTGTTCCCATGGATCCACGACACCTTGGGTTTGGTGGAGGGGTCCGGCGGGCGTGGTTTGGTCCTGGTCTTTCCCCCCGGGGACGGTGGTTTCCTTTTACCCTTGACCTCGATGGTGACCATGCTGTCGCTCCCATCTTCTTCCTCCTTGGAATTCTTGGAGAGGTGTGCAATGCGGGCATAAAGGGCCCCAATGGCTGACTCAGAACTGCTGGTGGAGCCCTCGCTGTCTGAGGACTTGAGGGGCGCTTCACTCCCATCCTGGGGTTTGTAGGTGGTGGCGCTGGTGTCTTTTAGGGAGGTATACCCACCTGTATCATCCTCACTGTGGAAGGCTGCTGCTGGCATCTCAGCCAGAGTGGGACTGCCCTTCACCTTATTCTCATTCAGCGACTCTATAGGACAGGAAGAGAGAACATGGATGAGAGTCAGGTTTAGATTGGATGGTAATGGTGGTCATACATAGGTGGTCAGGAAATACAGTATGACTGCATCATCAGGGATAAAGGATGTAGATGTGAGGCATGTTTACAGTATTTAGATTGTGTGGTCATTATAAATACAGAATTAGAACATACTGTATCATACAGTATCTCTTCTTACTGCCATTTGAAAATAATATCAAGCGATATTGAGACCTCCAAGAATTATTAAAGAAATTCTACGGTACTTTTGTGCTCCCGAAAACGTCACATATGTGCAGATATGTGCGCCACAACAATGCTCTCTCTCTCTCTCTCTCTCTGCTGTGTCCACTGAGCCATTGGGCCCACCTTGCAACCTCATTGGAAAACACTGAGCAGGTTTCTTGCTAGCTGTTACTCAAATATGCCAGCAGCATGCCACCCTGCATACCACTGCTGGCTTGCTTCTGAAGCTAAGCAGGGTTGGTCCTGGTCAGTTCCTGGATGGGAGACCAGATGCTGCTTGAAGTGGTGTTGGAGGGCCAGTAGGAGGCACTCTTTCCCTGGTCTAAAAAAATATCCCAATGCCCCAGGGCAGTGATTGGGGACACTGCCCTGTGTAGGGTGCTGTCTTTCGGATGGGATGTTAAACGGGTGTCCTGACTCTCTGAGGTCATTAAAAGATCCCATGGCACTTATCGTAAGAGTAGGGGTGTTAACCCCGGTGTCCTGGCTAAATTCCCAATTTGGCCCTCAAACCATCATGGTCACCTAATAATCCCCAGTTTACAATTGGCTCATTAATCCCTTCCTCTCCCCTGTAACTATTCCCCAGGTTGTTGCTGCAAATGAGAACATGTTCTCAGTCAACTTACCTGGTAAAATAATGGATAAATGAAAAAATGGCAAGGGGTGGAACCTCATTGGCTGGAACTCAAATTGCTATGGGTCAAAGCTTGCAGTACTCAAAATTGCAAGCACAGCTTCCAGAAAACAGTCACTTTCAAGCTAGGGATTCATAGCTAATTGAGGTAATTCTGCTCATAGATCATGTATGAATTACACATTGACACATCCAGCCCAAAGCGGGAGGTTTAAATACTTACTTGGTCGCCAAAGTACCGGTCTAACTAAAATTGTTTCTGGGAAATCTAACTTCTCAAACAATACAAAAAAACTGGTGGGCATGGATATTTTCCAACAAACTGCAAGGAGTGAGTCATGAATTGCACATGTGCCATTTTCTAAATTTACCATTACATTTCCTGTTCATGCTTTTGCAGCCACACTGTAAAAAGCAAATATAACTAATTGCTTGAGCATTATTCTGTCAGGAAAATAAATTGAGCTAATGTATGAACGTTTGTTCAGTCAACAAATTTGCTCACATGTATAAATGTATAAGAACTATAAGAATAAAATAAAAAAACATGTTTCCCGTTGGAAGGTTACACTGTACTTCGGTTCAGCTATGCTCAAATGTTGAGCAAACTCACAATCCTATTGCAGCTGGTTGCCTTACAATTGTACATTAAACCAACACATACTACCCGAGGTGAGCTGAATTTAAACAAGCTTGTTGAGTAAATTTACAAATGTATGTTTGCTCAAAACCACGCCCATCATCATATTTTCCAGCATTCTCTATTGCAGGTAATAATTTGAACTTTATTTTTTATTATTAAAAAATGACACATGGGGGAAGGAACTGGGCTCAATGGCACACGATAAGGAGAACTTACTATCCTATTCATCTAATTAGCTTTCCAGAGGTGTGTGACTCACAGTGCCCTTGTGACAAACAAATCCCACTCCAAGAGAGTGTTAGTACGTGTGAGTGTGCATGCATCCGTTCGTGCCTACATGTGTTTATTTGTGAAGTTGACGTGTCAAATCAAATCACAGTGTTTGTTTTTCTTTCCTGACGACTTCATGGGATTTCACATTGTTTCGACGGGGCCACCTTCACTGTGTGTGTGTGTGCATGCGTCCGTGCTTGTGAGGGTGTAATTACTCACCTTCACTGTGTGTGTGTGCATGCGTCCGTGCTTGTGCGTGTGTAATTACACACCTTCACTGTGTGTGTGTGCATGCGTCCGTGCTTGTGAGGGTGTAATTACTCACCTTCACTGTGTGTGTGTGCATGCGTCCGTGCTTGTGAGTGTGTAATTACACACCTTCACTGTGTGTGTGTGCATGCGTCCGTGCTTGTGAGGGTGTAATTACTCACCTTCACTGTGTGTGTGTGCATGCGTCCGTGCTTGTGAGGGTGTAATTACTCACCTTCACTGTGTGTGTGTGCATGCGTCCGTGCTTGTGAGGGTGTAATTACTCACCTTCACTGTGTGTGTGTGCATGCGTCCGTGCTTGTGAGGGTGTAATTACACACCTTCACTGTGTGTGTGTGCATGCGTCCGTGCTTGTGAGGGTGTAATTACTCACCTTCACTGTGTGTGTGTGCATGCGTCCGTGCTTGTGAGGGTGTAATTACTCACCTTCACTGTGTGTGTGTGCATGGGTGTAATTACTCACCTTCACTGTGTGTGTGTGCATGCGTCCGTGCTTGTGAGGGTGTAATTACTCACCTTCACTGTGTGTGTGTGCATGCGTCCGTGCTTGTGAGGGTGTAATTACTCACCTTCACTGTGTGTGTGTGCATGCGTCCGTGCTTGTGAGGGTGTAATTACTCACCTTCACTGTGTGTGTGTGCATGCGTCCGTGCTTGTGAGGGTGTAATTACTCACCTTCACTGTGTGTGTGTGCATGCGTCCGTGCTTGTGAGGGTGTGTTTGCTTGTGCGTGCGTAATTACTCACCTTCATGGGGAACACAGTACACAGGGCCATCATCACTGGGTTCCTCTTCGAAGGAATCAAAGGACTCCTGGGAGGACCAGGAGGAGGGGCTGGGCAGCTCGGCTACAGAGGGGGGCTCGATGAAGCTGCAGTTGAATGTGTTCTCAGGGTGGTGGGCTACTGGAGGGGTTAGGACACAGAGAAACAGGGTCAGAGAAGGAGAGGGAAGGGAATGGGACAACCTAACAAGAACAACAGATGGAGATGTGGGGTTTGTTGGGTATGTAATGAAAGATAAAGGATGGCTTGAGACAAAGTTATGTTTGAAAAGATATAAAACTGTTGTGTGATGACGTGAATGATCAAGTCTTTGATTTGTGGGTGTGCATTGGACATTTTAATATCTGGTCTATCTATTCTTTGAACAAAAGCATTTACTGAGAAATTAGCTAGCGAAAGCTATTTTTCCTAAATGTAGGTCCTCCCTCCCTCCCTCCATGTTGGTGTATTCTGCTGACCCTTCAGTCTGAGGACAGCTGTGATCTGTTTGGGACGCCTGTGGTTGCTCTTCTCCTTTCCCCATCTGGCAGTGGACTAACTGACTGTGTGTGACTGGGCGTTAACTGGACACTGACCACATCAGATTCGTCTACATACATCCCCCCCCTCCACCCGATGACACATGAGCCCATCCATTTGTTCTCCGCTGACGCTAAGCTAACCCTAAACCATGTTTCGGCTGAAAGATCCCCACTAACTACCCCAAGTCTCTATGTATTGGATTTCATTTATTTGACAGTTTGAAACACAATTCCGCCACACAAGCAGATTTACTGCATGTAAAATCATCGAGGAAGAACCAATAAAGTTTTACAACATATCTCCATTTTGGTCCTTATTGTGGTATAAGATATGGTTGTGGTATAAGATATGGTTGTGGTATAAGATATGGTTGTGGTATAAGATATGGTTGTGGTATAAGATATGGTTGTGGTATAAGATATGGTTGTGGTATAAGATATGGTTGTGGTATAAGATATGGTTGTGGCATGGACGTCATCTTCCAAACTGTAAAACAACTGAATTCTAGTAACAACAACATGGCCAGGTGTAGTACAGCTACAACTAAATGACTAGCAGGAGATGTGTCAACACAAGGGCAGCAGAATTCTATTACTCTCACAACGCTCGTGAAATCAGGGGACTTTATTGGTGGGAATTTCCACTGACAGCTGAGCTTATTATAAGGATATCCAGCAGACTGCACAGTCTAGGAATGAATACTTCGGATATTGTTCCTGGAAAAATTGCAATACTACTGTACAATGGTGACTGGATGATCATATTAAAGGAACGTGACTTGATGTAGATTACATTGGTTGGATTGTAGCAAAGGCAGTAGGTTAGAAACAATATACGGTAAACAATACCCACCCAGATATTTATCCAGGAAAATAACTTCATAGCTGCTTTTCATCAAGACAAAAAAATATTTTGCTCAAATTCAATGAAGGCCATACATACATACATACATACATACATACATACATACATACATACATACATACATACATACATACATACATACATACATACATACATACATACATACATACATACATACATACATACATACGTCTGACTGTCTTTATGAGTGGTTTGCACTTTCTCTATTGTAGCAGCCCTTCTGTGATTGACTAAAGAGAACAGACAATACCCATGCAATGTGGGTAGCAGAGTGGCCCTAAACTCATTGACTAACTAACCAAATGCTGTACTAGACTATAGCAGACAGACAGTACTGGTGCAGTGGCCATTTGGTATAGCATAGGACGGGGGGAGGAAACTAGGTGGTCGGGGGGCCGGAACATAATTATAATTTGTACATTGCAAATTGACCACAACTAAGCCCAAAAAGAGGTTGCATTTAAAAATAAGTCATTTCCTACCCTGGTTACATTGAGACACGATCACATATATCTCTTTTTTTATTTTATTAATCGGGAATACTTTTCTAAATCAATTTTTTTTTTAAAAATCTGAATTCCTGGTGATTTTACAGTCTTTAAAAAAAAAATTATACAAAAACTAAAATCATAGTTTTACTTAAAAACTTTGGGGGGCGTCGCCTGTTGCCGACCCCTGGTATACACTCTTAGAAAAAAGGGTTCCAAAAGGGGTTTTCGGCTGTCCCCATAGGATAACGTATGAACCGATAAGTAGAACCCTTTTTGGTTCCGAGTAGTACCCTCTGTAGAAATAATACACGGTTCTTCAAAGAGTTCTCCTATGGGGACAGCAGTAGAACCGTTTTAGGCTATTTTTAACTATATTTTTTCTATGAGTCTAGGGTCTATTGTAAAGTAACTAAGCATCCGTTATCTTAACGCAACAGTAAACAAACAACTGCTGTCCTTGGATGTTCACACCAGACTAAATGTCCAGAGCCGCATTCATTCTTGAGAGAGAGACAGGACGCCACTGAAAGCCCAAAGCCCTGCCTACACAGAGGCCAACGTTGGACAACCGTACCCCAGCTGCACAGTCCTATAATAGCTGCCTGTGAGGCCAACAACACTGGAGCAGGTGGTCCCACTCTACATCACTTTCACAGGGAAGCATTCGGACATGTAACTGCATCCCAAATGGCACCCTATCCCCTATAAAGTACACTATTTTTGACCAGAGCCCACACACAGAGTGCCACGGAATGGGAATGGGGGAAGCCAGCCGAGCGTCAGATAGCTAGCTATAGTATAGGGCATGGAATGACAAAGTCTAAGCAGTTTGGAGGTTTAATAAGTAGAGGAGTGGGATGGGGGAACGTTTACATATTGAGAAGCAGAGGAGCGGAGGAGCTATGCAAAAGACAGAGCAAACGTTTTCTTCCTCATCCTCCTCCCTCTGTTTCTCTTTCCTTTTATCTTGGGATGGGTGAGAATTTGTGTATGAAGGAGCTAAATTACCTATGCAAAAACAGCACACATGATTTCTTCCTATTTCTCCCCTGTTCCTCTTTCCTTTTCCACATCTGTTGTAGTGTGTTGACTCCAGTGTGGATAAATCATAGGTCTGACACAGGTTGGGGTAAATTTGGCCACTTCCTGTTTTGAATCCAGTGGGCCTCCTGCGGAATGTTGCAGGGACTGAAGGAGCCCCTGGGAGGGTAGAGTTTCAAAACGCTGGCAGGCAGGCCACGCTTCTGTAGGCAGGCAACGAGGAAAGCAGAGCAGAGTGGCCTGGCTCTGGGGAGGGAGGGAGAGGCTGACCAGTTTATCCCCCTTATGAACAAGAGGAGAATCTATAAGCTTCAGTGGGAGAATGACTGTAAAATGAATTGGGTTGTCGTTTAATATCTCTGTGTTGTCATGTATTCTTGAATGTGAGGGAGGAAACTTAAGAGAGAATTGGTTTTGGCTTGGACCAAAAACTCTATTCTACTCTCTGAAATTCCCAAAGTGGTAGTTTGTTCTAGTTGATTGCAACCCAGGCATGGCATATGCTTTGTGTATACAAGAATGAAAGGGCTTGTTTGTTTGAAAGGAGGTCGGACGCTCTGACTTTTAACAAATGCAATTTCTAAAGCCTCGGGCCGATTGTTTATAAGTTACAGTAAACTTTGAGGGTGTTTAAAAAAAATACTGTTAATGTGCCATGACACAAGACAAGTCTCTGACAAAGACAATACTGTTCCAGTGTGTGTTTCTATGCAGGCGTGATGAAGACAGCTGTTAGCTGAACTAGTCCGCTGAAGAAGAGAAGAAGCACATGCTACTCATTGTGAAAGAGAGGAGAAGTGAAACAAGGTCACCACTGTTTAACTCCTTCATCACCACTGGTGTTTTAAAGGCCTTTAAAATGTGTAATATTACTCCGTAGAGTGACTACAATGATGTCCACAAATAGGGCACTTCTACAGCCCTTCAAAATATACTATACTCAGACCATCCACGCATTCAGAGGCAGATGTCCATGATTCAATTGATCTCCTACATAGCAGAGCCAATGCATCCTGGCCAACGCCAATTCAGAACATGGACTGTCTTAATATTCCAGAAGGCATCTGGGTAGAAAGGGAAGAGTTATTCAGTATGTAAGCCATGTGTAATGTCCTTAAAGCTGACCTGAGATGGGTCCTGACAGACAGACAATCCAAACCTCCCTCCCTCCACACACACACAGACAGACAGGAGCTATTCTCCACATTACGAATAACACAGCAGCCTTTGATAAGGTATCACTCAACACCAATCAGACGTACCGGAGCACCACACCACTACACTGACCCTTTCTGTCTCAGCCTTCATCCCACTAGGAGAGGAGCTCAGGAGAGAGGAAGTGAGGGGTTGTAATAATATGAACACTTGGTATTTAAGGGGTGCCAAGAATAATAAGGCCCGCAACCATTGCATTCCTCTCAGATGAAACCCCAAACCCATTTGGCAGCTGCAGTACACTTTTCAACCCTATTTATTGTCTGAAAACCACTCAACATAGTCACAGAGACAGGTCACAGAGCAAAGGGAAAATTAAAATGCTCTCTCTCTCTTTTGCTGAAGAGATCGAGGTTTGTAATGACTAGAGACACAGAAACTATTAGGTCATCAAGAGACATGAACTAAGGAGGTATAAGGACAGCAACAGTGGCTCTATTCGTGTCCAAAATGGCACTTCTTTTCACCAGAGCCCTTAAGAAATAGGGTGCCATTTGGGACACAAAAGCAGCCTCTGTCTTGGCATAGTGAAGGCAGTAGCCTATCAGGGAGGAGGGATTAGGGCTTACCGACTACTTTAGGCAGCTTCTGCCGTCTCAGTGGGATCCGGGGGAGTTTGGTGCTGATTCGGCTGAATCGTCCACACAGGATCCGCCTGGCTTTTTTACTGTTGGTAGAGTTGTCTTGGTCAGAACTGAGGGAAAGAGGGAGGGTGACGCCATGGAAAACATACTCAATTACTAAGCCATACAAACCGATTCAAATGTGGGTGAGGTTCATCTACATTGACACGCTTGCAGTATGAGCTACATGCCATGGGCCACTTGAAGAAAAAGACCACACACACTATCATACTGACCCATTTTGGATTTGGCAACATAAGATATACTGTGCAGGATCTTTAAACTCAGTTGTAACCTATAACAAGGACCCACAGTCTTTCCTGATCAGGTATCACGACCAGGAAAAACTCATGGCCCTAACTATACTGTATATACTGTAATACTATATATCAAAATACTCATGGCCCTAACTATACTGTATATACTGTAATACTATATATCATTGCTGTCAAAATAAAAATATTGTAACTCCATTTGTGCCTTTTTTTCCCCCGACAGTGACGATACAAGATAAAAGGGTAAAAACTCTTTAAAGGATGTAGCCCTCTGCTATTTAACAAGGAATGGCCCTTCATCCCATCACGCGGCCTCACCCTACACCAGGCCTGTGTCTGTCACTCACTTCTGGTGGTGTTTATTTCTGCAGAGGCAGCAGCAGCAGAGGAGTGAGAGGAGGACAATGAGCAGAAAGAAGACCAGGGTTCCCGCCGCGATCACACCCATCCTCTGGTTAGGCTCTGAAACAGCAGACAGACAGACACAAGCAGGGGTTTATGGGTGTGACACACTGGTACAGATTGCCAGTGCCAACCAGAGCCATCTGTATATATCTGGTGCTGAACTCCCAGAACCAAGACTCTGGAGCTGAAACTCAAGCTTCTGTACCATGATGTGGGCATTGAAGAGATATCCAATAGAGTTAAGTAATAGATGTTAAATTCAGCCATGCATGCAACAGCCCTCCTCTCTATAAATCACCAGTCTCTTTATCCATCTCCTGTTGTGGATCCACTTAACTGACTTCTAGAAGCATCCACTGAACCCTATCCTTCACTCACTCTGTTACCCCTCTGCTATGATTCCCTTTACTCCCATAATTCCTTCATGATTTAGAAGCACTCTCCCTTTCTAGGCTGGTTACACATAAAACTCAGTGTCTCCTGACCCCTCCAGTCTCAGCCTCCAGTATTTATGCTGCAGTAGTTTATGTGTCGGGCGGCTAGGGTCAGTCTGTTATATCTGGAGTATTTCTCCTGTCTTATCAGGTGTCCTGTGTGAATTTAAGTATGCTCTCGCTAATTCTCTCTCTTTCTCTCTTGGAGGACCTGAGCTCTAGGACCATGCCTCAGGACTACCTCGCCTGATGACTCCTTGCTGTTCCCAGTCCACCTGGCCGTGCTGCTGCTCCAGTTTCAACTGTTCTGCCTGCGACTATGGAACCCTGACCTGTTCACCGGACGTGCTACCTGTCCCAGACCTGCTGTTTTCAACTCTCTAGAGACAGCAGGAGCGGTAGAGATACTCTGAATGATCGGCTATGAAAAGCCAACTGACATTTACCCCTGAGGTGCTGACCTGTTGCACCCTCTACAACCACGGGGATTATTATTATTTGACCCTGCTGGTCATCTATGAACATTTGAACATCTTGGCCATGTTCTGTTATAATCTCCACCAGGCACAGCCAGAAGAGGACTGGTCACCCCTCATAGCCTGGGTCCCCTATAGGTTTCTTCCTAGGTTCTGGCCTTTCTAGGGAGTTTTTCCTAGCCACCATGCTTCTACACCTGCATTGCTTGCTGTTTGGGGTTTTAGGCTGGGTTTCTGTACAGCACTTTGTGACATCAGCTGATGTAAGAAGGGCTTTATAAATACATTTGATTGGCAAGCATCTCTAGGCCTATGGAGCCCTGATCAAAAGTGGTGCACTGTAAAAGGAGAGCAATTTCAGATGCAGCCTTAATCACCACAGACACACTGCAGCCAGATGGCACCACTAGCAGTTAGATAAATACTGGTGGCCCCTGGCCCTCTATGCCCCTCTGCTGTCATAGAGGCTATGGAAGAATGGTTGTGTGTCCTTGGTGTGGCGTGTTCACAGCTGGATAAAGGAAGGGACTGGCCTGGCACACTGACCCAGTGACATCCTCACCGCTTCCCAACATGCCCATTTGCCGAAACCTCTGGTGACCTCGTTTCCTCTCCTCCCGCTATCCCATCTCTTTTCCTCCTCCAGTTCTCTCTCTCTCTCTCTTACTCTCTATTCAATCTTTATCACTCTCTTTGCTTTATTCTCTCTACCATCCTCCCTCACTCGCTCTCCATTTCTCTCCCTCTACCATCCTCCCACTCGCTCTCCCATCCTCCTCACTCTTTCTCTCTCTGTCTCTCTCTCTGTACCATCCTCCCTAACTCTCTCCCTCTTTCTCTCTCTACCATCATCCCTCACTTGCCCTCTTTCTCTCTCCACCATCCTCCGTCACTCTCCCTCTTTCATCCTCCCTCACTCTCCCTCTTTCTCTCCCATCCTCCCTCACTATGTATCTTTTAACTCTCGCTCTCCCTTTCTTTCCCCTTACTTTCCTTCTCTCTCACCTCCCTTCGTCTCTCCCTCCTCCCCCCCGTCTCTCCCTCCTCTACCCCCCCACTCGCTCTCCATTCCCTCTCTCCCTCTCTGTCTCTCTCTCTGTACCATCCTCCCACTCGCTCTCCCATCCTCCCTCACTCTTTCTCTCTCTGTACCATCCTCCCTAACTCTCTCCCTCTTTCTCTCTCTACCATCATCCCTCACTTGCCCTCTTTCTCTCTCCACCATCCTCCGTCACTCTCCCTCTTTCTCTTCCATCCTCCGTCACTCTCCCTCTTTCTCTTCCATCCTCCCTCACTCTCCCTCTTTCTCTCCCATCCTCCCTCACTATGTATCTTTTAACTCTCGCTCTCCCTTTCTTTCCCCTTACTTTCCTTCTCTCTCACCTCCCTTCGTCTCTCCCTCCTACCACCCCCCCCCACCCGCTCTCCATTTCTCTCCCTCTACCATCCTCCCACTCGCTCTCCCATCCTCGCTCAATCTTTCTCTCTCTCTGTCTCTCTCTCTGTACCATCCTCCCTAACTCTCTCCCTCTTTCTCTCTCTACCATCATCCCTCACTTGCCCTCTTTCTCTCTCCACCATCCTCCGTCACTCTCCCTCTTTCTCTCCCATCCTCCCTCACTATGTATCTTTTAACTCTCGCTCTCCCTTTCTTTCCCCTTACTTTCCTTCTCTCTCACCTCCCTTCGTCTCTCCCTCCTACCCCCCCCCCCCACCCCCTGACTCTCTCTCTCTCTCCAGCTGGATAGGAACAAGCCCAACAAACACAGTCATAAAAAAGGACACCAGGCATTCTGGAAAGGCCATCAGGCCTCCTTCATGTTAACTCTACTTCAGTAACCTGAATAAACGTGTGTTAGTGCTTGCTGTCTCCATCCAACTCACAGACAGAGAAGCCATACATGTGCTGCGTCACTGTTAGCAACTGGCTATTTAGACATTTGGGACCTTCATGTAGATTGCACACATTTTATATGATCTCCATGGTCGCGTGTAGGCAGGGGTGAGCTTTCTTTACATCCTGCATTCCTTAAAAAAATCTACTATACGTTTTTTAACACTAGAAGCACCAGGGTTTTTTAACACTAGAAGCACCAGGGTTTTTTAACACTAGAAGGACCAGGGTTTTTTAACACTAGAAGCACCAGGGTTTTTTAACACTAGAAGGACCAGGGTTTTTTAACACTAGAAGGACCAGGGTTTTTTAACACTAGAAGGACCAGGGTTTTTTAACACTAGAAAGAACAGGGTTTTTTTAACACTAGAAGGAACAGGGTTTTTTAACACTAGAACCACCAGGGTTTTTTAACACTAGAAGCACCAGGGTTTTTTAACACTAGAAGCACCAGGGTTTTTTAACACTAGAAGGACCAGGGTTTGACTCCCTTAGTACTCCGCTAAGAACACCTTTATTACATCTTAATATTCAGTCTTGCGGCGTGGCTGCCTTCAAAAACAACAATCTAACGTTTTCCCAAATCTGGAAAAGTGAATGAGGAAATAGAGAGCGGATTCCTTACGTAGGTTGCAGGCCCCAGACACTGGGTTACAGTTGTTGTCGTGACAGGTGCAGGTCTGTGCACAGTTCACTCCATACTGACCCATCTGACACGTCATGTTGCAGCTAGAAGACAGACAGATACAACATCTTAGTGACTGAGACAGGTGCATTGAAATAGACAGGGAATAAACTAGTAATGTACTACAATGACTATATGAAGCTCCCTCTGCACTGACTAACTACTTCTACTGGCGCTGACTGAATAATGCTTTCATGTATAGGATCTTAATTTGATCACTCTTTTGTTGCTGAGAATTTTCCTGGAATGCAGATTCACAGAAAACCCACACAAACAAGGTTATATTAAATATGTAATGTAGCCTACTTTTTGCCAAATAATAGCCTAACCACCGATCAAGCGACACTATGGACTAAACGTTCAAATCCTGTGCTGCAGGATTATTTTACTGTGACAAAAGGGGTCAAATTAAGATCCTACATCTGTACGGAAAAACAGGAGTTTTTCCCAACCACTAGTGACCTGGGCACTAGAAATATGTTAGGGTCTAAAGGGTTTCCTGGTTCGGCCATGTAATCAGGAAACCTCTAGGCGTGAAGCATGAGTGCGTACAAAAAAACTAAAAAAAAATGGAACATTCTGTCTGAGTATTGTAGACATGAGGGTGTAAACAGGATGCTTTGATGCGAGTTTCATTCACATGACTTACTATGTCCCGTAAAATCCTGGGTCACACAGGCACTCTCCGGTGGCAACGTGACAGACGCCGTTGAAACAGTGGCTGCAGTCATTCTCACAGTTATCCCCATAAGTCCCGTTGGGACAACGCACCTCACACCTAGAGGACAGGACAGGATGGGACACAACAAGAAGCAATATGGATTATAGTCATTGTAATGATGAAAAATAACAAAGAAAATAGTGAGTCTCAGAGCCATAAGCGATGCATGCAAGCACAAGTTCAAACCTCTGATGTAGTGACTATAAGACAGAATCTACGTAAATCACATACTGAAAAGTACTGTGTACACTCAGAACATTAGCACAGGATGAGCGCATTGGTTAGTACAAGTTCAAATCTTAGAAATTATTCTTTCAAGTGCTTGAAATGGAAATACAAAAAGTCTGAATGACATGTTGGCATGAGAACAAGTGGACAACATGACTGCACTAAACAATAAAGATAATGTGTTTTTCCACATCATCTGTCGACATCAAATGTTATTTGAAATTCTACAAAGTTAAATACCCATTAGGGCAATAAATATTTAGTCTCCTACTAAACAACTACAATGAACCCTAATGGAATGTGAACATGTGTGTCTGTGTGTGTGCTTGTCTGTGTGCTTGTCTGTGTGTGTCTGTGTGTTTGTCTGTGCGCGCACACACACACACACACACACACACACACACACACACACACACACACACACACACACGTTTGTGTACCCCTGTCCGTGGTTCCAGGTGTATACAAGAGGCCTCTCTCACCTGTCCCCGATCCAACCGGGGTTGCAGTGGGAGCACTTTCCGTCGATGTGGTTGCAGAAGTGGCCGTCTTTACACGGAGGACACACATCCAGGCAGTTCTCTCCGAAGAAGCCTGACAGGCACATCTGGTCACACTTGGTCCCGTTCCAGCCCCTCTCACAGGTTACACACCTGCCCTCAGTTATCTTACAGGGCTGCTGCCCCTTACAGTGCCCACACCTGGGGGGGAGAGAGAGACATTAGAACACCTGGGGGGAGAGAGGCCGAAAGAGGGGGAGACATTAGAATAGAAGTGGAAACATTGGTTGTATGAAAAATGGCACCATATTCCTTATGTAGTGCAGAGAGAAAGTATTGCACTATATGGAAATAGGGAGCTTTTTGGACGAAGCCGAGTCTCATCACGATTTGGGAGCAGCATGTCTACTGGATGACATTTTGGTCAGTTTTGGTAATATCTCATAGTTTTAGTGCTGTCAAAATAATGCCTTATGTGTAAGACAACACTTGATGATTTGCTACATTTGGGACCTGTATACATATTCAATGTGTGTAGTACAGATGTAGGATCTTAATTTGATCACCCTGTTGCAGAACTTTTAATGTATTTGAGGTTTTAAAAATGCTTCTGAACTTTGTAATTTCCACTTTTAGATTTTATACCTGATTTTCCCTTAAGAAAAATGTATCAACTCCTCCAGAATTGTCCATTAATTATAATCCACATAATAATTCACATGTCCTGTTGCAGCAAACTGGCTCAAATTAATATTCTACACATGTACCTATCCTTAGAATATCAACAACACTGAGGTTAGAGAGGTGTGGGAAAGTTGCTACATTGCGGTTGTACAGTCGTGGCCAAAAATATGGGCACCTTTGTACTTTAGTAGAATAATGCACCATTTCTTCCAGAAAACCATTGAAATTAAAACATATTTTGGTATCCACATACTGTATGTATGCGTTTGGTGTGCAGTTGAACAAAACAACAAAAAACAAACAAAAAAAATCTGAATAATATAGTAAACTTATTCCACAAAGAAATCCTAAAATATCCCGGACAATAATATTTGAACCTTCTAGAAGTAGTTCGAAATAATTAAATTTCAAGCATGTGATTCTCCTTTACTTTGGAAATGAGCTCACCTGTGGTGAGTTGCAGGTGCCTGCAATATATAAATCATTAAAATAGGAGGTCAGACACAAGATTGTAGCCAAGCATGGACAATCTGAAGGCTACAAGTCCACCTTCAGAGACCTTGAAGTTACTTTTCCACTGTATGTATCTAGAAGTTTAAGGCCCATGCCGCTGTAGCCAACCTCCCTGGACGTGGCCACAAGAGAAAACTTGATGGAAGATTGCAGTGAAGGATTGTTTGAATGGTGTAGAAAGCACCTCGGTCAACTGTCCCACAGATTCAAGCTGACGCTCAGACACAAGGTAGGACAGTTTCAACGCACACCATCGTTGCCAACTGAATGAAAGGGGGTTATATGGTAGGAGACCCAGGAGGACCCCACTGCTGTGAGAAAGACATAACAAAGCCTGAATTCAATTTTCCAAAACACACCTGAACATGCCCAAATCCTTCTGGGAGAATGTCCTGTGGACAGATGAGACTTTGAGAGCTTTGCTGACACATGTTCATGGCATCATGGAAATACCAAGGCATTTTTGAGCGGAATGTCGGACCCTGTGTCAAGAAAGCTGCGTCTCCGTCAAAGGTCATGGTTCTTCCAGCAGGAAAAGACCCCAAACACACTTAAAACAGCACTCAGGAATGATTCAAGACAAACGCTGGACTGTTCTGAAGTGGCCAGCAATGAGTCCAGATCTAAATCCCATTGAAAACTTGTGGAGGGATCTGAAAACAGCAGTTAGGAGAAGGCACCCTTCTAATTTGGGAAAGCTGGAGCCGTTTGCACAAGAAGAGTGGGCCAAACTGCCAGTACAGAGATGCAGGAAGCTCATCAATGGCTGTAGGAAGCACTTGATTGCAGTTATTTTTACCAAAGGCTGTGCTACCAGATATTAAGTCTAGGGTGTCAAAAAATGTGCCATTTCTGTTTATTTTCTGATTTAAATGGATATATTCAGTTCTGAATCAAAACAAAGGTTCTGTAATATTAACAGTGAAATAAAGAATTGTGGAGACCAAATACTTGTTAATTTCAACTTATTTTTTCGTGGTGTCCAATTGGTAGTTACAGCCTTGTCTCATCACTGCAACTCCCGTACAGACTCGGGAGAGGCGAAGGTCGAGAGCCGTGCGTCATCTGAAACACAACCCAACCAAGCCGCACTGCTTCTTGACACAATGCCCACGTAACCCGGAAGCCAGCTACACCAATGTGTCGGAGGAAACACCGTACACCTGGCGACCATGTCAGCATGCACTACGCCCGGTCCACCACAGGAGTCGCTAGCGTGTGATGGGACAAGGCCATCCCTTCCGGCCAAACCCTCACCTAACCCGGACGACCCTTGGCCAATTGTGCGCCACCCCATGGGTCTCCCAGTTGCGGCCGGCTGCGACAGAGCCTGGACTCGAACCTAGAATCTCTAGTGGCACAGCTAGCACTGAGATGCAGTCCAATTTCAACTTATTTTTAGGGAAAATTGTGAGTTACCTGAAAAAAGTACAAGGGTGCCAATATTTTTGGCCACGACTGCATAACACCAGTTCTGCAGACCCTGAACAAGGTTATCCACTTCAATTGAATGGCTTCAGCATATTGGATGATTATTATGAGATAATGTGAACACAAATTCCCCAGTATTTCCCTATTAAACTGTTGCTCCATGACCTAACATGTTGAAGATATGTTAGGAGTTATCAGCTGGAGCTTATGTCAATTCATATTTTTAAATAAACACTGTATAATATAGATAGACTATAATATGGATTTGAACGTTAAGATCCTTGGCAAAAATAGAGAGAAACTTGTGCTTTAGGATCATTGGCTTTTTATGTTTCACATCTGTTACATTTTCCTTAAAAATGTATGTTCCCTATTCTGTTGGAATAATACTCCCTCTCCAGTGAACTCAAATGTTTCCCTCCAGTGTTTTGGTTCCTCACCTGTTCTTGCAGTTCTGTCCATAGAATCCAGCGGGACACGGTTCCCTGCAGAACTTCCCTCGGTACCCCGGGGTACAGGTACACGAGCCGTCCGCCTGGTTGCACTTCCCATGGATACACTGACAATACCTCTCGCATCGGGGGCCCCAATGTCTCTCCTGGCACTGGCACCGACTCGTGAACTGCTCGCATGGTGAGTTATTACAGTTACACTGGATGGCACAGTTCCTCCCCGACCAACCTAGACTACAGTTACACCTTCCTGTGTTTTGGTCACAAACAGAGTTGAGACTGCAGTAGCAGTTGTTAGCACACTGAGGGCCCCAGAAGCCATGGTGGCATGTGCACGAGCCCGTGTCCTGGTCACACTTGCCCTTCTGGCAGAGGCAGGGCTTCTCGCAGTTGGGCCCCCAGCGGTTGGGGTTGCACGTGCACTTGCCCGTCATGTCGTCACAGTGGCCGTTGGGGAAGCACTGGCACTTGCCCTTGCAGTCGGGGCCCCAGAATTGGGTTGGGCACTCTGGGGAAGAAGGATAGAGACCTTTTCAGATGATCACCGGAACTTCACAAGTCAAGGAATATAACGTAGAATGGCTTCAACATGTCCCTTCTGTTGGTTTAGGACAGCATATTCAACACCATTTATTCAGAGCTGACAGTTCAGTTTAATTTCAACTATTAACTGTAACATAATGGTTCCCTTGACAATGAAAGTACAAGTCAAGGCCATGAAAGTGATTTGAATATATACGTTTCAAATATAGTATCACAAAAGCAAGTTGCTTACTTGTATCACAACTGGCTCCGAAATATCCATGGCGACAGCGACATTCATTGGGCCTGACACACACCTCATTCTCCTTACAGGTAAAGTTCCCTACACAAAGAGCTGGTGGGAGGAGGTGAATATTGAATTATTATTAGCAATATCCACAACATGAAAACCTACCATGTTGTGATGTTACTGATACGTTACAAATGTGAATATGAAGAGTTATGGAAATACTGTGTTTTGATGTTGATATGTATACATACGTGTGAAACATTCATTGCCTAGCTGCCCCCACCCGCTGCAGCATACCAAGCCTGGTGACCTGAAACAGAGGGGAAGAAAAGGGAGCGTGTCAGAGAGGAAGAAGATAAGACAGGAAACACTCAGTGTAGCACAACAACACGCCACAGCCCTGAACCGCTACCATCACCACTTCCAATCTCCAACACCACAACTACTACCACCACCACTACCCCCCCCCCACAACTGCTACCATCACTACCGTCCCCCCTACCAATACTACCACCACTGATACCATCACCACTATCACCACCACCACCACCACCATCACTACTACTACCACCATCACTACTACTACCATCACTACTACCACCACCTCAAAATAGTATTTGTTTTCTTTTAAAAACTTTCAGTGTTTCATTGAGCCTGGAGTGTCAGATGGACAGGGTTTTGCACTAATCTATTGGTTCCATTGCGCCAGGCAAGCTACAGCTAAAATATCTTAAAGAAAACAAATACTGTTTTAAGATGACCCCACATCTAGCCAGAAAGTAGTGGGGAGTGTGAGTTTAGAGAGGCATGGCGGTCTAGTTGGTGGCAGCAACACCGTGCACTGCACTGATCTGATCTCTCCTTTTGCTTCCACACCACTGACCTTCCAGAGGACCCATCCACACTTTTCCTTCCTCTGAAGGGTTGTGGATGGCATTCTGCCTTCAGTCAGACACAGGGAGTGCACGCATACACACACTCACCAATAGATAGACACACACTTTTTTTACTCTAAAACTACGCCAGCTTATCTCCTCTGTTATGTCTCAAAGCTACTCCTGTGACACGGAGGTAGGCTGAGTTTGAGAGATTCTTTACAATTCTGGATTTAAAGGTATGCAAACATGGCTCAAAAGCTGTGCAGTTTACTTTAATGCCATGAACCTTTGTAAACTATGAACCAGGTCCACTCTCAGTGAGGTGTTTCCAAGGTGGTCAATGGTATCTGTGTAATGTAGATAAATCATATTTTTTTGTTCATGTACAGGGTTGAACCCATCTGACCTTCGACACACAGTTCAATCCATCACAGCTCTGGAGAAGACCGATTTTTTTCTTTGTGTGAAAGATGTGGTTTTGAAATAAAGTAGGACCCACATTTGTATTTCGTAACTCCTATATTGGTTATTTGCCAGTTCGAAGGGCGTCTAGTACTGAACTCCTCATTTAACATTATATTCGTTTCTTGAGACTGACAAAATCAGAAAGCAGCTTTCCCACTTTTTTATGTGTTTGCTTTGCATTTCTCACTTTCCCATGGTACTTTATGATGCACTGAATACTGACAAACAATGACGTGTGAACAGGCATTGTTGATGTTGTCAATGGCCCATTTACAGTCAGCGAACTGATTTAGCCCAGCTACAGTAGAGCTGATTTACCTACGCCAAGCCACAGTAGAGCTGATTAGGAAACGCCCAGCTACAGTAGAGCGGATTTAGTAACACCCAGCTACAGTATAGCTGATTTATCAACGCCGAGCTACAGTAGAGCTGATTTAGCAACGCCGAGCTACAGTAGAGCTGATTTAGCAACGCCGAGCTACAGTAGAGCTGATTAAGCAAACTCCCAGCTACAGTAGAGCTGATTAAGCAAACTCCCAGCTACAGTAGAGCTGATTTAGCAAACTCCCAGCTACAGTAGAGCTGATTTAGCAAACTCCCAGCTACAGTAGAGCTGGTTTAGTAACACCCAGTTACAGTAGAGCTGATTAAGCAAACGCCCAGCTACAGAAGAGCGGATTTAGTAACACCCAGCTACAGTAGAGCTGGTTTAGTAACACCCAGTTACAGTAGAGCTGATTTAGCAACACTGAGCTACAGTAGAGCTGATTAAGCAAACACCCAGCTACAGTAGAGCTGATTAAGCAAACTCCCAGCTACAGTAGAGCTGATTAAGCAAACTCCCAGCTGCAGTAGAGCTGATTTAGCAAACTCCCAGCTACAGTAGAGCTGGTTTAGTAACACCCAGTTACAGTAGAGCTGATTTAGCAACGCCCAGCTACAGTAGAGCTGATTTAATCACACACATCTACAGTAAAGATGATTTAGTAACACCCAGCTACAGTAGAGCTGATTTAACAACACCCAGCTACAGTAGAGCTGATTTAGCAACACCCAGCTACAGTAGAGCTGATTTAGCAAACTCCCAGCTACAGTAGAGCTGGTTTAGTCACACCCAGCTACAGTAGAGCTGATTTAGTCACACCCAGTTACAGTAGAGCTGATTTAGTCACACCCAGTTACAGTAGAGCTGATTTAGTCACACCCAGTTACAGTAGAGATGATTTAGTAACACCCAGCTACAGCAGAGCTGATTTAGTCACACCCATCTACAGTAGAGATGATTTAGTAACACCCAGCTACAGCAGAGCTCACTTAGTAACACCCAGCTACAGTAGAGCTCATTTAGCAACGCCCAGCTACAGTAGAGCTGATTTAGCAACGCCCAGCTACAGTAGAGCTGATTTAGCAACGCCCAGCTACAGTAGAGCTGATTTAGCAACGCCCAGCTACAGTAGAGCTGATTTAGCAACGCCCAGCTACAGTAGAGCTGATTTAGCAACGCCGAGCTACAGTAGAGCTGATTTAGCAACGCCGAGCTACAGTAGAGCTGATTAAGCAAACTCCCAGCTACAGTAGAGCTGATTAAGCAAACTCCCAGCTACAGTAGAGCTGATTTAGCAAACTCCCAGCTACAGTAGAGCTGGTTTAGTAACACCCAGTTACAGTAGAGCTGATTAAGCAAACGCCCAGCTACAGAAGAGCGGATTTAGTAACACCCAGCTACAGTAGAGCTGGTTTAGTAACACCCAGTTACAGTAGAGCTGATTTAGCAACACTGAGCTACAGTAGAGCTGATTAAGCAAACACCCAGCTACAGTAGAGCTGATTAAGCAAACTCCCAGCTACAGTAGAGCTGATTAAGCAAACTCCCAGCTGCAGTAGAGCTGATTTAGCAAACTCCCAGCTACAGTAGAGCTGGTTTAGTAACACCCAGTTACAGTAGAGCTGATTTAGCAACGCCCAGCTACAGCAGAGCTCATTTAGTAACACCCAGCTACAGTAGAGCTCATTTAGCAACGCCCAGCTACAGTAGAGCTGATTTAGCAACGCCCAGCTACAGTAGAGCTGATTTAGCAACGCCCAGCTACAGTAGAGCTGATTTAGCAACGCCCAGCTACAGTAGAGCTGATTTAGCAACGCCCAGCTACAGTAGAGCTGATTTAGCAACACCCAGCTACAGTAGAGCTGATTTAGCAAACTCCCAGCTACAGTAGAGCTGATTTAGTCACGCCCAGCTACAGTAGAGCTGGTTTAGTCACACCCAGTTACAGTAGAGCTGATTTAGTCACACCCAGTTACAGTAGAGCTGATTTAGTCACACCCAGTTACAGTAGAGATGATTTAGTAACACCCAGCTACAGCAGAGCTGATTTAGTCACACCCATCTACAGTAGAGATGATTTAGTAACACCCAGCTACAGCAGAGCTCACTTAGTAACACCCAGCTACAGTAGAGCTCATTTAGCAACGCCCAGCTACAGTAGAGCTGATTTAGCAAACTCCCAGCTACAGTAGAGCTGATTTAGCAACGCCCAGCTACAGTAGAGCTGATTTAGCAACGCCCAGCTACAGTAGAGCTGATTTAGCAACACCCAGTTACAGTAGAGCTGATTTAGCAACACCCAGTTATAGTAGAGCTGATTTAGTCAACACCCAGTTACAGTAGAGATGATTTAGTCACACCCAGCTACAGTAGAGCTGATTTAGTAACACCCAGCTACAGCAGAGCTCATTTAGCACCAGCTACAGTTGAGCTGATTTAGCAACACCCAGCTACAGTAGAGCGGATTTAGCAACGCCCAGCTACAGTAGAGCTGATTTAGCAACGCCCAGCTACAGTAGAGCTGATTTAGCAACGCCCAGCTACAGTAGAGCTGATTTAGCAAACTCCCAGCTACAGTAGAGCTGATTAAGCAAACTCCCAGCTACAGTAGAGCTGGTTTAGTAACACCCAGTTACAGTAGAGCTGATTAAGCAAACGCCCAGCTACAGAAGAGCGGATTTAGTAACACCCAGCTACAGTAGAGCTGATTAAGCAAACGCCCAGCTACAGAAGAGCGGATTTAGTAACACCCAGCTACAGTAGAGCTGGTTTAGTAACACCCAGTTACAGTAGAGCTGATTTAGCAACGCTGTGCTACAGTAGAGCTGATTAAGCAAACTCCCAGCTGCAGTAGAGCTGATTTAGCAACGCCCAGCTACAGTAGAGCTGATTTAATCACACACATCTACAGTAGAGATGATTTAGTAACACCCAGCTACAGTAGAGCTGATTTAACAACACCCAGCTACAGTAGAGCTGATTTAGCAACACCCAGCTACAGTAGAGCTGATTTAGCAAACTCTCAGCTACAGTAGAGATGATTTAGTAACACCCAGCTACAGCAGAGCTGATTTAGTCACACCCATCTACAGTAGAGATGATTTCGTAACTCCCAGCTACAGCAGAGCTCACTTAGTAACACCCAGCTACAGTAGAGCTCATTTAACAACGCCCAGCTACAGTAGAAATCATTTAGCAACACCCAGCTACAGTAGAGCTGATTTAGCAACGCCCAGCTACAGTAGAGCTGATTTAGCAACGCCCAGCTACAGTAGAGCTGATTTAGCAACGCCCAGCTACAGTAGAGCTGATTTAGCAACACCCAGCTACAGTAGAGCTGATTTAGCAACACCCAGCTATAGTAGAGCTGATTTAGCAACACCCAGTTATAGTAGAGCTGATTTAGCAACACCCAGCTACAGTAGAGCTGATTTACCAACGCCCAGCTACAGTAGAGCTGATTTAGCAACACCCAGCTACAGTAGAGCTGATTTAGCAACACCCAGCTACAGTAGAGCTGATTTAGCAACGCCCAGCTACAGTAGAGCTGATTTAGCAACACCCAGCTACAGTAGAGCTGATTTAGCAACACCCAGCTACAGTAGAGCTGATTTAGCAAACTCCCAGCTACAGTAGAGCTGATTTAGCAAACTCCCAGCTACAGTAGAGCTGATTTAGTCACGCCCAGTTACAGTAGAGCTGATTTAGTCACGCCCAGTTACAGTAGAGCTGATTTAGCAACGCCCAGCTACAGTAGAGCTGATTTAGCACACCCAGCTACAGTAGAGCTGATTTAGTCACGCCCAGTTACAGTAGAGCTGATTTACCAACACCCAGCTACAGTAGAGCTGATTTACCAACACCCAGCTACAGTAGAGCTGATTTACCAACACCCAGCTACAGTAGAGCTAATATAGAAACCCTGAGGACAGACATAAGAAATGCTGGGCAGCAATGATAAATTAAAAACAACTTCCCTCAATTCATCCTGTGACTGAACCCAGTAAAAATATAAAACAAAAGGCACAAATGAAAGAAAATGATAGGGATGGTGCACTGCCATTAAGCAAACACTCAAGCTTGTAAAAAAAAAAACTAAGGATATGATTGTGATTGAGATTTGGGCCAATGCCAAATGTGTATGTGGTGAGGATGAAGAATGGAGAGTTTACTGTACCCTAAACAAACACACTCCATGGGGATGCTAAAAGTCTACGTATTGACCATCAAACCAACTATATAGACCTGGGCAACAACTACGACAATAAAGAAACATGTTTTATACAGGCTACATGAGGTACTGTAAATGCTCACCATTGGCTATTGGAGTTGTATTGTCAGGAGATTCTAACACGGAAAGGTAAGGATAGAAGCAGGCTGGGCCCTGGGGTCTCCTTTCTAATGTCAGAGTGTGTTGAAGGGCAGAACACAGACGGGCTATGACTTCTACTTTGGATCCCATACACTCTTCTCTTGCACCTGACCCTCCTTTGACATGCTTGTATAGTAAAGGTGCTTACTGGAGAGTAAGAAATGAATGCTTCAGCTAATAGATTGTGTGCGTGCACAGCAATGACACACACACACACACACACGCACACACGCACACGCACACACACGCACACGCACACACACACTTCATGGGTGTTCAGAATCTAATGAAAACATTGGAAGACTGAGCTGTTTTACGTTCAGTCCATAACTTTCCTTTGTGTCTGGCAGCTGAAGCCATAACATTTTGTGTGGTTATTTTCAGTCATTTAGCTTAATGTTTCCAGCTCCAGTCCTTGAGTACCTCTGACAGAAAACGTTTTTGTTGTAGCCCCGGACAAACTCCCCTGATTCAACTCATTCAGGGCTTGATGATTTGTTGACAAGTTGAATCAGATGTGCTTGTTCGGGCTACAACAACAAACATCTGTGCTGTTGGGGTACTCAAGGACTGGAGTTGGGAAACACTGAACTATCTGATGCCACGACTTCAGGCCAGTGTCACTCAATATATAGCGCCCCCTATAAGAAAATATGGAACATTATCTACGGCTCCAGATGCATATTGCATCTGGATGGGATGGCTGTTCAGATGGACTCCTTCTTGTGTAAGGAGACGCTGTACATATGAAAATAAATACGACCAACTGCCAAACTATCCCTCTCAGCACTGCCTGGACTGCGCAAAAATGCAAATGCTTTCCGTTTGAGTTATATTAGGTTTTATTTTCATCCTTCAGACGCAATATCAAAGATGTAAAGTGTTAGTGGAGGGAAAGACAACGTCAAAAAAAGTATTTTTCAATGTGAGCAATCAATAAATAAAAGCACAATGCATCAAGAAGTAGGTTAGCTGCACGATATGGAGAGCGATAGAGGCAGGCAACTCCTTTTTTACTCGACAGTACCGCTATTCTACTTACCCTGGTAGTTTGCATACATTCCTGCCTTTGGGATTTAGTTCTTGGCTGAAACTCGAAAAAAATGAACAAACCACCACAACTGCAAAAAAAATATTCAATTCCATTTTACAAGAAACAGCATCCTTCTAGACGCATCTCACACTGCGTTCCTCCTCTCCAGAAAACACTTTCTCCTACTGTTGTGTGATCCAGGGTTTCTTTATGTATAATCCACGGCGGTAAAAGGTGTTTATTTGTTATTGTGGGAACTTCATAAACGTTATCCAAGTATGGTATAATATAGGTTCCAGTTGAGGAGAAAATGTTTACCACTGCGCAATCTACGCCAACGACGTACCCAAGAGTCGAAAGAAAGTGTAGCGACACCAAACCACACAGAGTACTGTTCCAAATAAGTTATAAAACCCAAAGATGTGCACGCAATTCGATCTCCTCGAATGATGACTTTCGTTCATTGCAGATTTGTAACAGAACTATTCGTTATTCCATACATTTTCAAAAGACTAAGCAAGCAGGAAAGAGGTATCAGGAAAGTAGCGGAAGCCAACAACAGGCATCCTCCTTCGACAATATAAGCAGGCGTTTATTGCCACCAACCATAATTTGGCCACAAATCTTGTTTTGTGCCCAGCGGAATAACTAAACTAGCAGCAAACGAGTAGAAAACTAAATATTTCAACAGGCCGAGTCAAAATTTCTTTAAATCAAAGATGAATACAGTTTTATTCCGTTATTGTCTTCTCTTTCTTGGGCTCTCACGTGTGTCAGGGGAAAATTCCCGATTTAGCCTAGTCTATCCTTCGCTGTCGTTACACAGGGTCAAGTGGATTTACTTTTCGTGCGCCACAGTTGATTTCTTGTTCTGAGAAAAGAAGCCATAAGCAACTAAAAAAAGTGGGTGTGCCACAAGTGGACCAATAGACAATATTATGATATAGGCCTATGTCTGGTTCTTCAATGTCCACATTTCCTCAAAATATAAGAAAATACTTGAATAATAATAATAATTTTGTTTAAAAAAGTGGTTTTATGTAAAATAGTAAAGTAGTAAAATAATAGGAGTAATTGAATTTAGGCAATGAGGTACCCAAACTGTATTTATTTATTCAAATGTTTGTAACATTAATGTTAATCCCAATCAATCATTATTCAAGGCCAACTTCATTAGATCGAAATTTAACAGAAAGAAAAAGCTCTTGGCAGCACCCTTCCTACAGTTAACTTCTGCAAGGCAATGGCGCCCCCGTCTGTTTCATTGAACGAACTGACAAAATAACCGCATGACATAGCTATGGATTATTACCATTTCACCATAGTTTTCAATACTTTAATGTGCGATTAATACAATAGTTATTTTCATCAACTTGTTACATTAATTTGGAAAATAAAAACGACGATTTCCTGTTTGATGGGATATTTATTGGGACAGGTGTTTTCAATTTTCGAGCTGGAATCCACCTGAAAGTCTTTACCAAGGAGGAATACACACGTGTTTTACGTCAAAACTGTATCCGCCCTTGCACGGGCAGGCGCTGATATAAACATCTGAAGACAATGTCCTTTCTAAGCGGAGTAGGACGCAGAGGACACAGTTGGACTCCACGGAAAAGCAGAAATACTTCCCCCTCTCCAAAGACCTCTATTGATTTTGAGCATACACAGGAAGCATACAAGAGTAAAGACAATTTAGAACTGTTCAGAAGTTTGGTGGTTTTCACACTATGCTCTTATGACCTTTTGATTGATAAGGAGGTTTGGTAGGCCTAATACTAATCAAGCCTTTTTTGTTTTCCTCCCCCTGTTGTAAAGCTCAAACTGGCGAAGTGCATATAAATCAAAATGAGAGGGGTGACAGGTAGCCTAGTGGGTATAGTGTTGGACAAGTAACCAAAAGTTTGCCAGATGAAAACCCTGAGCTGACAAGGTAAAAATATGTCGTTCTGCCCCTGAACAAGGCAGTTAGCACACTTTGTCATTGAAAATAAGAAATTTTGTTTAATGATGATTTCTCTTGCCTAGTTAAATAAAAAATAGGCACATCATGCTATCTTCTCTGTTTACATCAAAGGTTTCCTTCTGATATGTCTGTCCTGCAATGCTGACTTTAATTATACTTAACAAAAATATAATGTTGCATTTCTGCAACACTAAGTTACTGTTTATGTAAGGAAATCAGTCAGTTTAAATAAATTTAACTAGGCCAGTTAAGAACAAATTTTTATTTACAATGACAGCCTGTTCAGAGGCAGCACAACAGATCTGTACCTTGTCAGCTCAGGGATTTGAACTTGCAACCTTTCAGTTACTAGTCCAACACTCTAACCACTAGGCTACCCTTCCACCCCATGTAAAGGAGGACCTCACACAGGAGGCAGTGACTGAAGAGATTTGGTTATTACTTTAAATGCTCTTCCTAACCTATTTCATAGACCAAAAAAACAGAATGTTGCTAGAACTTCAGGTTTTACTATATGTTCTGGTGGGGTCCCAGTAGCCATCGTTAGTAGAACAACATCACATGTTAATGTTGGTTTATAAGAAAACAGGTGTGTGTGTGTGTGTCCCTTTATCAGAATGAAAATAGGGGATTGTTTTGTGTATGAATTCGAAGTGCTATATACTTCTGAGAGCACACAGACATCTTGTTAAGCAAACCAGTTTTTATTTTTCATACATCAAAAATGTTTCCGCAAACAAAGGTTATTTCCTTATTCTGAATGAAAGGCATCCAGATCTAACCAGGGTGAACGACCACAGTATGATTTTCCCCTCGTTTGAAGCCAGGGACAGGCTATAATTTGATATCCCTCTCAGGATGTAAACACTAGTCTGTCCAGACCCCATTGGTCGGTTGGGTCAAGGCCCTCCTCGCCTGATTGGCTGTCCTATCGGAACTCTCACTCTTCAGGAATTCTGTCACATGAGGCAAGCTGCAGCAGCCAAAGACAGAGAGTCAGTAGAGACAGTCGGATCCCTGCTCTGATATAAACCTGTATGACAGGCCAGGAAAAACCTACACAACCGTTCTCTCTGAGGAGAGCTTGGCTTCATATGGGTTAGATCGTGCAGCTATGTAGTCACACTGAGTTATGCTACGTTTTTTTTTGAACTCACCTTCATTAGCCCCTCTTTGGAGGATAACTTTAACTTTCAGATTACACGCCTAAAAAATAAGTAAATTGGTCTGAATTGCATCCAGTGCGAGAGAGCGAGTGAGAAAGAGAGAGAGAGAGAGAGAGAAAGAAAGAGAGGGAGAGTGTGAGCGAGAGAGAGAGAGAGCAATAGGGACATAATGCCAAAGGACTGAGTGTTTCTCTGTGTCTGTCTCTCTCTGAAAGAGGTCACTCTGGTCAGGTACATTTCAGAATCAGCAAGCGATCAGCTCTGTTGATCAATGGCTGCCTGAGATCTTGTTTAATATGCAAAAACAGATGTAAGACAATGTGGCTTTTACTCACTCCCTGCCCTGTTTGAAAAATCTCCTAACTTTACCATGGAAATAATATTAGGACAGGACACCCCAGTCACTTCTGCTGTTTAGTTTTCGGCTTAGTCTGGACTTTGTCTGCCATCAGAAGACAGTCAGACCTTTGTGTTGGTAAAAAACAGACTTGCAAGGCATAAGCCAGGAAGAGTTAGCTTGTCCACTTTGATGCAAGACCACTTTCTGATACAATTGTGCTTGACGTGTACTCATGCGACTTATCAAAGACACTTGCACCAGGCAGCATCTCAGCAGCATGTGAGTGAGAGACAGTATGAACAAGAGGGGAATGGAATGAAATATAAAATAATAGAATAGAATTGTTCCCGAGAAGAATTTTTTTTTTTCACAACAAGCTCATACATTTACTCACAAATAACCAACCAACACCCCACCCCCTAGATATTTACATTTCCATCTCATGTATGATGAATGTATTCCACTTACAGTCCAGACATGCCATCATACCATCTACCCCGTTACCAAACCTTCTTACGTCCAAATACCCCAACAATATCTCACGGACTGACACGGTATTCGACCATGGTCCAAATGGGAGATAAACTTAATTAAGAGTTTGATGGTTAAGTTTAGGCATTGATTCCGATTGGTTAAGGGTTAAGGTTTGGGAATAAAAGAAAAAGAAGAAAAGAGTGCCTTGCACTGGGATTGAACCTGCAATCCTTGGAGCCGGAGCTCATGGCTTACGTCCATCCCCATCCACAACGCCCACTTGATGGTAATAGTGCTCACATTGCCCCTAGTGGCCCGGTATTGAAGGCATCTCCCAACATTCTGTGGACCAGGATGAATGTCAAATACTGCATTGGATCTGGTGTGACCAGGCTGAATAGCCATCAAGCTTACCGGCCCCTGGGTGGTCGTATGAGTCAGACCTCATTTCTGTGATCTGTAATGGTATGGACATAGGTCCAGCTGTATAGTGTGTCTGAGTGCCCTTCGTGAAGGTCCAATTTAAACATGGGCAGGAACAACTCAATCAGTCTATCTGGGGCCACCTGTGGTGAGATGTGTCCTATATCCACCAGCTGGTGCCTCAAGGGCAATACAGTTCATGGAATTGTGGTTATTTAAACAAATGGAATGGGATTTGATGTGCCAGGCTCATGTTCACCAAGGAATTTAATGTCAATGTTTGTGTGTGTGGACTGTGGCGAGCTCCAACATAATGGACACTATAATACTGTTCACATCCATAACGAGTGAATCATTCAGCTTTCTTTTTCTCTCCTTTTTTGTTGACAGATCACTTGTGTCCGCTGCAGAGAAAGAAAGCTTAAGCAAGTCCGTCTGTTGGGGTGTTAGGCTTACATTTGAGCCACTAACTACATTAGCTTGCAAAGGTTTTCATCCCCCTTGGCGTTTTTCTTATTTTTATTTGGATTTCATGTAATGGGCATGAAAAAAATGACTTGTTTCAATAAATAAAAAAATATGTAAAACAGAATAGTGGTGCGTGCATATGTATTTACACCCTTTGTTATGAAGCCCCTAAATAAGATCTGGTGCAACCAATTACCTTCAGAAGTCACAGAATTAGTTAAATAAAGTCCACCTGTGTGCTATCTAAGTGTCACATAATCTTTCACATGATCTCAGTATATATATATATACACCTGTTCTGAAAGGCCCCAGAGTCTGCAACACCACTAGGCAAGGCGCACCACCAAGCAAACGGCACCATGAAGACCAAGGAGCTCTCCAAACAGGTCAGGGACAAAGTTGTGGAGAAGTACAGATCAGGGTTGGGTTATAAAAAAATATCAGAAACTTTCAACATCCCACGGAGCACCATTAAATCCATTATTAAAAAATGGAAATAATATGGCACCACAACAAACCTGCCACGAACGGGCCGCCCTCCAAATCTCATGGACCAGGCAAGGAGGGCATTAATCAGAGAGGCAACAAAGAGACCAAAGATAACCCTGAAGGAGCTGCAGAGATCCACAGCGGAGATGGGAGTATCTGTCCATAGGACCACTTTAAGCCGTACACTCCACAGAGCTGGGCTTTACGGAAGAGTGGCCAGAAAAATCCATTGCTTATTAAAGAAAAAAATAAGCAAACACGTTTGGTGTTCACCGAAAGGCATGTGGGAGACTCCCCAAACATATGTAAGAAGGTACTCTGGTCAGATGAGACTAAAATTGAGATTTTTGGCCATCAAGGAAAATGCTATGTCTGGCGCAAACCCAACTCCTCTCATCACCCCGAGAATACCATCCCCACAGTGAGCATGGTGGTGGCAGCATCATGCTGTGGGGATGTTTTTCACCGTCAGGGACTGGGAAACTGGTGGAAATGGAAGAACGTATTCAAGAAAGATCCTGTGTAATATATTATAAAAAATAAAGCGAAATGGATGGAATATGGGGAATAATGCAGCAAACTCTTTTTCAATCTTAAATATAGAAATTATACCAAAAAAATGTTTTCAAACTGGTTACAAATGATGGAGTCATGCATGATTCATGGAATGATATTTTGAAAGAGGAAGTAAAGTACTTTAAGAATATGTTTTCATTTCAGTCTCCTCCATCTCCACTAACTGAAACTAGTTGTATGGATTTTTCCTTAATAATAAGGTAATATTAACATCTGTACAGAAAGACTCATGTGAAGGTCAAATTACAGAGGACGAACTTCTTGATGTAATTGGTGCCTTTAAGGATGGTAAAACTCCAGGGCTGGATGGCATACAAGTGGAAGTATACAAAACGTTTTTTTGATATACTCAGAGGAACATTAGCATATTTTAACCACTCCTACATAAATGGTAGATTATCAGACACGCAACAAGAAGGTCGGATATCATTATTCCTGAAACAGGAAAACAGGAAATGGTATATAAAGATCCAGTCCATTTAAAAAATTGGAGACCGCTTACACTTCTGTGTTGTGATGCAAAAATTCTAGCAAAATGCTTGGCGCTTAGAATTAAGAAAGTATTGTCAGATATTATTCATCCTAATCAGACAGGTTTTTTACATGGACGATACATTGGAGATAATCTAAGACAAGCAATGGAAACAATAGAATACTATGAAATATTGGGGACTGGTTTTCATAGCTGATTTTGAAAAGGCTTTTGATAAAGTATGACTAGAGTTTATATGTATAAATGCCTAGAATATTTCAATTTTGGGGAATGTCTTAAAAAATGGGTTAAAATTATGTATAGGAGCCGTAGGTGTAAAATAGTAAATAATGGCTACATCTCAGAAAGTTTAAAACTATCTAGAGGAGTAAAACAAGGTTGTCCACTATCGGCATATCTATTCATTATTGACATCGAAATGTTAGCTATTAAAATTAGATAAAATAATAATATTAAGGGATTAGAAATCCGTGGTTTAAAAACTAAGGTGTCATTGTACGCTGATGATTCATGTTTTCTTTTAAAACCACAATTAGAATCTCTTCATGGCCTCATAGAGGATCTAGATGTTTTTGCTATCCTAACTGGATTAAAACCAAATGATGATATGTGTACTATATTATGTATTGGATCACTAAAAAAAATGCACATTTTACATTACCATGTAGTTTACCAATTAAATGGTCTGACGGAGATATGGACATACTCGGTATACAAATCCCAAAAGAAAGAAATCTTAAATGTTTATAGAAAGTTAGCAAAAATAGATAAGATCTTGCTACCATGGAAAGGAAAATACCTGTCTATTTGTGGAAAAATCGCCCTGGTTGACTCTTTAGTCATATCACAGTTTACCTATTTGCTTATGGTTTTGCCTACACCTAGTGACCTGCTTTTTAAATTATATGAACAAAAAATATTCAATTTTATTTGGAAAGGCAAGCCAGACAAAATTAAGAAGGCCAATTTTTATAATGAATATGAATTCGAAGGGCAGAAATGATTAAATATTAAAGCATTAGACCTCTCACTAAAGGCATCAGTCATGCAAAAGTTATACTTATATCCAAACTGGTTCTCTAGTAAATTGGTAAAAATGTCTCATCCTATGTTCAAGAAGGGCCTTTTTCCCTTTATTCAGATTACATTACAATCTGCAAAATATCGTTATTTTTTAAACAAGCCTTAGAAAGGTGTTTGCAATTTCAGTTTAATCCACCTGAAAGACAGAACAAATAATATAACAAATATTGTGGTTAAACTCAAAAATACTAAGTGATTAAAAAAAACATATTTTTCAATGAAATTTTAAAAAAGGTATAATTT
This sequence comes from Oncorhynchus tshawytscha, assembly GCF_018296145.1. NCBI lineage: Eukaryota > Metazoa > Chordata > Actinopteri > Salmoniformes > Salmonidae > Oncorhynchus > Oncorhynchus tshawytscha. Next base: position 12,628,246 of record NC_056440.1, read on the forward strand.
TAGTGAATTATATCATAAATAGGACTGGCGGAGTTATGTCACACATACAGCTAACACAGACATATGGAAATGCTCTACCCAAAATTACAACCAATTAATTGCAGCATTACCACAAAAATGAAAGAGGCAAGTGGAAAAAAAGTAAGGAACTTGTATGTCGGCCCTGTATTAAAGAACATAAATGGTTAAAGAAAAGTGTGATAAATGAAAACATATACCAATTTCATTTAAGGACCAAAACATTGACACCTGTGCCATATAAATTGCAAAATAGTTGGGAAGAGATTTTCAATGTACCCATTCCATGGCACATGGTTTATGAATTGACACGCAAAACAATGACGGATTCAAAACTTCACATTTTTTCAATGTAAATTACTATTACTACATTTTTCTATTAAAACGTAATAAATTCTTGCAACCAAAAAAATGTTAAATATATGGAGGATACAATCTTCCCAGCTCTACAGATTCTGCTGTGAGGAGGCAGAGTCATTAGATCATTTATTTTGGTATTGTCCATATGTAGCTCGTTTTTGGTCACAGGACCAGGAATTGCTGAAGAATTGCAACATTTGCCTAGAACTAACGCTGCAGATAGCAATACTGGGTGATTATTGCAACCATTATTGCAACCAAAATTCTGGATCACCTGTACTCTACACACAGAGATATGTACAGGGCTCTCCCTCGCCCTCCATTTGGTAAATCCGACCACAACTCTATCCTCCTGATTCCTGCTTACAAGCAAAAATTAAAGCAGTAAGCACCAGTGACTCGGTCTATACAAAATGGTCTGATGAAGCAGATGCTAAACTACAGGACTGTTTTCCTATCACAGACTGGAACATATTCCGGGATTCTTCCGATGACATTGAGGAATAAACCACATCAGTCACTGGCTTTATCAATAAGTGCATTGAGGACGTCGTCCCCGCAGTGACTGTAAGTACATGCCCCAACCAGAAGCCATGGATTACAGGCAACATTCGCACTGAGCTGAAGGGTAGAGCTGCCGCTTTCAAGGTGTGGGACTCTAACCTGGAAGCTTACAAGAAATCCCGCTATGCCCAGCGACAAACCATCAAATAGGCAAAGCGTCAATAGAGGACGAAGATTGAATCATACTACACCGGCTCTGATGCTTGTTGGATGTGGCACGGCTGGCAAACTATTACAGCCTACAAAGGGAAGCACAGCCGCGAGCTGCCCAGTGACACGAGCCTACCAGAAGAGCTAAATCACTTCTATGCTCGCTTCGAGGCAAGCAACACTGAGGCATGCATGAGAGCATCAGCTGTTCTGGACGACTGTGTGATCACGCTCTCCATAGCCGACGTGAGTAAGGCCTTTAAGCAGGTCAACATTCACAAGGCTATGGGGCCAGATGGATTACCAGGACGTGTGCTCTGGGCATGTGCTGACCAACTGGCAGGTGTCGTCACTGACATTTTCAACATGCCCCTGATTGAGTCAGTAATACCAACATGCTTCAAGCAGACCACCATAGTCTTTGTGCCCAAGAACACAATGGAAACCTGCCTAAATGACTACAGACCCATGGCACTCACGTCCGTAGCCATGAAGTGCTTTGAAAGTCTGGTAATGGCTCACATCAGCACCATTATCCCAGAAACCCTAGACCCACTCCAATTTGCATACCGCCCTAACAGATCCACAGATGCTGCAATCTCTATTGCATTCCACACTGCCCTTTCCCACCTGGACAAAAGGACCACCTATGTGAGAATGCTATTCATTGACTACAGCTCAGCGTTCAACACCATAATACCCTCAAAGCTCATCACTAAGCTAAGAAACCTGGGACTAAACACCTCCCTCTGCAACTGGATCCTGGACTTTCTGACAGGCTGACCCCAGGTGGTGAGGGTAGGTAGCAACACATCTGCCACGCTAATCCTCACCACTGGAGCTCCCCAGGGGTGCATGCTCAGTCCCCTCCTGTACTCCCTGTTCACCCACGACTGCATGGCCAGGCACAACTTCAACACTGCTGACGACACAACAGTGGTAGGCCTGATCACCGACAACGACGAGACAGCCTATAGGGAGGAGGTCAGAGACCTGGCCGGGTGGTGCCAGAATAACAACCTATCGCTCAACGTAACCAAGACTAAGGAGATGATTGTGGACTACAGGAAAAGGAGCACCGAGCACGTCCCCATTCTCATCGACGGGGCTGTAGTGGAGCAGGTTGAGAGCTTAAAATTCCTTGGTGTCCACATCAACAACAAACTAGAATGGTCCAAACACACCAAGACAGTCGTGAAGAGGGCACGACAAAGCCTATCCCCCCTCAGGAAACTAAAAAGATTTGGCATGGGTCCTGAGATCCTCAAAAGGTTCTACAGCTGCAACATCAAGAGCATCCTCACCGGTTGCATCACTGCCTGGTACGGTATTTGCTCGGCCTCCGACCACAAGGCACTTCAGAGTGTAGTGCGTACGGCCCAGGACATCACTGGGGCAAAGCTTCCTGCCATCCAGGACCTCTACACCCGGCGGTGTCAGAGGAAGGCCCTGAAAATTGTCAAAGACCCCAGCCACCCCAGTCATAGACTGTTCTCTCTACTACCGCATGGCAAGTGGTACCGGAGTGCCAAGTCTAGGACAAAAAGGCTTCTCAACAGTTTTTACCCCCAAGCCATAAGACTCCTGAACAGGTAACCAAATGGTTACCCGGACTATTTGCATTGTGTGCCCTCCTCAACCCCTCTGCTTCTCTCTGTTTGTCACACTGTATATGCATAGTCACTTTAACTATACATTCATGTACATACTACCTCAATTGGCCCGACCAAACAGTGCTCCCGCACATTGGCTAACCGGGCTTTCTGCATTGTGTCCCACCACCCGCCAACCCCTCTTTTTACACTACTGCTACTCTCTGTTCATCATATATGCATTGTCACTTTAACCATACACACATGTACATACTACCACAATAAGCCTGACTAACCGGTGTCTGTATATAGCCTTGCTACTCTTATTTTCAAATGTCTTTTTACTGTTGCTTTATTTCTTTACTTACCTACACACACACACACACACACACATATGTTTTTTTTCTCCGCACTATTGGTTAGAGCCTGGAAGTAAGCATTTCACTGTAAGATCTATACCTGTTGTATTCGGCGCACGTGACAAATAAACTTCAATTTTTTTATTTAAAAAGCCATAGTCAATCAATCAATAATAAAATAATTATTTTAGCAAAAATGTTTATTTTTAATTTACAATCTGTTGAAGCTATGAGAATAGAAAGGTTCAGTACTTTTGTGAAGCAGCACAGTTGAAAAATATATGGCAAATAGAATAGTTATAGTTGAGAGATAGATGAGAGGGGTTGAATGGAGCTGAAGGGTGGGACTAATAACAAGATAACCAATGTAAAACATACAGGGTCTGTAAAATTTATATAGGTTCAGACATTTTGTGAAATAGCATAGTTACAAATAGAAAACCAACTGGATGGACATCAGAAGTAGAAGAAGGACAAACAAAATATAACTATTGTAAAATAGATTGTGTCTGTAAAATGTGTATAAGATTTATAAACTGAAGGTATAAGCCTAAGTGTTTATTAGTTTACTCCAATTGGGGAAAGGGTGGTAGGGTTTGCAGGGAATAATAAAGGTATATTCTTTAAAAAGTATGTATGTCTATATAGGTATGTGTATGTATGTATTTGCATATGTATGCATACGTGTATGTATATGGACATAGATATTTACCCCCCAAAATATTTTGGGGATTGGAAATTATGCAGACAATTACATTGATGGAAGCAACAATCTTTCCGCAATATAAAAAGTTATTGGTGACAGGGGGCAGTATTTTCACGTCCGGATGAAATGCATGCCCAAATTCAACTGCCTGCTACTTATATTACTCATAATTCAACTGCCTGCTACTCATGGATAGAAGACACTCTGAAGTTTCTAAAACTGTTTGAATCATGTCTGTGAGTATAACAGAACTTATTTAGCAGGCGAAACCCCGAGGACAAACCATTCCGATTTTTTTGAGGTCACTCTCCTTTCAATGAGGTTTCATTGGGAATCCAGCTTTTTAAGGGACCTTCTTACAGTTCCTACCACTTCCACTGGATGTCAACAGTCTTTAGAAATTGGTTGAGGTTATTCCTTTGTGTAATGAAGAAGTATGGCCATCTTGAACGAGGGTCACTTGAAGTGTACTGTTAGATAGAGGCGCGTGAGCAGAAAGCTAGCTACAGTGTGTTTTCCTCCTGTATTGAACACAGATCATCCTGTCTTCAATTTTATCAATTATGTATGTTACAAAATACCTAAAGTTGTATTACAAAAGTAGTTTGAAATGTTTTGACAAAGTTTACAGGTAACTTTTGAGATATTTTGTAGTCACGTTGCGCAAGTTGGAATCAGTGTTTTTCTGGATCAAACGCGCCGAATAAATGGACATTTTGGATATATATTGCCGGAATTCATCGAACAAAAGGACAATTTCTGATGTTTATGGGACATATTGGAGTGCCAACAAAAGCTTCTCAAAGGTAAGGCATGAATTATATTTTTATTTCTGTGTTTTGTGTCGCTCCTGCAGGGGTGAAATATGCTTCTCTCTCTTTGTTTACTGGGGTGCTATCCTCAGATAATAGCATCTTTTACTTTCGCCGAAAAGCCTTTTTGTAATCTGACATGTTGGCTGGATTCACAACAAGTGTAGCTTTAATTTGGTCTCTTGCATTTGTGATTTACTGAAAGTCTGATTTTTATAGGAATTTATTTGAATTTGGCGCTCTGCATTTTCCCTGGCTTTTGGCCAGGTAGGACACGTCCCACATATCCCAGAGAGGTTTTAAGCTGATCCACCACTTAAAAAAAGATTGCAGAACACATCCAACTTGAAGGAGCTGGAGCAGCTTTTCCTTGAAGAATTGGCAAATATCACAGTGGCTAGATGTGCCAAGTTTATAGAGACATACCCCAAGAGACTTGCAGCTGTAATTGCTGGAAAAAGGTGGCTCTACAAAGTATTGACTTTGGGGGTGAATAGTTATACATGCTCAAGTTTTCTGTTTTTTTTGTCTTATTTCTTGTTTGTTTCATTAGAACAAATATTTTTCATCATCTAAGTGGTAGGCATGTTGTGTAAATCAAATGATACAAATCCCCAAAATCTATTTTAATTCCAGGTTGTAAGGCGACAAAATAGGAAAAATGCCAAGGGGGTGAATACTTTCTCAAGCCACTGTACACACTACCGGTCAAAAGTTTGGACACGCCTACTCATTCAAGGGTTTTTCTTTTGTTTTTATTATTTTCTACATTATAGAATAATAGTGAAGACATCAAAACTATGAAATAATACATTTGGAATCATATAGTAACCAAAAGTGTTTAATAAATCAAAATACATTTTATATTTGAGATTATTCAAATGATCTAACTTTTGCCTTGATAACAGCTTTGCGCACTCTTGGCATTCTCTCAACCAGCTTCACCTGGAATACTTTCCCAACAGTCTTGAAGGAGTTCTCACATATGCTGAGCAATTGTTGGCTGCTTTTCCTTCACTCCGCGGTCCGACTCATCCCAAACCATCTCAATTTGGTTGAGGTCGGGTTATTGTGGGGGCCAGGTCATCGGAGGCAGCACTCCACTCACTCTCCTTCTTGTTCAAATAGCCCTTACACGATCTGGAGGTGTGTTGGGTCAATGTCCTGTTGAAAAACAAATGATAGTCCCACCAAGCCCAAGCCAGATGGGATGGCGTATCGCTGCAGAATGCTGTGTCACCACCACACCATAACACCTCCTCCTCCATGCTTTACGGTGGGAAATACAAATGCAGAGATTATCTGTTCACCCACACCGCATCTCTCAAAGACACGGTGGTTGGAACCAGTTTGGATTCCAGACCAAATGACACATTTCTACTGGTCTAATGTCCATTGCTTATGTTTCTTGATCCAAGCAAGTCTCTTCTTCTTATTGGTGTCCTTTAGTAGTGATTTCTTTGCAGCAATTTGACCATGAAGGCCTGATTCACGCAGTCTCATCTGAACAGTTGATGTTGAGATGTGTCTGTTACTTGAACTCTGTGAAGCATTTATATAGGGCTGCAATTTCTGAGGCTGGTAACTCTAATGAACATATCATCTGCAGCAGAGGTAACTCTGGGTCTTGCATTCCTTTGGCGGTTCTCATGAGAGCCAATTTCATCATGGCGCTTGATGATTTTTGCAACTGCACTTGAAGAAAAGAAATGTCTTAAAGTAATGATGGACTGTTGTTTCTCTTTGCTTATTTGAGCTGTTCTTGCCACAACATGGACTTGGTCTTTTACCAAATAGGGCTATCTTCTGTGTACCCCCCTACCTTATCACAACACAACTGATTGGCTCAAACCATTAAGAAGGAAAGAAATTCTACAAATTAACTAAAAGAAGAAGAAGGCACGCCTGGTAACTGAAATGCATTCCATGTGACTAACTCATGAAGCTGGTTGAGAGAATGCCAAGAGTGTGCAAAGCTGTCATAAAGGCAGAGGGTTGCTATTTGAAGAATCTCAAATATAACATATATTTTGATTTGTTTAACACTTTTTTGGTTACTACATGATTCCATATGCGTTGTTTCATAGTTTTGATGTCTTCACTATTATTTTACAATGTAGAAAATAGCAAAAATGAAGAAGAACCCTTGAATGAGTCAATGTTCTAAAACCTTTGACCGGTAGTGTATGATGCAAATGGTTGCAATAGGGAGGGATGCTGGTGTGTTTGTTGCCCCCTCCCCTCCCCCGTAGGCGATGACCGCAGAGAAAATAAGTACAAGGCTCACCGACAGTTCGCGGACCGCCAAGGGGGAGTGGCCGGAGCCAAGACGTATTTCGAAGCAAACGAGGCTAAATGTGATCAAAACATGGAGACCTTCCTCAAGTGTATCAAAGCATCTGGTATGCCTGCAGAAAGACACAATACAGAGAGGAAGACTGGGTGGTTGTGGGGTTAGAGAGTCTTTTTTATATTCAGTTACAGTTCAGTTACAGTACATTTTCTGTGCAGTATAACAGTAATTATGATGTACTTTTTTGTAGTTTCTTGGGATTATGATAGTCTTCAAGACCATAATTATTACAATACTTAGGAAAATACTTCTTTACGTAACCTTATGTACCTTATGTTTATTTAATATAACCTGTTCTTGGGGGTGGGTGGGAGGGGAGGGGTGCAAATAGTCTGGGTAGTCATTTGAATATCTGTTCAGGAGTCTTATGGCTGTTTAGAAGCCTCTTGGACCAAGACTTGGCGCTCCGGTACCGCTTGCCGTGCAGTAGCAGAGAGAACAGTCTATGACTAGGGTGATTGAGTCTTTGACAATTTTTAGGGCCTTCTTCTGACATCGCCTGGTATAGAGGTCCTGGATGGGAGGAAGCTTGGCTCCGGTGATGCACAGGGCCGTACGCACTACTCTCTGTAGTGCCTTGCGGTCAGAGGCCGAGCAGTTGCCATAACAGGCAGTGATGCAACCTGTCAGGATGCTCTCAATGGTGCAGCTGTAAAACCTTTTGAGGATCTGAGGACTAGCCAAATCAAGTCTCCTGAGGGGGAATAGGTTTGTACACCCTTTTGCCTCAATTTGTCAGGGCATGGGCTCTACAAGGTGTCGAAAGCTTGAAACAGAGATGCTGGCCCATGTTGCCTCCAATACTTCCCACAGTTGTATCAAGTTGGCTGGATGTCCTTTGGGTGGTGGACCATTCTTAATACACACAGGAAACTGTTGAGCGTGAAAAACCCAGCAGCGTTGCAGTTCTTGACACACTCAAACCGGTGCGCCTGGCACCTACTACCATAACCTGTTCAAAGGCATTTAAATATTTTTTACTTGCCCTTTCACCTTCTGAACAGCACACATGCACAATCCATGTCTCAATTGTGTCGAGGCTTAAAAATCCTTCTTTAACCTTTCTACTCCCATTCATCTACTCTGATTGAAACGGATTTAACAGGAGACTGCAATAAGGAATCATAGCTTTCACATTAATTCACCTGGTCAATCTATGTCATGGAAAGAACACTGAGTGAAATGTTTATATTTGTAATACATTTTGGATTGATATTACTGTGGCTTACACACTAAGCACATTTGACCTGTCTTGGTGGGAGCTCAATGGATGGCTTCTCTGCTATCAAGATGACTGCACTGGACCGAACTCAGTTCCTGGTAGGTTGGGTTAGGAAGGGATCAGAATATCAATTTATAATAGTTGATTGGATTTATATAAAGCTTTTTCAAGATGATCAAAGTGCTTTACTTATTAAGGGGAAAACTCACCTTATCCACCACCACGTTGCACCCACTAAGCTGAAGGGTTTGACTCTCTCGTAAAGTGCTCTAGTGCTTGTAGGTATGTTATTACTCTCTACTTCTCTCTCTATAGCTCCGGTTCTCTGAGGTTCTGATGAAATAGAGGTGTTTCTTCAGCTTCCTGGTAGCACAGCAGGTGAAGGAGGGCATGGAGGCATCAGAGAGAAGGCTAGAGCTGGATCTTCTACAGGTATATACAACATACACTGTAGCATAATATAATCATGTTCACTTGGATGCTCCAATCATGTTCACTTGATGCTCCAGTTACTCAACTAGTCTAAAGAAGGCCAGTTTTGTTGCTTCTTTAATTAGTACAACAGTTTCAGCTGTGCTAACATAATTGCAAAATGGTTTTCTAATGATTAATTAGCCGTTTAAAATGATAAACTTGGATTAGCTAACACAACGTTCCATTGGAACACAGGGGTGATGGTTGCTGATAATGGGCCTCTGTACGCCTATGTAGATATTCTATAAATGAACCATTGCTAGCTATAATAGTCATTTACAACATTAACAATGTCTACACTGTATTTCTGATGAATTTGATGCTATTTTAATGGACAAAAAAGAACAAGGACATTTCTAAGTGGCCCCAAACTTTTGAACATGCATTAGACAGACAAGTGTAGGTTGTGAGATGCTACTGAAATTATGCAGGTGAGGAGACATGACATGTGATATGTCATTTTTTAAAATGTAACTAAGCAAGTCAGTTAAGAAAAAATTCTAAATTACAATGACAGCATGTTAACTACCTTGTTCAGGGTAAGAAAGACAGATTTTTACCTTGTCAGCTTGGAGATTTGATCTAGCAATCTTTTGGTTATTGGGCCAAAACTCTAACCACTAGGCTACCTGCCACCCCATTAAATAAGGCTGAGAGAATTATACCTATGGAGGAGTGGCTTCTATGAAGGAACTTTGAATGTTTTTGAACTTCAAAGTTTTCTTAACTGGGGTGGCAGGGTAGCCTAGTGGTTAAAGCATTGGACTAGTAACCAAGAGGTTGCAAGTTCAAATCCCAGAGTTGTTCATAGGCCATCATTGAAAATAAGAATATGTTCTTAACTGACTCACCTGGTAAAAAAAAAAAACTAATGTTGGACCAGAGCTAGCCCCTTGATCATGACTCTCAGTTCCATTACATAATAATAATAATGGAACTGAGACATTACATAATAAACCAGAGGTAGCTTGCTGGCTAATAAACTTGTGTGTACAGAGTGGCATTAAAATAAAAAACATCTATTTTGTAGTTAATAAATCCAATGTGAAACATGAAACATATCTATAGTATCATTTACTAGCTTTGAAAAAGTGAATCCATTCTCTTCCTAATTTCTGAATCATGCTTGTTACATCAGTAGCTGCAGTAGACTATACTTCAGAGGGGGAGGAGAGTTTACACACACTGGCAGGCAGACACTGGAATAAGTTTCTGAGTGACAGTCAGGGATTTGCATAGACTGATTTCTAGTATTCAATACTGTTGTAAATATCACTTCATACTTTATATTTTCCTGGCTAAAGGCTGTCTCTCTCTCGCTCTCTGCCCCTCCAGAACCATTGACATGCTATATTCAAACAGCCATTGTCTCAAACTTAGAGGTAAGCAATGCAAGCCAATGGAAATACTGTAGGAGATAAGCCTAGACAGACACAATATGAATTTGTATCACACTCAAGTCATTCTGAAAACACTGCCAAACCCTGCGGTACGTTTCAATTGACTTGTTCAATTGTTTGCACTATTAAATTCGTAAGATTGACATTTTTGAGTTGATCCCAGGATTTAGAAAATAATGGGTGCTTGAAAGGAGTTGCATCAATTGGAAAGTGTCTCGGTGGGCCTCAGATAAAGTCTTTCTTGTCCTCTCTGGCTGTGTGACACACTATCTCCAGTGCCAGACTTAGCAAGATTTAATGGTTGAGAAGGCCCTGTCTCCTGTGTTTGCTGAGACAGCGTGATTCACTGTGCCACAGACAGGTAAACATATTCTGTTTGCTTAGACAGGTCAGCTGGAACCGCTGCTCAGTGAGTTCACTGAGGAGGGGGGAGAAACAGATTAACAGAACGCTGCAGAGGTTGACCTGGCCAAGGTAAACAAGTTAAAGGGCTATGTAAAGTCATTGGCCGAAATCAGTCTTGCCTGCTACTTACTAAAACTACATACTATGTACTAATCGTACTACATAATTTATTATTAAGAACGCACTGTTTAGTAAACATTAATGCAGTATGGCAACTATTATCAACATACTAGGCTCATCCTACTGAGAACGCGCCATTTAATGCAGAATTCCATTGATTCCCGCCATTGTTAATTTTGGTACAGTGCATTACCTTCTTTGATTACCTTCTGTTGTCAAACAAATGATTCCCTTCCTCAATAGTGTGCAGCGAATTTTACTATGTGAAAAGTCCAAATGAGTATGACATGCTGGCATTTAAAGCATACTACATGTAATATACTAAAAAACGTTCTATTTGCACATATCCAAAATGCCTGCTATGGACACAGCCATAGCTATGCTATGCTATGCTATGCTATGTAATGTAATGTACCGGTAATCACAGTACTGCTTTCTAAAAGTTGTGTTTCCTTTGATTCTTGAGAAAAGCATGTAGCTTATGTGTCTGTATTGAAGTAGAACTAATCGTTGTTGACTAGAACCTGATTCCTCTGTGTTGCAGCATGCAGAGGAGCACAGTGTTCGTCTGAAACCTCCCATCTTCATCATCTTCCAGTGTTACCTCAAGGTTAGTGACCCTGTAGTCACGCGTTGCCTTCCTTCCAGTGTTACCTCAAGGTTAGAGACCCTGTAGTCACGTGTTGCCTTCCTTCCAGTGTTACCTCAAGGTTAGAGACCCTGTAGTCACGCGTTGCCTTCCTTCCAGTGTTACCTCAAGGTTAGAGACCCTGTAGTCACGCGTTGCCTTCCTTTCAGTGTTACCTCAAGGTTAGAGACCCTGTAGTCACGTGTTGCCTTCCTTCCAGTGTTACCTCAAGGTTAGTGACCCTGTAGTCACGCGTTGCCTTCCTTCCAGTGTTACCTCAAGGTTAGAGACCCTGTAGTCATGCGTTGCCTTCCTTCCAGTGTTACCTCAAGGTTAGTGACCATGTAGTCACGCGTTGCCTTCCTTCCAGTGTTACCTCAAGGTTAGTGACCCTGTAGTCACGCGTTGCCTTCCTTCCAGTGTTACCTCAAGGTTAGAGACCCTGTAGTCACGTGTTGCCTTCCTTCCAGTGTTACCTCAAGGTTAGTGACCCTGTAGTCACGCGTTGCCTTCCTTCCAGTGTTACCTCAAGGTTAGTGACCCTGTAGTCACGCGTTGCCTTCCTTCCAGTGTTACCTCAAGGTTAGTGACCCTGTAGTCACGTGTTGCCTTCCTTCCAGTGTTACCTCAAGGTTAGAGACCCTGTAGTCACGCGTTGCCTTCCTTCCAGTGTTACCTCAAGGTTAGAGACCCTGTAGTCACGCGTTGCCTTCCTTCCAGTGTTACCTCAAGGTTAGTGACCCTGTAGTCACACGTTGCCTTCCTTCCAGTGTTACCTCAAGGTTAGTGACCCTGTAGTCACGTGTTGCCTTCCTTCCAGTGTTACCTCAAGGTTAGTGACCCTGTAGTCACGCGTTGCCTTCCTTCCAGTGTTACCTCAAGGTTAGAGACCCTGTAGTCACGCGTTGCCTTCCTTCCAGTGTTACCTCAAGGTTAGTGACCCTGTAGTCACGTGTTGCCTTCCTTCCAGTGTTACCTCAAGGTTAGAGACCCTGTAGTCACGCGTTGCCTTCCTTCCAGTGTTACCTCAAGGTTAGTGAACCTGTAGTCACGCGTTGCCTTCCTTCCAGTGTTACCTCAAGGTTAGAGACCCTGTAGTCACGCGTTGCCTTCCTTCCAGTGTTACCTCAAGGTTAGAGACCCCGTAGTCACACGTTGCCATAGGAGGCCTATAATAACGTGACCATGGATGTTGAGTTGTCATCCTCTCCGCTCTCTTCCATTGTAGGAGGCCTATAATGACATGACCATAGATGTTGAGTTGTCATCCTCTCCTCTCTCTGCCATTGTAGGAGGCCTATAATAACATGACCATTGATGTTGAGTTGTCGAGAAGGGAGGGCTTGTGCATGGAGCCTACATATAGCAGGGGAAGAGATTGGATACGAGGACCCTGTTGACCCTGACTGTGGGACCATTAAAATTATGTACCACAGGTAAAGGATGAATCTATTAATACTAACAGACACTGAATACATAAAAACATACTTAACACATAGTTATAGTTTAAAAAAAGTTTTAATAGTGTTGAATAACTAAACTGTATCTCTGATCTGACCACCAGTACAGCACTTATAGCTCTGTTCTGAAGAAAGGTACTGCACTTACAGCTCTGATCTGACCAAAGGTACTGCACTTATAGCTCTGATCTGACCACCAGTACAGCACTTATAGCTCTGTTCTGAACAAAGGTACTGCACTTACAGCTCTGATCTGACCAAAAGTACTGCAGTTATAGCTCTGATCTGAACAAAGGTACTGCACTTATAGCTCTGATCTGACCAAAAGTACTGCACTTATAGCTCTGTTCTGAACAAAGGTACTGCACTTATAGCTCTGATCTGACCAAAAGTACTGCACTTATAGCTCTGTTCTGAACAAAGGTACTGCACTTATAGCTCTGATCTGACCAAAAGTACTGCACTTATAGCTCTGATCTGACCAAAAGTACTGCACTTATAGCTCTGATCTGACCAAAAGTACTGCACTTACAGCTCTGTTCTGACCAAAAGTACTGCACTTATAGGATGTAGGGTGACATTTCAGACACTGCTTTGTCACAGCTGTGTAACAACGTGTCAGGAACAGTACTATGGTTTAATTGTCTGTCATGTCTGTGTACTACAAGGTGTCTAGACTCCATTCTGGATGATATTGGACTGACAGAAACGTCAATGTCAAGTTGGCTGCACACAACGAGGACACAGTGAAGCACACCATCAGGAGGCAAATCTCCATAATCGAATCTACTGCCAAGGCCTGGCATAGATCACAGACACAATGAGGAGGATGGCTCCATACCCTGACTGCTCTGAGGAGGATGGCTCCATACCCTGACTGCTCTGAGGAGGATGGCTCCATACCCTGACTGCTCTGAGGAGGATGGCTCCCTACCCTGACTGCTCTGAGGAGGATGGCTCCATACCCTGACTGCTCTGAGGAGGATGGCTCCATACCCTGACTGCTCTGAGGAGGATGGCTCCATACCTTGACTGCTCTGAGGAGGATGGCTCCCTACCCTGACTGCTCTGAGGAGGATGGCTCTATACCCTGACTGCTCTGAGGAGGATGGCTCCATACCCTGACTGCTCTGAGGAGGATGGCTCTATACCTGACTGCTCTGAGGAGGATGGCTCCATACCCTGACTGCTCTGAGGAGGATGGCTCCATACCTTGACTGCTCTGAGGAGGATGGCTCCATACCTTGACTGCTCTGAGGAGGATGGCTCCCTACACTGACTGCTCTACACTGACTGCTCACACATACCAGCACATGGACATTACATTTCTATAAAAATATTGATTTTCTCAAACTATAAGTGCTTTTAACCTATTTTTACTTTTCTTGTTTGTGTACATTGACACGCAGTTGGGCCTGATTCCATATTGCCAAGACTTGCATTATTCATTGCTCAATAAAGGATTAAACATATTTCTATGCGGTGTTTTCTTTCTGAACAATAACACATCACAAAATGACAAACAGGGTATTTTTTTAATTATTTTGAATTGCATTTTTGGAATTCTTCTCACAGACACAAGTTTGTCAATCAAACACATCAGGGGTGTTCAACTACACACGGTATGCAGGCTTTTGTTCCAACGCATCACAGAAACAGCACATTTTGTCCATAACTTTCCACTTCTGAACTTCTCAATATTTCTTTAATTGTCCCCCACAATGAAATCGGAGAGGGGACTGGATCTGTCTCCATCCGTACGTTTGTTCTGTCATGCGTTAGTCAGACACAATATCTAAGACAGCACTGTGACGATTTTGACGAAACCTGGGTGAATGATGAGTCTTGCCATAGAGATCTGGCATCTACAAAATTACTCTGATTTGCCCAATGCGGGAGCTATAGTAATTAACTGAAATTTGTAAGTTACATGCAATATCTCAATTGGCCCAAAGGGGGCACTGCATCATTTAGGGGGGACGACATGTTTATTGTTGCCTTCTTCTTTTTGTTCTAGCTAGTGAAATCCCTGTTACTACTGTATCATATAGCTTTGTGTTACTCTACAAAATGTCCCTGTGACCTTTGTGTCTGTTCTCTATTATCCTACCCGTCTCCTCCCTCCAGGCCAGGCAGGTTTCTCTGTGTATAAGTGTGCTCGCTATGGGCCTGTGAACGTAGTGATCCCATACCTGTGCCGTCTAGCCGAGGACAACAGGGGCTTCATGAAGGGTTCCCAGAGGGAGAGAGAGCTGCTGTGGATAAAGCTGAAACGCAGGTTGGCCTTTGGACAGGTCTTCTACAGGCCTCAACTTGAGCCGGCACTATGAAATCACAGCTAGCTAACTGTCTCTCGCTTCGTCTCGGTCTAAGCCTCTTCCACTGTTTATCTCACCCTCTTCCCCTTAGCTATCTTTCTCCCTCCCTCTGTCTCTCCCTTCGTCTCTCTCCCACTCCTTTTAATTTCCTCTCTGTAAGCGTTCCTCTTTGTGTCCTCTCAGCAACCTCAGAGCCCCGCATACATCATACAGGCATCTTTACTATTCCAAAAGGACTCCCTAAAATGTTGGGCTGGCACAGTCCACCCGCCGCTCGCTGCTTTATCTCTCTATTTATCCTGGAGAAGGACAGCAATAATAAAAACATAACAGGCTTGATTTAAATGGCAGTAAAGTATCCATCAATGTTTATTTTTCTCTATAATGATTCTTGATTCAAGGCTCCATAAAACTCCTTCGGAGCATTTCTGTAGATTTCCTACATGATTCACAGGTATTGTAATATTGTAAAGTGTTCATACATCTAGAGTAAGAATGTATACTTGTCTACACCCTTGTGTCTCTATAGTACTGTATTAAATATCAACGTTGGAGCTGGTTTAAAAGATAATAAACTGTCTTGTAGTTTAGTTGAAATCGATAGTAGAATACATTGTACCATTCTGAAGGCTCTGGAAGGTTTGTTCTGCAGTAGACTAGTTTGCTTGTGTTGATGTCCAGGAATGGCATTACTTTAAACTATTCTGCACTTCAAATCATTGTAACCCAGTGTGCTATTAATTTGTCCATTTGGCAATGTAAATAATATGATATTTAGAATATGTTCGATTTAGCACTGCAACCTTGTAAATATGAAGGCAGTTTATTTGATTTATTCAGCATGTTTCATCAAGTAAGTTATTGATCGAAATGGCTGACAAGAAGAATGTAAAGATAAATCCACAAGGCCTCAAACTCTCAAGAATTCACATATTTTTTTAAAAGGTTAAAGACAATTGATAATTCACAAGTTATCATTCTCTTTTTTTGGCTGAGCTTTTGAGATAGACTCCCAGTATGGGTCACTGTGAATGTTAATTGTATGTTAGAGATGGTTTCATTACAGACAGTCCATTAATATCTCATTCAGAAACTAATCAGGCTTCCCAATAATGACCAACCTGCGACTCTGTGACAGCAACCATCCTTCTGCAGATGATGATTAAATTGCCCATGATATTGTGCTCTCACACTGAATAGGGGAGGGAGAGGACGCGTTAATCATTATAACCAAATTGTTCAGAAGAACAGAAGAATGCACTGTGTCTAATGTAAGTTCCTGCTGTGCTTTGTTCATAGAGTTCAACTCACATTTGTCAACCATTTTATCATCCAATAAACTATTTGAATCAAGTGTTCTTTTTTTAACTTTCAGGATGTTATTTTTCTTCTTCTAATTAGAAAACAATACAACTCCAGACCCACTGTCAGAACATTCTAAACTCAGCTGTTCCTAATTTACTTTGTGAACGTCAACGTTCCTTATGCAAGAGGTTCTGTGCAGCGTCGTCTCATGAGAGCCCCTGTGGCGGTGGAGCGGCTCAGCCCTCAGACGGTTTGTTTGTCTTGCTTGCCTTATGTTTGTGGTTAGGATTTAATGGATTATCAGACAGCAATGTGTGCCTTTTCTCTTGTCTCAGCAACATTACATGAACTCTCCAGTGACATGGCAATGTCAGTGCTGATAAACACACACACACACACACACACACACACACACACACACACACACACACACACACACACACACACACACACACACACACACACACACACACACACACACACACACACACACACACACACACACACACACACACACACACACACAGCATAGAATGATTGGTAACAGAAAAATGTATTTGGGAAAAGGTTAATAGACTATGGGGATTATATGTTTATGATGTATTCTGCTGTGTTTCTATTTCAGTGATAGTTTACAGAGAGGCTTATTATGCTTGTAGTTTACCGTACAAACCAAGGGTTGGAACCAACAAGGATTCTTCAAAGAGTTCTCCTATCGGGACAGGCAAATAACCCTTTTAGGTTCCAGATAGCACCTTATTTTTAGAGACACACTTTGTGACTTCTTACAGCTAAGGTAGCTTCCAACCTCTGGCCTCGTCCCCAATTCCCGAGGTATAACTCTGTCGTTCTGTCCCTGAACAAGGCAGTTAACCCACTGTTCCTAGGTCATCGTTGAAAATAAGAATTTGTTCTTAACTGACTTGCCTAGTTAAATAAAAGGTCAAATAAAAACATGTCTATTGTCCTGCTGCAGAGCGCACTTCCCCAGGCAGATTGCTAAAGAGTGACTTTGAAATTCGACGTCTATCCATGTCCTCTATCCATGTCCAGAAAAATGCTTTCAAAACCGGGCAATAGTGAGCACTATTACCATCAAGTAGGCTTTGGTTTTGCTAGGGTATTGTGGACGGGGGTGGTAGATGGGCATAATCCCATGTTTCTGTATCAGAAGGTTGCATGATTCTGCATAGCAAGGTTGCATAACCCCATGATTCTGCATAGCAAGGTTGCGTAATCCCATGATTCTGCATAGCAAGGTTGCATAACCCCATGATTCTGCATAGCAAGGTTGCATAACCCCATGATTCTGCATAGCAAGGTTGCATAACCCCATGATTCTGCATAGCAAGGATGCATAATCCCATGATTCTGTATAGCAAGGTTGCATAACCCCATGATTCTGCATAGCAAGGTTCCATAACCCCATGATTCTGCATAGCAAGGTTGCATAACCCCATGATTCTGTATCAGAAGGTTGAGTGTTTGATCCAGGTTGCCGGGCAACAGAGTCCGCTGACCTGGTCAGCCAATCTATGGCCTAGCCTGGGGTTGGAGACCCCCACCCAGTTTCCAGGAGCCCAGGTTGACCACAGCTCTATAAACTCCTGGCCTCCACACTAACTAACCAACCGGACACATCCCCACACGGGCAAGCCGCTCTTTGGGCTTCCTGATGGTGTCTGTTACATGTTATCATCCTTGCCCCCATAGCCCCTGCTATCTATTAGCCTTGCTAGCTGCTAACTGTAACCCTTTACAATGTTAATTAGGCAAGCCCATAACCTGAGGCTTGCTATCCTAGCAGGTTAGCTTCTCCTGTATATTTTGTGTGCAATGCTAGTTGCTAATTATATACTGTTACATTCTATGCTATGCTAGCCCCCTTTTACGGTATATCATAACTACTGCTAGTTACTGTAGCCTGTTAGCATACACTACTTTTTTGTAGTATGCTAGCTTACTAGCCTTTGTATTACTTCATGCCTATTCACAGCCAATACCATTAGCATGCAAGCATAGCGAATTCTACTATAGCCATTTCTATTGGGTGCTAGCCCATTGCTATTACATTGCAGCTGCTGCATGTAGCTAGCAATTGCCATTCCTATTGTACAGCCTTACATTGCTATTACTCTGGTGCGATATATATTCACTGTTTCTTTTGTGCTAGAGAAAATCACCATCACTATTACTTTCACATATTCAATTCATCTTCCTGCTTCCTGTGTGTGTGTGTGTTTCCTGTGTGTGTCTCTTTCCTGTGTGGCAATAAAGTGTGGATTGTATTTCTGTCTCTTATTGGTATTTTCTGTCCTCTAATAGGGACCCCAGGACAATTGTACCTCTCATTTAAACCGGAGCCTCTTTAGTGAGCATGTACTTTTGTGAGCATGTATATGTGGTGCGTGGGTATGTGTGTGTATGTGTGTGTGTCAGATATCAGGGTGTCAGATATCAGTACCTGGGATAGACAGGGGGGTCTAGAAGAGAAGGGAACATGATGTTCACATCACACATCTCAGGAATAATTCATTGAATTTTCTTCTATGGCAGCTCGTTGTCTGGCTGACTATTTCTCTAATTTGGTTTCCATTCAGTTTTCCGAGAAGATGAGAGGCAGAGCTGTCCTGATAGAAATAACTAACTCAACATCTGCGTCTCAAATAGCACCATTCCCTATACAGTGCACTGTATTTGACCATGGCTCGTAGAATAGGGTTCCATTTGAGAAATCCCGAGCTCCTCTCCCTTCTCTAAAGTCACAAAAAGCGAAGAAAAATCAATCTTGACCAGATTCCTTTCGATCTGTCCCCTTTTCCGTCTTTCAAACCACCACCTCCTTTTGTTGTAGCCAATGAATGGTGGCCATGTATTATACATCATTAAGCTGCTTTCATCTCAGTACTCTGAGATGTGTCCCGTTTTCCCTTTGAAAATGATCGGCATGTTGAGGAGGAACAAGCTGTCTACCGGATGAAAGACAGAAAGGAGGGATAGTGCATGAGGTTGTGTGTGTATGTGGGGATGTAAGGTGTGTGTGCTTTTGTGTGTACTTGTATACACACACAAGCATAAAAGCATGCAAACATACAAACGTGTGCTAGCCTGCGTGTGTGTGAGAGTTGTAATGGAGGATGATGCCCTCTGTTCTGTGCTACAGTACCCAGCAGAGTAGCAGGCCAACAGGTGGTCCATGGTGGTGTAGCCCTTAGGAAATCAACCAGCCAGGAGTTATTTCAGGGCCTTGATTTCTCCCCACCACCGATCCATCAGTCAGGGGCTGAGGAATGAATGGGACAGAGCGAATGTTTCGATTATTAGTCTGGCATCCTGCAGCTCAATAAGCACGAGGCTGGTGAAAAATTAGTCTCATGTTACGGATATTCAACCTGTTCTTAAATAAATAAAAATAAAAAAATATGAAAAAAACATTACTGTATGCAGGGGAGAACTAAAACAGTATGCAGGCGTCCTAAACTGCAGCCTATTCTCTATATAGTGCACTTCTTTTTACGACAGTCCATAGGGCTCTCGTTAAAAGTAGTGCACTGTATAGGGAAATAGGGCTCATTTGGGACACATCCCAGGTGTAGTCTACCTATGAATATTGCCTAGTCAATAGGAGGAGAGATAAAAAGAAAAGAAGAAAGAAAAGAGCTAGCTAATTTATTTTTTTCTTCTTGCACCAGCACCTCCAGCTAGGGACTACTGTATAGTGTTTGGTGATTACTTCAAATAGAATATAATTGTTTATTTCTTTCCTGCCTGATGACTTCAGAGGGACTGTGGACTTAAAACTTCATAAGATGGAAGGAAGAAAAGAAGGACAGATGTATTGTGGGAGGAAGCGCAGAGAAAGAACCACACCATCATCATCATCATCAAGTCAAACAATGCTCATAATAAAACCTTAGGTACCGTAATACGTAAATAAATGATCAAATTTAAGACGGAGAATCGTTATTGTCTTTACCGGAGAAAAATACCAAAGAACGCGCTCTCTTCCACACGCTTGGAAACACTACAGCCAAAATGGGAGCCACCTAGAAAAACGTCAATTTCTGGCTCATTTTTCCAAAAAACAGCCTAAAACTCTTTTTAAAGACTGTTGACATCTAGTGGAAGCCCTAGGAACTGCAACCTGGGAGGACTTCGCCTTATAATAAAAGTGATAGCCATTGAAAATAGTGGTAAACTGAATTTTTGTTTGTCTTTGGGATGGTTTGTCCTTGGGGTTTCGCCTGCCATATCAGTTCTGTTCTACTCACAGACATTATTTTAACAGTTTTAGAAAGGTTAGAGTGTTTTCTATCCACATCTACCAATTATATGGATATCTAGCTTCTGGGCCTGATTCACAGGCAGTTTATTTTGGGCACGCTTTTCATCCGGACGTCAAAATACTGCCCCCTATCCCAAACAAGTTAAGGCAAAAACTATAGTAGGGGGGATGGATGGGTTGGTGTATAAGGCATAACGTCTAGCAACCCAAAGGTTGCGAGTTCGAATCTCATCATATACTTTTGCATTTTATCATATTAGCAAGTTTTCAACTACTTAGCATGTTAGCTAACCTTTACCACCTAGCTAAAATCCTTAACATGTCATACCTTTTGAAAATGTGTAACATATAGTACGTTTTGCAAATTCGTAACATACAATATGAATTATAATTGGTAACATATCATTTGAAATGGGAGATGGACACCCATGAATACAATACGAAACATAACATATCATACTAAATAAAGTGTCTCGGATTTACATACGGAATAATACGAAATTCTGTGAGACCAGGTTGCACTGAGGGACTGTGGATTTATAACTTCATAAGATGTGTTGTGGGGGAAATGAGCAGAGAGAAAGAAAGAGAACAGTTCCACATCATCATCATCATCGTCATTGCATTCTTATTATACCTCTCCATCTCTAAACAGGAAATGAATAATTACTAGTTTTATTTCAGGATGATGAGTCAGAGATACATACGGCACAGTGCCTCCGCTCCTTTCCACTCCTTCTTCCTAACCCCAGGCACAATGGTAGAACGCAGCATATAAAAGCCAGCTGAATAGCAGACAAGTCTAAAACATCTTCATTGATTTCTCCTTGTGTGTGTGTGTGTGTGTGTGTGTGTGTGTGTGTGTGTGTGTGTGTGTGTGTGTGTGTGTGTGTGTGTGTGTGTGTGTGTGTGTGTGTGTGTGTGTGTGTGTGTGTGTGTGTGTGTGTGTGTGTGTGTGTGTGTGTGTGTGTGTGTGTGTGTGTGTGGGCTTTGAGAGATGCGGCGGGCGGGCAGTGTGTGATCCACAAGAAAAGGATGTCCTCTCGCTTCTCTGTTGCGTTCCGTCCACCCACTCCCATGGCCGAGCTGAAACCATGATTCATACCGCTAAGCCCACACACTTCAAACATAGCAAATATAGATAGAGGTGAGCGTTGCCCTGGATAGAATCGATTCTGGTTGAGGAAAGGAGGTAGTACCACAGCTTGACAGCAGAGGGCAGTAGTGACCTTTACTCTCACAAATACCATCCCATTCCATCCGCTAGTCCTCCAGCGAGAAGCTGTTTTAGTCTATGAAAATTCATAGTTACATGCTGACCTATTTTGGTTTATGTTTTTTCTTAAGGGTCGGACCTGCCTCTCAGGGCTGCTGAACAGCATGGTTGCAAACATAGAGCCTTGATAGCATAATCATGGAAGAATACCACAGGCTCATATGTATATCTTATTTCCTCCTGTCTTAATCAGGGAAGAATGCAGATCTGTTTTACTGTGAGCCACAGGCTCATATGTATATCTTCATTCCTATTGTATTAATCAGGGAATAATACCACAGGCTCATATGTATATCTTATTTCCTCCTGTCTTAATCAGGGAAGAATGGAGATCTGTTTTACTGTGAGCCACAGGCACATATGTATATCTTATTTCCTCCTGTCTTAATCAGGGAAGAATACCTCATGTTCATATGTATATCTTATTTCCTCCTGTCTTAATCAGGGAATAATACCACAGGCTCATATGTATATCTTATTTCCTCCTGTCTTAATCAGGGAATAATACCACAGGCTCATATGTATATCTTATTTCCTCCTGTCTTAATCAGGGAATAATACCACAGGCTCATATGTATATCTTATTTCCTCCTGTCTTAATCAGGGAATAATACCACAGGCTCATATGTATATCTTATTTCCTCCTGTCTTAATCAGGGAATAATACCACAGGCTCATATATATATCTTATTTCCTCCTGTCTTAATCAGGGAATAATACCACAGGCTCATATGTATATCTTATTTCCTCCTGTCTTAATCAGGGAATAATACCACAGGCTCATATGTATATCTTATTTCCTCCTGTCTTAATCAGGGAATAATACCACAGGCTCATATGTATATCTTATTTCCTCCTGTCTTAATCAGGGAATAATACCACAGGCTCATATGTATATCTTATTTCCTCCTGTCTTAATCAGGGAATAATACCACAGGCTCATATGTATATCTTATTTCCTCCTGTCTTAATCAGGGAATAATACCACAGGCTCATATGTATATCTTATTTCCTCCTGTCTTAATCAGGGAATAATACCACAGGCTCATATGTATATCTTATTTCCTCCTGTCTTAATCAGGGAATAATACCACAGGCTCATATGTATATCTTATTTCCTCCTGTCTTAATCAGGGAATAATACCACAGGCTCATATGTATATCTTATTTCCTCCTGTCTTAATCAGGGAATAATACCACAGGCTCATATGTATATCTTATTTCCTCCTGTCGTGCATCACATAGAAATTCCACTTTCCCCCCTCAGTCTCTGTCCAGCCAAGAGTTCCATTCCTGTAAACCCTCTTGAAGTAACAACACGATATTGTCGCTTGATAACAGCACGCAGCAGCCATAAACTGCATAATCCCTACCTTGATATTTAATGGATTATCATAATCTTTTTTCATAAGCACATGCACATACACACACAGACACACACACACGTAAGCGACAAGGTCATCACATGAACATGTTTAACTGGTGGCATGTCTACACACATGTTTATATCCTGCCAGAGAGAGAGGTATCATCAGAAAGAGTGAGAGACAGAAATAGAGTGAGAGAGAGGGGTATCATCAGAAAGAGAGAGAGAGAGACCGAAAGAGTGAGAGACAGAAATAGAGTGAGAGAGAGGGGTATCATCAGAAAGAGAGAGAGAGAGACCGAAAGAGTGAGAGACAGAAATAGAGTGAGAGAGAGGGGTATCATCAGAAAGAGTAAGAGACAGAAATAGAGTGAGAGAGAGGGGTATCATCAGAAAGAGAGAGAGAGAGAGGGGGAAAGAGTGAGAGACAGAAATAGAGTGAGAGAGGGGTATCATCAGAAAGAGAGAGAGAGAGGGGGAAAGAGTGAGAGACAGAAATAGAGTGAGAGAGGGGTATCATCAGAAAGAGTGAGAGAGAGAGACTGAAAGAGTGAGAGACAGAAATAGAGTGAGAGAGGGGTATCATCAGAAAGAGTAAGAGACAGAAATAGATTGAGAGAGAGGGGTATCATCAGAAAGAGAGAGAGAGAGAGACCGAAAGAGTGAGAGACAGAAATAGAGTGCGAGAGGGGTATCATCAGAAAGAGAGAGAGAGAGAGACCGAAAGAAAAGAGACAGAAATAGAGTGAGAGAGAGGGGTATCATCAGAAAGAGTAAGAGACAGAAATAGAGTGAGAGAGAGGGGTATCATCAGAAAGAGTAAGAGACAGAAATAGAGTGAGAGAGAGGGGTATCATCAGAAAGAGAGAGAGAGAGAGGGGGAAAGAGTGAGAGACAGAAATAGAGTGAGAGAGAGGGGTATCATCAGAAAGAGAGAGAGAGAGAGGGGGAAAGAGTGAGAGACAGGAATAGAGTGAGAGAGAGGGGTATCATCAGAAAGAGAGAGAGAGGGGGAAAGAGTGAGAGACAGAAATAGAGTGAGAGAGAGGGGTATCATCAGAAAGAGAGAGAGAGAGGGGGAAAGAGTGAGAGACAGAAATAGAGTGAGAGAGAGGGGTATCATCAGAAAGAGTGAGAGAGAGAGACCGAAAGAGTGAGAGACAGAAATAGAGTGAGAGAGGGGTATCATCAGAAAGAGTAAGAGACAGAAATAGAGTGAGAGAGGGGTATCATCAGAAAGAGAGAGAGAGAGACCGAAAGAGTGAGAGACAGAAATAGAGTGAGAGAGGGGTATCATCAGAAAGAGAGAGAGAGACCGAAAGAGTGAGAGACAGAAATAGAGTGAGAGAGGGGTATCATCAGAAAGAGAGAGAGAGAGAGAGGGGGAAAGAGTGAGAGACAGAAATAGAGTGAGAGAGAGGGGTATCATCAGAAAGAGAGAGAGAGAGAGGGGGAAAGAAGAAGAGTGCAGGATCCTTGTCCTCATATTTCTTCACCCCTCCTCTCTCTCTCTCTCTCTCTCTCTCTCTCTCTCTCTGAGCTGATGGATTTAAGTCATATTCAAAGGGAAGTCTTTTGACACATGGGACCATGCGTTTCCTTCCTTTTATCGGAGGAAATCAAACTACAGTGCCTCTTATAAATACACATGGCAGAGATGGGTACACACACACATGCCAAAACTCTAATATTTCACCTCCCCTTCTCTCTCACACACTTTTCTGGACGGGGCTCAACCTCAGGGTTTCCATTAGTCAACAGAAAGAAAGCCCATCCTCCTCTCTCCTCCCCTGAAACTATTTTGGTCCCAAACTGATTGACTGTCTGATAAGCAGTGGGTGAGAACTATCATAACACCTCTGCAGGGTGAGGCTCGCGGTAGGACTGTGTAGACGCCATTTCCTGCTGATTTGGGGCTGTGGAGATAAGCCAGCGGGGACTGCGCGGAGTGTGTGTAGGTGTCTATGTGTGTATGCGTGAGATCGTGCATGTGTGACGTATGTGTGTGTGTGTTTGTATGGCAGGCTGAGACTTCTTCCAGGCTAGGATTACTGTACTGTATCACAGAGAGTGGAGATCATCTGTTCTCTACCCTTGCTGTTCCCGTGCCCTCTACGCCACTCTGTTACCCAACTCTATTATTCTGCTACTCAGACCTACAGTAGGATATAGGCTGCTGCAGGTACTGGTAAAAATACTGGTACAAATACTGGTAGAGATACTGATAAAAATACTGGTGCAGATACTGGTACAGATACTGGTACAGATACTGGTACAAATACACACAGACACAAACACAATACACACAGACACAAGCGCAGACACAAACACAATACACAAACACAATACACACAGGAACAAAACAATACACACAGACACAAACACAATACACACAGACACAAACACAATACACCAGACACAATACACAATACACATAGACACAAACACAGTACACACAAACACAATACACACAGATACACAAACACAATGCACACAGATACACAAACACAATACACATATACACAAACACAATACACACAGACACAATACACACACACACACACAAACACAATACACACAAACACAATACACACAGATACACAAACACAATACAAACAAACACAATACACACACACACACACAAACACAATACACATAGCCAAACACAATACACATAGGCACAAACACAATACACACAGACACAAACACATTACACATAGACAAAAACACAATACACACAGACACAATACACATATCCCTCTAGTGGTGTGGGAGCTGTGCTTTGGCAAAGTGGGTGGGGTTATATCCTTCCTGTTTGGCCCTGTCCGGGGGTGACCTCGGATGGGGCCACAGTGTCTCCTGACCCCTCCTGTCTCAGCCTCCAGTATTTATGCTGCATTAGTTAATGTGTCAGGGGGCTGGGGTCAGTTTGTTATATCTGGAGTACTTCTCCTGTCCTATTCGGTGTCCTGTGTGAATCTAAGTGTGCGTTCTCTAATTCTCTCCTTCTCTCTTTCTTTCTCTCTCTCGGAGGACCTGAGCCCTAGGACCTGAGCTCCAGGACTACCTGACATGATGACTCCTTGCTGTCCCCAGTCCACCTGGCCATGCTGCTGTTCCAGTTTCAACTGACCTGAGCCCTAGGACCATGCCCCAGGACTACCTGACATGATGACTCCTTGCTGTCCCCAGTCCACCTGGCCATGCTGCTGCTCCAGTTTCAACTTCCACCTGACTGTGCTGCTGCTCCAGTTTCAACTGTTCTGCCTTATTATTATTCGACCATGCTGGTCATTTATGAACCTTTGAACATCTTGGCCATGTTCTGTTATAATCTCCACCCGGCACAGCCAGAAGAGGACTGGCCACCCCACATAGCCTGGTTCCTCTCTAGGTTTCTTCCTAGGTTTTGGCCTTTCTAGGGAGTTTCCTAGCCACCGTGCTTCTACACCTGCATTGCTTGCTGTTTGGGGTTTTAGGCTGGGTTTCTGTACAGCACTTTGAGATATCAGCTGATGTACGAAGGGCTATATAAATACATTTGATTTGATTTGATTTTTGACATAGACACAAACAATACACACAAACGCAATACACACAATGCACACAATACACATAGACACAAACACAATACACATAGCCACAAACACAATACACATAGACACAGACATAATACACATAGACACAAACACAAACAGACACAAACACAATACACATAGACCCAAACACAATGCACATAGACATAGACACAAACACAAACAGACACAAACACAATACACATAGACCCAAACACAATACACATAGACACAAACACAATACACATAGACCCAAACACAATGCACATAGACATAGACACAAACACAATACACATAGACACAAACACAATATACATAGACCCAAACACAATACACATAGACCCAAACACAATACACATAGACCCAAACACAATATACATAGACACAAACACAATACACATAGACACAAACACAATATACATAGACCCAAACACAATACACATAGACCCAAACACAATACACATAGACCCAAACACAATATACATAGACACAAACACAATATACATAGACCCAAACACAATACACATAGACACAAACACAATATACATAGACCCAAACACAATACACATAGACCCAAACACAATATACATAGACCCAAACACAATATACATAGACCCAAACACAATACACATAGACACAAACACAATATACATAGACACAAACACAATACACATAGACCCAAACACAATATACATAGACCCAAACACAATATACAGACACAAACACAATATACATAGACACAAACACAATACACAGACACAAACACAATACACACAGCCACAAACAATACACAGACACAAACACAATATACATAGACACAAACACAATACACACAGCCACAAGCACAATACACAGACACAAACACAATATACATAGACCCAAACACAATATACATAGACACAAACACAATACACATAGACACAAACACAAACACACAGACACAAACACAATACACATAGACACAAACACAAACACACAGACACAAACACAATATACATAGACACAAACACAATACACACAGACACAAACACAAACAGACACAAACACAATATACATAGACACAAACACAATATACATAGACACAAACACAATATACATAGACACAAACACAATACACATAGACACAAACACAATATACACAGACACAAACACAATATACACAGACACAAACACAATATACACAGACACAAACACAATATACATAGACACAAACACAATACACATAGACACAAACACAATATACATAGACACAAACACAATATACACAGACACAAACACAATATACATAGACACAAACACAATACACATAGACACAAACACAATATACATAGACACAAACACAATACACATAGACCCAAACACAATATACATAGACACAAACACAATACACATAGACACAAACACAATACACACAGCCACAAACACAATACACATAGACCCAAACACAATATACATAGACATAGACACAAACACAATATACATAGACACAAACACAATACACATAGACCCAAACACAATATACATAGACACAAACACAATATACATAGACACAAACACAATATACATAGACACAAACACAATATACATAGACACAAACACAATATACATAGACACAAACACAATATACATAGACCCAAACACAATACACATAGACCCAAACACAAGACACATAGACCCAAACACAATACACATAGACCCAAACACAATACACACAGACACAAACACACAGACACAAACACAATACACACAGACACAAATGGATACAAATGTATCAAATCAAATTGTATTGGTCACATACACATATTTAACAGATGTTATTGCGGGTAAAGAGAAATGCTTGTAGGAGCTAGAAGCAGAGCTGCCGTGTGTGTCGGCGACATCTTAACGTTGTTTAAGATGGGGCAGGCACGTAAACCCAGAAATTGGACTGAAAGGAAACAGAACTAGATTCCATTCCTGGAAATAGAATTACACTCCAATTCTGTGATTAACTGTCACATCGCTCTAATCTAAAGCATGCAGAACAGCTGACACAACCATCACCAATAGAAAGACCAGATGATGACACACTGTATTACAGTACACTGAGAGCCCTGCTCCAGCTGTTGCTATCCCAGTCGACACTGATGGTTTTAAGGTCTACCAAATGGCACCCTAGTCCCTATATAGTGGCACCCTACTCCCTATGGGCCCTGGTCAAAAGTAGTGCACTACATAAGGAATAAGGTGCCATTTCGGACACAACCCTCTGTCTGTCTGAGGAAACCACGGGCGGTCTCGCTCTGTCTCTCTCTCTCTGTCTCTCTTGCTCTCTCTCTATCTCAGTGTCTTGCTCTCTCTCTCTTGCTCTCTCTCTGTCTTTCTCTCTCTCTCCTCTCTCTCTTGCCCTCTCTCTTGCTCTCTCTCTGTCTTTCTATCTCTCTCTGTCTTTCTCTCTCTGTCTCTCGCTCATTCTCTCTCTCTCTCTCTCTCTCTCTTTCTCTCTCTCTTTCTCTCTCTCTCTCTCCTCTCTCTCTCTCTCTCTCTCTCTCTCTCTCTCTCTCTCTCTCTCTCTCACTCTCTCACTTTCTATCTATCTCCGTCTCTCTCGTTGTCTCTCTCTCTTTCTCTCTCTCTGTCTCTCTGTCTCTCTCTCTCTATCTATCTCTGTCTCTCGCCGTCTCGCCGTCTCTCTCTCTCTGTCTCTCTGTCTCTGTCTCTCTCTCTCTCTCTCTCTTTCTATCTATCTCTGTCTCTCTCACCATCTCTCCCTCTCTCCCTCTCTTTCTATCTATCTCTGTCTCTCTCGCCGTCTCTCCCTCTCTCTCTCTCTCTCTCTCTCTTTCTATCTGTCTCTGTCTCTCTCGCTGTCTCTCCCTCTCTCTATTCAATCTCTCTCTCCTGCACCACTAATCTCATCAGTACTAACAACACCACCCACATGTTTTTTCTCCTGACCTGCCATTATGGAGTGACACATATTGAACCAATGGCATGACAAAGAGGAGAGAGGGCACAAAATGGCTACCTAAGCTGAGCCCGATGCCTTGTCAAAAGGTCACCCTGATTAAAGATCCGGCTACGGTCTGGTGAATGAAAGGTGGACGGGTAGTTCTACTTTAATGGAAGGATAGCTAGAGGGATTAACCCTCGCCTCTGGGAGAGGACACCGACTGTGTGTGTGTGTGTGTGTGTGTCACTCATGCCTCTTGTGTGTGTGTTCGCGCATACAATTGTCTGTGTACAGCAACCGGGATGGAGGAGATGGAGGGTTTAACTTGTCAGTATTAAGGCAACGCAGATGGTGCAGATGTGATTGGGAGTTCCCAACCCTACAAGGTCAGGTTGGTTCAGGCGATGCTTGTGTAAGTGCACAATACATCCCTGGTAAGGATTCCTAAACAACAACAAAATATGATGGCCAAGTTTCCCTTCAGGGATAATAAAGTCAATCTTATCTCTTCTTACCGATCTATGCAAATGTGTGCTCAAGACTATTATCTGTAACTTTAGGCAACTGTTCATGCAGTATTGATGACACTTAAACCGAACACCAACGAAATGAGCAAGGATAAATACAGGCATGAAACAATCAGCCAATAGATCTATCAGTTGATCATGAATAAACCAGCGAACCAATCAATCACATTACATATCTGTCAGAGATGACCTTGATTATGGGCCTTCGGAGGCTTTTCTTCTCCCTATGCAATGAGAGATGGGTGATGGAAATATTACTACAATGGACATTCCCATTCAAGTCAATGATCTGTGATGGGTGGCCCGGCGGCCATATTGAACGTATCCATGGGAGTAATTATATTTCCATGAGCAGGCAAGCTCCTGTCATCGAGGGCCATAGCAATAAACTGACTAGAATGGACAGTCCCATTCATGTTCCATGTTCCATGATGGGTGGCCCCCGGCAGCCATTTTGCTCTAGTCAATGTATTTCCATGGGCAATACAGAGAGCTCATCCAGCTGTCATCCAGGGCCAAGCAAAGCACTCTCACAGAGTCATGTGTCTGATTGACAAAACCTCCCCCAGCCAGCCGCTGTCTGTCACAAGCCAATGATTGATAATGAGAATATTTGACCAACAAATTGAAATCCACACTTGAACTTAATGGTTGTCACACCGGTAGGACTCCTCCACATTAGTCCATACTTTCTGACTGAACGACAGTCATCTGTTGAATGGCTAAATGACACAGCGCAAAGCTATCTATCAGATCCCAATGCGATACCAATGCTCCATTACTTGAATAACTATGGAAATCTAATTCAAATACCTATATGGAAATAGATGTAGTAGGTTATAGTATGGCTATAAAAATTCAATCTCAGCATGGAACATGAAGGTGCAGGCTTGTTTCTTGTACACACATTTACCTTATGTATCACTTTCATGACACAATTATAAGTTACATTACTTTTAAATTATATATCGTTTTTTTAGTACAAGTATTTAGAGTACATGGGTTCTGTTGCAATATCCACACTTCCATACCACTTAGTTTAAAAGCAATGCAATGTAGGCATTCTAGTATTGTTATTGGAATGTAGCCTAGATTCCAATAACAAGGCTACATTCCCATAACAGTACTAGAATGCCTACACTGCATTGCTATTTCATGAAATATGTGTGAAAAAGGAAATGCAATTCTGTTAAATTGAATCTTGTCATCACATCCTGAACACCATATGCAGTACATCATATTTCAAAGCACCTACAGTGGTGTTGCGGAGACAGGACCGCGTCGTAAGAACAACGGCAAATTTAAAATCCACTATATGTACGAGAGGCTGCTGATGTAACCAATAAGAAGTGCCATACAGCAGTAGAGAGGTGATACAGGTGATAAACTATTCAGAACCTCTGGAGAGATGGCTCTCCATAACCACCACTTCATGGTAGCTATAACAATGTAACATGCTTAATATGCCTATATATAACATAATCATATGTGTGAGAGGGTGGAGAGGATAGGTGGGGGGTATGGAGGGGATAGAGGGGGATGGAGGGATAGAGGGGGATGGAGAGAATAGAGGGGGATAGAGGGGTTAGAGGGTGATGGAGGGGATAGAGGGGGATGGAGGGATAGGGGGATGGAGGGATAGAGGGGTTAGAGGGTGATGGAGGCGATAGAAGGGGGATGGAGAGAATAGAGGTGGATAGAGGGGTTAGAGGGTGATAGAGGGGTTAGATGGTGATAGAGGCGATAGAAGGGGGATGGAGAGAATAGAGGGGGATAGAGGGGTTAGAGGGTGATGGAGGCGAGAGAGGGGGATGGAGGGGATGGAGGGGGATGGAGGGGATGGATGGGGGATGGAGGGATTAGAGGGTGATGGAGGCGAGAGGGGGGGATGGAGGGGGATGGAGGGGATGGATGGGGGATGGAGGGGTTAGAGGGGGATGGAGGCAAGAGAGGGGGATGGAGGGGTTAGACGGTGATGGAGGCGAGAGAGGGGGATGGAGGGGATGGCGGGGGATGGAGGAGATAGAGGGGGATGGGAGGGGTTAGAGGGGGATAGATGGGTTAGAGGGGGATGGAGGGGATTGAGGGGGATGGAGGGGATGGATGGGGGATGGAGGATAGAGGGGTTAGAGGTGGGGTTGGAGAGGATAGAGGGGGTGGAGGGGATGGATGGGGGATGGAGGGGTTAGAGGGGGATTGATGGGTTAGAGGGGGATGGAGGGGATGGATGGGGGATGGAGGATATAGAGGGGTGTCATGACGTTGCCCTCTTTGGACACAGCGAGCACCAACCCCCTACCTCTGCGCTATCCCCCTCTCTCTGTCTCCTACACCCAGGCTGCTGTGGTCAGAGAGGTCGTACATTCCTAGAGGAGATCCTCTCCTCATGACCAGAGTATAGAGAGAGAGTGAGTTTTCATAGAGAGAATAAAGGAATTTCGTCCACCTCACAGAACTGGAGGTCAAATCAAATCAAATCAAATGTATTTATATAGACCTTCGTATATCAGCTGATATCTTTAAGTGGTGTACAGAAACCCAGCCTAAAACCCCAAACAGCAAGTAATGCAGGTGGAGGAGCACGGTGGCTAGGAAAAACTCCCTAGAAAGGCCAAAACCTAGGAAGAAACCTAGAGAGGAACCAGGCTATGAGGGGTGGCCAGTCCTCTTCTGGCTGTGCCGGGTAGAGATTATAACAGAACATGGCCAAGATGTTCAAATGTTCATAAATTACCAGCAGGGTCAAATAATAATAATCACAGTAGTTGTCGAGGGTGCAGCAAGTCAGCACCTCAGGTGCTGAACAGTTGAAATTGGAGAAGCAGCACGGCCAGGTTGACTGGGGACACCAAGGAGTCCTCATGCCAGGTAGCCCTGAGGCATGGTCCTAGGGCTCAGGTCCTCTGAGAGAGAGAAAGAAAGAGAGAAAGAGAGAATTAGAGAGAGCATGCTTAAATTCACACATGACACCGGATAAGACAGGAGAAGTACTCCAGATATAACAAACTGACCCTAGCCTCCCAACACATAAACTACTGCAGCATAAATACTGGAGGCTGAGACAGGAGGGGTCAGGAGACAATGTGGCCCCATCCGATGATACCCCCGGACAGGGCCAAACAGGAAGGATATAACCCCACCCACTTTGCCAAAGCACAGCCCCCACACCACAAGAGGGATATCTTCAACCACCAACTTACCATCCTGAGACAAGGCTGAGTATAGCCCACAAAGATCTCCGCCACGGCACAACCCAAGGGGGGAGCGCCAACCCAAACAGGAAGATCACATCAGTGACTCAACCCACTCAAGTGATGCACCCCTCCTAGGGACGACATGAAAGAGCACCAGTAAGCCAGTGACTCAGCCCCTGTAATAGGATTAGAGGCAGAGAATCCCAGTGGAAAGAGGGGAACCGGCCAGGCAGAGACAGCAAGGGCGGTTCGTTGCTCCAGAGCCTTTATGTTCACCTTCACACTCCTGGGCCAGACTACACTCAATCATATGATCCACTGAAGAGATGAGTCTTCAGTAAAGTCTGTGTCTCTCACATGGGTAGGCAGACCATTCCATAAAAATGGAGCTCTATAGGATAAAGCCCTGCCTCCAGCTGTTTGCTTAGAAATTCTAGGGACAATTTGGAGGCCTGCGTCTTGTGACCGTAGAGTACGTGTAGGTATGTATGGCAGGACCAAATCAGAGAGATAGGTAGGAGAGAGATAGGTAAACTCTGTTTATAAAATAGCCTCAGTTATGAGGCTTACATCTAAGTGTTTTATAAAATGAATGAGTAAAGATGAAACTATTCATGAAATGATGTTATGCTAGGTAATGATGTTAATGTGAGATACTTGTATTTTTGGCACACCCCAGGGGCACAGACAGGACCTGGAATCATGGGACAGCCCTTTTCTATGTTTCGAATTAAACCGCCCACGTGGGTTTTCCCACACCAGACCGAGCTTACCTCAATTACGAGAGGGCTAAGGTTTGAGACCAGACCAGTACCTCTATCAAAGAGGGAAATAAGGTTTAAGTAGATTGCTGAATCTTTTAACCATCTCACGTGGTTAAACTCTTAGACTATCGATACCGACAGAATAAGAACAAGTCTTTGATATTAATTACTAGTCTGCAGCTAGGAATTCGGTATATTTGAACGTGAAGACCGACAACCGCCGAAACATCTATTCTAATACAACATTTAT
Source organism: Oncorhynchus tshawytscha (assembly GCF_018296145.1). Classification (NCBI taxonomy): domain Eukaryota; kingdom Metazoa; phylum Chordata; class Actinopteri; order Salmoniformes; family Salmonidae; genus Oncorhynchus; species Oncorhynchus tshawytscha. The sequence goes on from NC_056440.1 coordinate 12,662,661, forward strand.
GAATGGGACTCTGAATTATCCACTCTAACCACGAAAGACGATTGAACTTCCAACAGAAAGGACGATTCCAACAGAGATCATGTGACACACTGAATGTAAATATATGTATTGATTGCAATCGTTATAATTATCAACTTTGTTGTGTCTTTAATCTTTCGCGCCCCTCAGTCTTTTGTCCACCAAGCCGCCATGCCGGTTTAGCTCACTAGGGCACATTCCCCTATCATTTCCTTGTAACCATATCTACTGTTTGTTATGCATTTCTGTGAATTACTTAGTTAGTAAATAAAGGATTTAAGACAATTTATGTATGGATGACTCATAGTGAAGACTGGAGGGGGGAAAAAATATCTGAAAGTTATATTAGGAATATTATAACTTTGTAATCTGAATATTTTCCTTGGTGCCCCGACTTCCTAGTCAATTACAGTTACATGATTAATCAGTTTAATTGCGTAATAATAATTACAGAGAATCTTTGATGAAGACTAATCTTCAGTTTAATGATGCCAAAGACACGACAGGGGGGATATAGGGGTTGGAGGCGGGGATGGAGAGGATAGAGGGGGATAGAGGGGTTAGAGGTAGGGATGGAGGGGATAGAGGGGGATGGAGGGGATAGAGGGGGATGGAGGGGATAGAGGGGGATGGAGGGGTTAGAAGGGGGATGGAGGGGATAGAGGGGGATGGAGGGGATGGAGGGGGATGGAGGGGATGGAGGGGGATGGAGGGGATAGAGGGGGATGGAGGGGATAGAGGGGGATGGAGGGGTTAGAAGGGGATGGAGGGGATAGAGGGGGATGGAGGGGATGGAGGGGGATGGAGGGGATAGAGGGGGATGGAGGGGATAGAGGGGGATGGAGGGGTTAGAAGGGGGATGGAGGGGATAGAGGGGGATGGAGGGGATAGAGGAGATAGAGGGGGATGGAGGGGATAGAGGGGGATGGAGAGGATAGAGGGGGGATGAACAGGCAGTTAACCCACTGTTCCTAGGCCGTCATTGAAAATAAGAATTTGTTCTTAATCTGACTTGCCTAGTTAAATAAAAGGTAAATAAAATATAGGTCCTGGATTAGGTCCTTGACCCCAGTGATTTACTGGGCTGTATGTGCTACATACAGCCCTTACGGTCAGATGCTGAACAGTTGCCATACCAGGCGGTGATGCAACCGGTCAGGATGGTGCAGCTGTAGAACTTTTTGAGGCTTGGGGTCCCATGCCAAATCTTTTCAGTTTCCTGAGGGGGAAGAGGTTTTGTTCTGCCCTCTTCACGACTGTCTAGGTGTGTTTGGACCATGATAGATTGTTGGTGATGTGGACACCAAGGATCTTGAACCTCTCAACCTGCTCCACTACAGCCCCGTTGATGTTAATGGGGGCCGCTTCGCCCGCCTTTTCCTGTAGTTCACAATCACCTCCTTTGTCTTGCAACATTGAGGGAGAGGTTGTTGTCCTGGCACCACACTGCCAGTTCTCTGACCTCCTCTCTATAGGCTTGTTGCCAACCCTTACCACCTGGGGTGGCCCGTCAGGAAGTCCAGGACCCAGTGGGTCCCAGAGGGAGGCATTTAGTCCCAGGGTCCTTAGCTTAGAGATGAGCTTTGTGGATGCTATGGTGTTGAACACTGAGCTGTAGTCAATGAACAGCATTCTCACATGGTGTTCCTTTTGTCCAGGTGGGAAAGGGCAGTGTGGAGTGCGAATGAGATTGCGTCATCTGTGGATCTGTTGGGGCGGTATGCGAATTAGGGTGGGTCTAGGGTATCCGGCAGGATGCTGTTGATGTGAGCCATGACCAGCCTTTCAAAGAAACCTCATGGCTACCGATGTGAGCGCTATGGAGCAGTGGTCATTTAGTCAGGTTACATCCACTTCCTTGGGCACAGGGACTATGGTGGTCTGCTTGAAAATATCAATGAAGACACTAGTTGTCCCGTGAATGCTTTGAGTACACGTACTGGTAATCCATCTGGCCCCGTAGTTTTGTGAATGTTGACCTGTATTAAAGGTCTTGCTCACATCGTCTACCGATTGCGTTATCAACCAGTTATCCAGAACAGCTGGTGCTCTCGTGCATGCTTCAGTGTTGCTTACAGCATAAAAGGCATTTAGCTCGTCTGGTAGGCTCGCGTCACTGGGCAGTACACCTCTGGGTTTCTCTTTGTAATCCGTGATAGTTTTCAAGCCCTGCCACATCCGACAAGCGTCAGAGCCGGTGTAGTGGGATTCAATCTAAATTCTGTTTTGAAGCTTTGCCTGTTTGATGGTTTGTCTGAGGGAATAGCGGGATTTCTTATAGGTGTCCGGATTAGAGTCCCGCTCCTTGAAAGCCGCAACTCTAGCCTTTTGCTCCGATGAGTATGCTGCCCGTAATCCATGGCTTCTGGTTAGGATATGTACTACGTATGGTCACTGTGGGGACGCCGTCGTCGATGCACTTATTGATGAAGCCGATGACTGAGGTGGCATACTCCTCAATGCCATTGGATGAGCCTCGGAACATATTCCAGTCTGTTCTAGCAAAACCGTCCTGTTGCGTAGCATCCGTGATGTCTGACCACTTCAGTATTGATGATCACGGCCTGTTATGGCAACTGCTTGGCCTCCGACCACAAGGCATTGCAGAGGGTAGTGCGTATGGCCCGGTACATCACTGGGGCCAAGCTTCCTGCCACCCATAACCTCTTTACCAGGTGGTGTCAGAGGAAGGCCCAAAAAATTGTCAAAGACTCCAGCCACCCTAGACATAAACTGTCCTCTCTGCTACCGCACTGGCAAGCGGTACCGGAGCGCCAAGTTTAGTTCCAAGAGGTTTCTAAACATATTCTACCCCTTTGGGAGAAATTCTGTACATATATGGAAGATCATAAATAATGTAACACTTATAGAGTACATTTGCCATTCTGGTAAATGGCATTGTCTATTGTATAGGACAGGAAGCCAGAGTGGGGCCATGGGAGAGGGCCCCACGTTGGGCGTCTAGAATAGCTGGACATACAAAGGTCAGAGGGATATACAAAGGAGGGGGTCAGCCAAATGACCAACTGATGGATTACAGACATAGTTCACATATTCTTAAGACATGGAGATGCTGAAGGAATGACAGGGGAGACACATAGTCTGCTGATCCAAGATAAAGACAACACATTGAGCTAAGTGCAGGGACAAAGCAAGCCTATAGCATAGAGGAATGTATAGTATTTTTAGGACGGCTGGACACACTAAAACTAGAGGAGACACAGTCTATTGATCCGAAATAAAGGCACACATACAAAGGAACAGATGGAGCTAGCTACAGGATCAAAGCCTATAGCATAGAGGAATGTATATTATCTTTAGGTCAAAGCAAGGGTCTTGTCACCATTAGGATCTAATGGAAAGCAGATGGGGGCGTTATTGGGCTGAACAAGCAGGATGCACGGATTGGGATATAACTTCATTTGCATATGGGAGGGACTTATATGGTATGTGTATAACTCAGAGCGAGGGCTCTGAAAAAGTATGTGTGTTCCGCAGACCGCTCCGGCTTGCGATATCTTTTTATTAAAAGCCTATTGAATTTCACAGAGTTCTTGATTGCGTCATATTTGAACCAATTTTCCACGACACCCCCAAGCCATAAGATTACTAAACATCTAATCAAATGGCTACCCAGACTATTTCCATTGCACTCACCCCCTCTTTTATGCTGCTGCTACTCTCTGTTATTACGAGAATGTTTTTTTGCACCACATGTTCTCACTACTGGTGTCCCCCAGGGCTCGGTTCTAGGCCTTCTCCTCTTTTCACTTTACATGAGGTACTGTAGTAGTGTTTCAGTGAGCCCAGGGTGGGAGAGGAGAGAGATTGGAGCTGCAGATGATGCTTTGGCAGGAACAGATAGAAGGGGTAGCAGTAGTGTTCCAGACCCAGCAGGCTCAGGGTGGATGGAGTGGTGGAGAGAGGGAGATGGAAAGGGAGAGGATGTACTGTAGTATCTCAGGGTGGATGTGGTTGATGGGGTTGTTGAGAGAGGGAGATGGAAAGGGAGAGGACGTACTGTAATATCTCAGGGTGGATGGAGTGGTAGAGAGAGGGAGAGGAGGTACTGTAGTAGATCAGGGTGAATGGAGTGATGGAGAGAGGGAGAGGAGGTACTGTAGTAGATCAGGGTGGATGGGATGGTGTAGAGAGAGGGAGAGGAGGTACTGTAGTAGATCAGGGTGGATGGAGTGATGGAGAGAGGGAGAGGATGTACTGTAGTATCTCAGGGTGGATGTGATGGTGGAGAGAGGGAGAGGAGGTACTCTAGTATCTCAGGGTGGATGGGATGGTGAAGAGAGGGAGAGGAGGTACTGTAGTATCTCAGGGTGGATGGAGTGGTGGAGATAGATTGATTAATGACATTTAGATTATTTGGCACTGCCATAGCGTTCCCTGCACTTCCTAAAGAGACAGAGGTTAGCACAATTTAACCCCTGCTCATTTGCTACCCCAAGACGGTTCCAGGGCAAGGCAAGACTGATTACGGACAGAGAGATGCATAAATCATACTTTATCAATTTCATGGAGTGATTTTTTTTCTCTCCCAGCCCTAGGCTACAAGCCTTAACAATTATATAGATTCACAAGACTCATCTGAAGGTTCCCCAGTACCAGTTGAAAAACATTTTGGAAGTACAGTATATATGGAGACTGTTAAGTGAGAAAAGTAAGGGGTTAAATACATGATAAAATAATAACGCGTTTCCTGATCTTTATTATATCTCTCAGACATAGTGATAGTGATAGTCATAGGATACACTTATTTTAGATGTTATTCCATGTAGTGGATCTGTCATTCAATGCATTTGTATGAGCTAATAGCAGTAAGACCAAATCAAATGTTTCATACAATATATACACCACTGTTCAAAAGTTTGGGGTCACTTAGAAATGTCCTTGTTTTTGAAAGAAAAGCACGTTTTTTGTCTATTAAAATAACATCAAATTGATCAGAAATACAGTGTGGACATTGTTAATGTTGTAAATGACTATTGTTGCTGTGATATTTAATGGAATCTGATATTTTTGCATACAGAGGCCCATTATCATCAACCATCACTCGTGTTCCAATGGCACATTGTGTTAGCTAATCCAAGTTGATCATTTTAAAAGGCTAATTGATCATTAGAAAACCCTTTTGCAATTATGTTAGCACAGCTGAAACGGTTGTCTGATTAAAGAAGCAGTAGAACTGGCCTTCTTTAGACTAGTTTGCTCCCAGGCAGACTAAATAACTTTTTTGCCCGCTTTGAGGACAATACAGTGCCACTGACACGGCCTGCAACGAAAACATGCAGTCTCTCCTTCACTGCAGCCGAGGTGAGTAAGACATTTAAACGTGTTAACCCTCGCAAGGCTGCAGGCCCAGATGGCATCCCCAGCCGCGCCCTCAGAGCATGCGCAGACCAGCTGGCCGGTGTGTTTACGGACATATTCAATCAATCCCTATACCAGTCTGCTGTTCCCACATGCTTCAAGAGGGCCACCATTGTTCCTGTTCCCAAGAAAGCTAAGGTAACTGAGCTAAACGACTACCGCCCCGTAGCACTTCACTTCATCATGAAGTGCTTTGAGAGACTAGTCAAGGACCATATCACCTCCACCCTACCTGACACCCTAGACCCACTCCAATTTGCTTACCGCCCAAATAGGTCCACAGACGATGCAATCTCAACCACATTGCACACTGCACTAACCCATCTGGACAAGAGGAATACCTATGTGAGAATGCTGTTCATCGACTACAGCTCGGCATTCAACACCATAGTACCCTCCAAGCTCGTCATCAAGCTCGAGACCCTAGGTCTCGACCCCGCCCTGTGCAACTGGGTACTGGACTTCCTGACGGGCCGCCCCCAGGTGGTGAGGGTAGGCAACAACATCTCCTCCCCGCTGATCCTCAACACTGGGGCCCCACAAGGGTGCGTTCTGAGCCCTCTCCTGTACTCCCTGTTCACCCACGACTGCGTGGCCACGCACGCCTCCAACTCAATCATCAAGTTTGCGGACGACACAACAGTGGTAGGCTTGATTACCAACAACGACGAGACGGCCTACAGGGAGGAGGTGAGGGCCCTCGGAGTGTGGTGTCAGGAAAATAACCTCACACTCAACGTCAACAAAACTAAGGAGATGATTGTGGACTTCAGGAAACAGCAGAGGGAACACCCCTATCCACATCGATGGAACAGTAGTGGAGAGGGTAGCAAGTTTTAAGTTCCTCGGCATACACATCACAGACAAACTGAATTGGTCCACTCACACAGACAGCATCGTGAAGAAGGCGCAGCAGCGCCTCTTCAACCTCAGGAGGCTGAAGAAATTCGGCTTGTCACCAAAAGCACTCACAAACTTCTACAGATGCACAATCGAGAGCATCCTGGCGGGCTGTATCACCGCCTGGTACGGCAACTGCTCCGCCCTCAACCGTAAGGCTCTCCAGAGGGTAGTGAGGTCTGCACAACGCATCACCGGGGGCAAACTACCTGCCCTCCAGGACACCTACACCACCCGATGTTACAGGAAAGGCCATAAAGATCATCAAGGACATCAACCACCCGAGCCACTGCCTGTTCACCCCGCTATCATCCAGAAGGCGAGGTCAGTACAGGTGCATCAAAGCTGGGACCGAGAGACTGAAAAACAGCTTCTATCTCAAGGCCATCAGACTGTTAAACAGCCACCACTAACATTGAGTGGCTGCTGCCAACACACTGACACTGACACTGACTCAACTCCAGCCACTTTAATAATGGGAATTGATGGGAAATGATGTAAATATATCACTAGCCACTTTAAACAATGCTACCTTATATAATGTTACTTACCCTACATTATTCATCTCATATTCATACGTATATACTGTACTCTATATCATCGACTGCATCCTTATGTAATACATGTATCACTAGCCACTTTAACTATGCCACTTTGTTTACATACTCATCTCATATGTATATACTGTACTCGATACCATCTACTGTATCTTGCCTATGCTGCTCTGTACCATCACTCATTCATATATCTTTATGTACATATTCTTTATCCCCTTACACTGTGTATAAGACAGTAGTTTTGGAATTGTTAGTTAGATTACTTGTTGGTTATTACTGCACTGTCGGAACTAGAAGCACAAGCATTTCGCTACACTCGCATTAACATCTGCTAACCATGTGTATGTGACAAATACAATTTGATTTGATTTGATTTGATTTTTTAGTTGAGTATCTGGAGCATCAGCATTTGAGGGTTCGATTACAGGCTCAAAATGGCCAGAAACAAAGAACTTTCTTCTGAGACGCCTCACAAGTCCTCAACTGGCAGCTTCATAAAACAGTCTCCTGCAAAACACCAGTCTCAATGTCAACAGTGAAGAGGTGACTCCGGGATGCTGGCCTTCTAGGCAGAGTTCCTCTGTCCAGTGTCTGTGTTCCTTTGCCCATCTTAATCTTTTCTCTTTATTGGCCAGTCTGAGCCTCCCACTCCTCCTTCTATTCTGGTTAGAGCAAGTTTGCTAAATGGTCAATTAATGGTACCAAAACTATCTGCACTGATCCTACGCATACTCACTAGGCTATATATACGCATACCGTATACACACTCATTCACATACACTACATACACACACACAACACAACACACACATGCATACCGACACAACACAAACATACACATTACACAGACACACACACTTTTATACTCATAATTTGCTGCTGCTACCCTGTAATTTATTTTACTCTAATTATTATCTATCCTGATGCCTCGTCACTTTACCATGACTACATGTACATATCTTCCTCAAATACCTTATTATTATCTATCCTGATGCCTAGTCACTTTACCATGTCTTCATGTACATATCTTCCTCAAATACCTTATTATTATCTATCCTGATGCCTAGTCACTTTACCATGTCTTCATGTACATATCTTCCTCAAATACCTTATTATTATCTAGCCTGATGCCTAGTCACTTTACCCTGCCTTCATGAACATACTGTATCTACCTCTAATACTGTCACGTTCATTTAAAGATGGATTGGACCAAGGTGCAGCGTGGTAGGAGAACATCTTATTTTATTTCAAATGAACACCGAAAAACAACAAAATACAAAACCGAACGTAAAGGTCTGCAGGACTAGACAGCAACTATGCAAAAACAAGATCCCACGTGGGAAAAAGGTGGGAAAAAGGGCTGCCTAACTATGAACCCCAATCAGAGATAACGATAAACAGCCTCCTCTGATTGGGAACCATACTAGGCCAACAAAGAAATAGAAACATAGATTTGCCCAACCAAGTCACACCCTGACCTAACCAAATAGAGAATAAAAAAAGGTCTAAGGTCAGGGCGTGAAAAATACCTTATTATTATCTATCCTGATGCCTAGTCACTTTAGCCTGCCTTCATGAACATACTGTATCTACCTCTAATACCTTATTATTATCTATCCTGATGCCTAGTCACTTTAGCCTGCCTTCATGAACATTCTGTATCTACCTCTAATACTTCACACATCTGCACACTGATCTGGTACTGGTAATTCCTGTATATAGCTGCACATTTATCTGGTACTGGTACTCCATGTATATAGCTTCAAATTTATCTGGTACTGGTACTTCCTATATAAAGCTCCATTATTGTGTTACGATTTAAAAAAGCTAGCTTTTCACGGTAAAGTCTACAGTTTTACTCGGCGCATGTGATAAATCAAATTTGATTTGATTCCAGCCAATTTAAGCTGGGATGCTCGTCCTCCACTGCTGCACTGGTACTACTGTGTGTTTATGATATCATTATAAAACAGGCTTTTCCTTCCTCCCCCTCTCTGCCTTTCTATCTCAATGAAGAAGCCTAATCATTATTCCAACACATCATTCCCATTTCATTCATTTTGGAGACACTGAATATAGAATATAGCAGCCCGGAAAAAACATAAATGTAAATGAGATTCGTGGTACAGTATATAGACTAGTGACTCATGTATCAGCACGACACACAGACAGACACAGACAAACACACACACACAGACACACACAAGATTATGTTGATCCACAGAGGCTAATTAAGAGACTAGTTGTGTCATGAATCTGTTTCCTCCATGTGGTGACAAAGTTGTTTATAGGGACACAACCCACCTGGGTGTTTATAGGGACACAACCCACCTGGGTGTTTATAGGGACACAACCCACCTGGGTGTTTATAGGGACACAACCCACCTGGGTGTTTATAGGGACACAACCCACCTGGGTGTTTATAGGGACACAACCCACCTGGGTGTTTATAGGGACACAACCCACCTGGGTGTTTATAGGGACACAACCCACCTGGGTGTTTATTTAAAATACTTTTAGTGTTTGCTTAAATCCGCCTGGACTGTCAGATATTATAGACTATTCCATTGGTTTCATTGCACCAGGCAAGCTCAATCAAGCCTAAATAGAGTATTTGAATTGAGTTCAAATAGTATTTCAACCCATGTCTGGAACACATCTTCACTTAATATGCATGTCTTCTCTCAGTTGGCACTTTTTAAGGGACTGTGTCTACTCTCTGTTGAGGATTCCGGAGAGCCCCAGAGTGCAATTACCTGAGAGATGCAGCAGACAGGCTCACATGACAGTTAATAGGAGGATGGTAGAATGGGACAGGATATGATAGTAATGTATTTCTGTTTTTGTTGACCAAAAAAGGTTGAGTCACACACATGAACCAAGGTTTTACAATGCAAAATATGAGCTTGGTTTTAGATTAAGGTTATAACTTGAAGATGAAATCAAAATAGTCCATATACTTGGGTTGATAAATAGTATGAGGATACAATACTGGTCAGAAGTTGGACATATCAACTCATTCAAGGGTTTTTATTTTATTTTTATAATTTCTACATTGTAGAATAATAGTGAAGACATCAGAACAATGAAATAACACATATGGAATCATGTTGAAACCAAAAACGTGTTAAACAAATTAAAATGTATTTTATATTTGAGATTCTTCAAATAGCCACCCTTTACCTTGATGTCAGCTTTGCACACTCTTGGCATTCTCTCAACCAGCTTCATGAGGTAGTCCCCTGGAATGCATTTCAGTTAACAGGTGTGCCTGAATTTCTTTCCTTCTTAAAGTTTGAGCCAATCAGTTGTGTTGTGACAAGTTAGGGGGGTATACAGAAGATAACCCTATTTGGTAGAATACCAAGTCCGTAATATGGCAAGAACAGCTCAAATAAGCGAAGAGAAATGACAGTCTATATTGACTTTAAGACCAGTCAATACGGAATATATTTCAAGAACTTTGAATATTTCTTCAAGTGCAGTCGCAAAAATCATCAAGCGCTATGAGGAAACTGGCTCTCATGAGGACCACCACAGGAATGGAAGACCCAGAGTTACTTCTGCAGCAGAGGATAAGTTCATTATTCCATATGTGTCATTTCATAGTTTTGATGTCTTCACTAATATCCTACAATGTAGAAAGAAGTAAAAATATGAGTAGGTGTTCTAAAACTTTTGACCAGTATATACAGTTGAAGTTGGAAGTTTACAAACACCTTAGCCAAATACATTTAAACTCAGTTGTTCACAATTACTTACATTTAATCCTAGTTAAAATTCCATGTTTTAGGTCAGAATAATAGTAGAGAGAATTATTTATTTCATCTTTTATTTCTTTCATCACATTCCCAGTGGGTCAGAAGATTACATACACTCAATTAGTATTTGGTAGCATTGCAATTAAATTATTTAACTTGGGTCAAACGTTTTGGGTAGACTTCCATAAGCTTCCCACAGTAAGTTGGGTGAATTTTGGCCCATTCCTCCTGACAGATTTGGTGTAACTGAGTCAGGTTTGAAGGCCTCCTTGCTCGCACACACTTTTTCAGTTCTGCCCACACATTTTCTATGGGATTGAGGTCAGGGCTTTGTGACGGCCACTCCAATACCTTGACTTTGTTGTCCTTAAGCCGTTTTGCCACAACTTTGGAAGTATGCTTGGGTCATTGTCTAATTTGGAAAACCCATTTGCGACCAATCTTTAAATTCCTGACTGATATCTTGAGATGTTGCTTCAATATATCCACATAATTTTCCAACCTCATGATGCCATCTATTTTGTGAAGTGCACCAGTCCCTCCTGCAGCAAAGCACCTCCACAACATGATGCTGCCACCCCCGTGCTTCACGGTTGGGATGGTGTTCTTCGGCTTGCAAGCGTCCCCCTTTTTCCTCCAAACATAACGATGGTCATTATGGCCAAACAGTTCTATTTTTGTTTCATCAAACCAGAAGACATTTCTCCAAAAAGTACGATCTTTGTCCCTATGTGCAGTTGCAAACCGTAGTCTGGCTTTTTTATGGTGGTTTTGGAGCAGTGGCTTCTTCCTTGCTGAGCGGCCTTTCAGGTTATGATGACATAGGATTTGTTTTTACTGTGGATATTGATACTTTTGTACCTGTTTCCTCCAGCATCTTCACAAGGTCCTTTGCGGTTGTTCTGGGATTGATTTGCACTTTTCACAACCAAAGTATGTTAACCTCTAGGAGACAGAACACGTCTCCTTCCTGAGCAGTTTTGACGGCTGCTTGCTCCCATGGTGTTTATACTTGCGTACTATTTTTTGCACAGATGAACGTGGTACTTTTAGGTGTTTGAAAATTGCTCCCAAGGATGAACCAGACTTGTGGAGGTCTACAATTTTTCTGAAGTCTTGGCTGATTTCTTTTGATTTTCCTATGATGTCAAGCAAAGAGGCCTTGAAATACATCCACAGGTACACCTCCAATTGACTCAAATAATGTCAATTAGCCTATCAGAAGCTTCTAAAGCCATGACATCATTTTCTGGAAATTTCCAAGCTGTTTCAAGGCACAGTCAACATAGTAAATGTAAACGTCTGACCCACTGGAATTGTGATAGAGTGAATAAGTTAAATAATTTGTCTGTGAACAATTGTTGGAAAAATACCTGTGTCACGCACAAAATAGATGTCCTAACTTACTTGCCAAAACTATAGTTTGTTAACAAGAAATTTGTGGAGTGGTTGCAAAACGGGTTTTAATGACTCCAAACTATGTTTATGTAAAATTACGACTTCAACTGTATGTGCTGAAGCTTGAAACAGTGATATTCAAGGTTTAGGGTAAGAGGCTAATGTTAGCCATTGTAAGCATGAATATCACCTGTTTTCCATCACTCAATTGGGACTTTTCAATTAATAAAGGATGACATGTTACAGGTGTCAGCTCTCAGTCACGTGCACCCCCCCCCACACACACACACACAGAGAGACATGCATGGAGATGCACGTATGCTATACTGCTGACAGGAAAACACAAAGGAGCAAGTAAGCAGATGAAAAACATTGAGGACCTGCTCCTATCGTTTTATGCAAATATTCCATAGAACATTACAGGAGGAAGCAGCAGAGTGTCTTTTGAAGCACTCTGTAACCCTCACAGGCTTAAAACACATCAAATATAGAATAGAATCATGAATATGCATGAATGTATACAGTGGAGATACAACACAAACAACACAACTAGTAAAATGCATCTAGCCAAATGATTTATGTCCAGGATTTATCAGTTCATCTGGGCTGGCCTCAGAGCACTCAATAAAAGGATGAATAATAAGGAAAGTGACAACGCCTTTTCCTTGTGATGAACTGAAAAGCTTGTTTGTTTGGCTGTAACCTGCTGTAACCTTCTTCTGATCTGCGCCTACCGCAGTAAATATGTGAACAAAACATTAGGAACACCTTCCTAATATTGAGTTGTACCTCCCTTTGCACTCAGAACAGCTTCATTTTGTCGGGGCATGGACTCCACAAGGTGTCAAAAGTATTCCACAGGGATGCTGGCCCATGTTGCCTCCAATTCTTCCCACAATTGTGTCAAGTTGGCTGGATGTCCATTGGATGGTGGACCATTCTTGATATAAACGGGAAACTATTGAGTGTGGAAACTCAAACCGGTGCGCCTGGCAACTACTACCATACCACGTTCAAAAGCACTTAAATATTTTGTCTTGCCCATTCACCCTCTGAATGGGACACATACAAAATCCATTTCGCAATTGTCTCAAGGCTAAAAAATTTTTTATTTAACCTGTCTCCTCCTCTTCATCTAGACTGTGGATTTAACAAGTGACATCAACATAGATCGTATCTTTCACCTGCATTCACCTGGTCAGTCTATGTCATGGAAAGAGCAGGTCTTCGTAATGTTTAGTACACTCAGTGTATAGTTCACCTGTTACTAAGACTATAGCTCCTCACCTGTCTAAGTATTATCTCTGCAGTATACAGGCTTTCTTCTTTGTCATTTTTTATGAACTTTGAGGGCGAAAATCTACTATTTTATTGCGCTTCCATTGAAGGCTATTGTTATACCTCACGTTGGCTATACCTCTCTGTGAGAAGCTGTCCCAGCCTGCTCTAAGGTCTGTGTAGCCCAACGGTGGGAATCTTACTGTAATTCACTTTAATTGGCTCAATGGACTGTGAGAGCCAGTCAATAGCAATCTATCTGGCCTTGCCTATGAGCATCATTGGTCAACCAGCCATCCAGTTGCTAAGTGAGATTGAATAACCATCAAAAATGATTAGATGGTGCCAAACAACCCATCTCACTCTCTTCCAACCCATTATATGGATATAGATTGCTGTTGTATTCCAATAAGCTTCCTAATTAGTGTTTGACAAGTTCTGTGGTGGTCTGGAGAAGAAAGTAAAGCAGCCTAGCTAGCTCAGTCGGACCAGCCAGGGACGTCAGTTCAGCCAAGGAACTAAATCACATTCATTGACTGTACAACACAATAAGAACAACTTCCTAATATTGTGTTGCACCCCCCCCCCCTCTCCATTTTCTGCCCATTTTGTTGGGGCATGGGCTGTAAGGTATCGAAAGTGTTCGACAGGGATGCTGGCCAAAGTTGACTTCGAAGCTTCCCACCGGTGTCTCAAGATGGCTGGATGTCCTTTGGGTGCTGGACCATATTCTTGAAACACAAGGGAAACTGTTAAGCGTGAAAACCCCAGAAGCATTGCAGTTCTTGACACAAACCAGTGCGTCTGGCACCTACTACCATACCCTCATTAAATGCACTTAAATATTTTGTCACCCTCTGAATGGGATGCATACACAATCCATGTCTCAATTGTCTCAAGGTTTAAAAATCCTTCTTTAACCCGTCTCCTCCCCTGAACTTCATATGGCTGCAGGGGCTGTATTGAGTAGCTTGGATGAAATGTGCCCAGAGGTGCCCAGAGTAAATGGCCTGCTCCCCAGTCCCAATTGTTAATATATGCATATTATTATTAGTGTTGGATAGAAAAAACTCTGAAGTTTCTAAAACTGTTTGAATGTCTGTGAGTATAACAGAACACATATGGCAGGCAAAAACTTGAGAAGAAAACCAAACATGAAGTGGGAAATCTGAGGTTTGTCGATTTTCAACTCAGCCCCTATTGAATATACAGTGGGACATTGGTTATGTTGTACTTCCTAAGGCTTCCACTAGATGTCAACCGTCTTTAGAAACTTGAATGAGGCTTCTACTGTGATATGGGGCCAGATGAGAGCTCTTTGAGTCAGTGGTCTGGCAGAGAGCCAGGTCCTGGTCATGCGCATTTCACATGATCGTGACCTGCGTTCCAGTGCTTCTCTACAGACAATTGAATTCTGAATTCTTGGAACGTTATTGAAGATTTATGATAAAAACATCCTAAAGATTGATTCCACACTTAGTTTGAAATGTTTCTATGACCTGAAATATAACTTTTTGAAGTTTTCGTCCGACGTTCGGCTGGACCTGCACAAGTGTTTGGATTTGTGTACTACACGCCCTAACAAAAGTAGCTACTTGGACATAAATAATGGACATTATCGAACTAAATCAAACTTTTAATGTGGAACTAGGATTCCTGGGAGTGCATTCTGATGAAGATCATCAAAGGTAAGGGAATATTTATAATGTTATTTCTATTTTCTGTTGACTCCAACATGGTAGATTTTAAAAAATCTGACACAGCGGTTGCATTAAGTAGAGGTATATCAACGCAATGCGCCAATGTATGCTGAGATTATATGAAACAAATATGAACTTTATCAAACAAAACATACATGTATTGTGTAACATGAAGTCCTATGAGTGTCATCTGATGAAGATCATTAAAGGTTAGTGATTAATTTTATGTCTATTTGTGCTTTTTGTGACTCCTCTCTTTGGCTGGAAAAATGGCTGTGTTTTTCTGTGAGTTGGTGGTGACCTAACATAATCGTTTGTGGTGCTTTCGCTGTAAAGCCTATTTGAAATCGGACACTGTGGTGGGATTAACAACAAGATGATCTTTAAAATGGTATAAGATAGATGTATGTTTGAGGAATTTTAATTATGAGATTGGCGCCCTGCACTTTCACTGGCTGTTGTCATATTGATCCCGTTAATGGGATTGCAGCCCTAAGAAGTTTTTAATCTACGCTGATTGAAGTGAATTTAACAAGTGCCATCAATAAAGCATCCTGAACTTCACCTGCATTCACCTGGTAAATCTATGTCATGGAAAGAGCAGGTGTTCCTAATGTTTATACACTCAGTGTACACTGTATATAGCCCACATCCCAAATGGCACCCTTCACCCAGTGCACACATTTTGACCAGAGCCCCATGGGAACTGTATAGGGTATATGATACCATTCAGGACACGATCCTGGTTAGTGCAATGCAAAAGTTGAAGTCGTAAATTTACATACACCCTTAGCTAAATACATTAAAACTCAGTTTTTCACAATTCCTGCATTTAATCCTAGTAAAAAATTCCCTGTTTTAGGTCAGTTAGGATCACCACTTTATTTAAGAATGTGAAATGTCAGAATAATAGTAGAGAGAAGGATTTCTTTCAGCTTTCATTTCTTTCATCACATTCCCAGTGGGTCAGAAGTGTACATATACTTAAGTAGTATTTGTTAACATTGCCTTTAAATTATTTAACGTCAACGTTTCGGGTAGCCTTCCACAAGCTTCCCACAATAAATTGGGTGAATTTTGGCCCATTCTTCCTGACAGAGCTGGTGTATCTGAATCAGGTTTGTAGGCCTCCTTGCTCACACACACTTTTTCAGTTCTGTGTTCAAATGTTCGATAGTAATGACGTCAGGGCTTTGTGACGACCACTCCAATACCTTGACTTTGTTGTCCTTTGGAACTTTGGAAATATGCTTGGGGTCATTGTCCATTTGGAAGACCCATTTGCGACCAATCTTTAAATTCCTGACTGATGTCAAGAGATGTTGCTTCAATATGTCCACATAATTTTCTTTCCTCATGTCACCATCTATTTTGTGAAGTGCACCAGTCCCTCCTGCAGCAAAGCACTGTCACGTTCCTTATATGGATCGGACCAAGGCGCAGCAAGACCTATTTATTTCAAGAATGAAACACTGAACAAAATAACAAAACGAACCTTGAAGCTATACAAACGAGCGTTGACAGACACTCGTTTGTACATAGACAAGATCCCACAAACGCCAAAGGGAAATGGCTACCTAAACATGAATTGAGAGACAACGATAAACAGCTGTCTCTGATTGGGAACCATATCAGGCCAACATAGAATTACAAAAACCCCTAGACCTACAAAACCCTAGACATACAAAAACCCTGGAGACCTGATGCGTGGTGCTGGCATTGGTAGTACCGGGCTGAAGACATGCACCTCAGGGCGAGTGCAGGTAGGAGGAACAGGACGTACTGGACATGCGGAGACGCACTGGAGATCTGGAGATCTGGAGCGTAGAGCTGGCACAATGCGTCCTGGCTCGATGCTCACTTGAGCCCGGCAAGTGCGGAGCGCTAGCACAGGATGCACTGGGCTGTGCAGGCGCACCGGAGATATAGTACGCAGAGCCGGCGCAGGATATCCTGGTCCAAGGAGGTGTACTGGAGACCAGGAGCGCTGAGCCGGCACCATCCATCCTGGCTGGATGCCCATTCTAGCCTGGCTAATGCGAGGAGCTGGAAAAAAGCGCACCGGGCTATGAATGTGAACTGGAGACACCGTGCGCATCACTGCGTAACAGGTGTCTGACCAGTCACACGCTCTCCACGGTAAGCACGAGGAGTTGGCTCAGGTCTCCAACCTGACTCAGCCAATCTCCCCGTGTGCCCCCACCCAATTGTTTTTTTTGGGGCTGCCTCTCATACTTGTCTCATTGGTACAACTCCTCGTAATATCGCCGATCTGCGCTGGCTGCCTTTATCTCCTCCTTAGGACGGTGATACTCCCCAGCCTGCTTCCAGGGTCCTGCTCCATCCAGAATCTCCTCCCAGGTCCATTCCTCTGAACATGCTGCTTGGTCTTTTGTTGGTGGGATCTTCTGTCATGTTCGTTATAAGGACCAGACCAAGGTGCAGCGTGGTATACCTACATTCTTATTTATTTCAAGAATGAAACACTGAACAAACTAACAAAATAACAAAGGAACCGTGAAGCTATACAAACAAGTGCTGACAGGCAACTACACATAGACAAGATCCCACAAACACCAAAGGGAAATGACTACTTAAATATGATCCCCAATCAGAGACAATGATAAACAGCTGTCTCTGATTGGGAACCATATCAGGCCAACATAGAATTTCAAAAAACCCTAGACCTACAAAACCCTACACATACAAAAAGCCTAGACAATCCAAAAACCCTAGACAATACAAAACTAGCATACCCACCCTAGTCACACCCTGACCTAACCAAAATATAAAGAAAACAGAGATATCTCAGGTCAGGGCGTGACAAGCACCCCCACAACATGATGTTGCCACCCCTGTGCTTCACGGTTGGGATGGTGTTCTTCGGCTTGCAAGCATCCACCTTTTTTCTCCAAACATAACGATGGTCATTATGGCTGAACAGTTCTTTTTTTTCTCCATCAGATCAGAGGACATTTCTTCAAAAATGACGATCTCTGTCCCCATGTGCTGTTGCAAACCATAGTCTGACTTTTTTACGGCGGATTTGGAGCAGTGGCTTCTTCCTCGTTTTACTGTGAAAATAGATACTTTTGTACCTGTTTCCTCCAGCATCTTCACAAGGTCCTTTGCTGTTGTTCTAGGATTCTATCACTTTTCACACCAAAGTACATTCATCTCTAGGAGACAGATTGCATCTCCTTCCTAAGAGGTATGACGGCTGCGTGGTCCCATGGTGTTTATACTCGCATACTATTGTTTGTACAGATGAACGTGGTACCTTCAGGAGTTTGGAAATTGCTCCCAAAGATGAACCAGACGTGTGGAGGTCTACAATGTTTTGTCTGAGGTCTTGGCTGATTTCTTTTGATTTTCCTATGATGTCAAGCAGAAGCACTGAGTTTGAAGGTAGGCCTTGAAATACATCCACAGGTACACCTCCAATTGACTCAGATTATGTCAATAAGCCTATCAGAAGCTTCTAAAGCCATTACATCATTTTCTGTCATTTTCCAAGCTGTTTAAAAGGCACAGTCAACATAATGCATGTAAACTTATGACCCACTGGAATTGTGATACATTGAATTATAAGTGAAATAATCTGTCTGTTAACAATTGTTGGAAAAATTACTTGTGTCATAGATATTCTAATTTACTTGCCAAAACCATAGTTTGTCAGAAATACATTTGTGGAGTGGTTGAAAAACACTTTAAAAAAAACCTGTCTAGGACACACGTTCCGCTAACGGAACCCCCCAACATTCCGCTGAAATGGTGGCGCGGGATATTCAAAAATATTTTTGGGAAATATTTAACTTTCACACATTAACAAGTCCAATACAGTAAATGAAAGATAAACATCTTGTTAATCTACCCATCATGTCCTATTTTTAAAATGTTTTACAGTGAAAAGACAACATATATTTATGCTAGATCACCACCAAATCCCAAAAAACACACAGCCATTTTTCCCAGCCAAAGATAGATTCACAAACGCA
This sequence comes from Oncorhynchus tshawytscha, assembly GCF_018296145.1. Taxonomy (NCBI): domain Eukaryota; kingdom Metazoa; phylum Chordata; class Actinopteri; order Salmoniformes; family Salmonidae; genus Oncorhynchus; species Oncorhynchus tshawytscha. The sequence continues at coordinate 12,681,653 of NC_056440.1, forward strand.
GGATTAGAGATAAAATTAATCACTAACCTTTGATAATCTTCATCAGATGACACTCATATGATATCATGTTACACAATATTGTTACGCACGCCTCTATGAAGAGGGAACGCAACACCCTGCTACATCTAAACTCTCTGTGAAGCGAAAAAGGTATGGACTGTAGGTGCGAGTAAAAATGACAACAAGCAGAATGTGGTACCGTTTACAAGGACTTTATTCCTTTACACGGTAATATGGGGAAAAGGGGCTGGACGGAACCAAAGCAAAGAATCTCAAAGCCCCCCTCTCCTATCTTACCTGCCTACCCACTACTTACCTAATTTAGCACCACCTGGTGCCCTAACCAAAATACAAGGGGTGGTCCGCCCAGGTCTTACCTAGTGTGCCTAGACAGCGAATATGCTACGGGTATATGTATGCCCGCGGGCCTCTTGCCTAAGCACTCCCTAGGTGCCTTCCCCTTTCCCCCTGGGAACAAATGAAACAGAATATTAAACAATTTCACAAACAAACTAAGAAACAAAGGACATCAAATAAGTTCTATCTGAGCAACAAACTCACAAAACATACCAACTCTCAGCAATGAACTCCCAGCAAAATCAACCTCTAGCAAAATCTCTCTCTAGCAAAATCTCTACAATGACCTCCCAGCAAATCTCTCTAGCAAAATCTACCTCCAGCAAAATCCTCTACAAAAAGAGATCTCCCGAACAGAACACTGGCTTTTATATAGCTTCTGAAGGAATAGGTAATTGGAGACAGCTGTGTCTTGACGAGGGGGCGGGGTCAGCTCTCCAATTAGCCCTGGAGTCGACCAATCAGCTGCTTGAGGGATTTCAGGAAGCCATTTCCTGAAATAAACACATGCAAATACACAAACTACAACACATAATCTGGGGAACGTAACAAATATATTTATGTTTTGTTCGATAATATGCATATTTATATCCACAAATATCGGTTTACATTGACGCCATGTTCAGAAATGCCTCCAAAATATCAGGAGTAATTACAGAGAGCTAAGTCAGATAACAGAAATACTCATCATAAACTTTGACGAAAGATACACGTTTTACATATAATTAAAGATACACTGGTTCTTAATGCAACCGCTGTGTCAGATTTTTTAAAAACGTTACGAAAAAAGCATACCATGCAATAATCTGTTTCTGCACCCAGAAGTAAATATATTTCTCCGCCATGTTGGAGTCAACAGAAATATGAAATTACATCATAAATATTCCCTTACCTTTGGTGATCTTTCATCAGAATGCAGTGGAAGGGGTCCTAGTTCCACAATAAATCGTTGTTTTGTTCCATAATGTCCATTACTAGTGTCCAATTAGCTGCATTTGCTACCACGTTTAGCTCACATGCCCAAAAGCTGGCGCTGGTCCAGGCGAACTTGGACGAAAACTTCAAAAAGATATATTCCAGGTCAAATAAACTGGTCAAACTAAGTAGAGAATCAATCTTCAGGATGTTATTTTCATACATATCCAATAACGTTCCAACTGGAGCATTCGTTTTTGTCTACAGAGTAATGGAACACAGGCGATATCAACAGAAAATTGCGCAACCAGGAAATGGCATTCTGCCAGGCCAGTGACTCATTCCCCTCCCATTCGGTCAAATAACACACTAGGGCCTTCATTCCACGTTGTACTGAATGCTGACATCTAGTGGAAGGCACAGGATGTGCGAACAGACCCATATCTTATTAGGGTGTGAATAGGCGATGACTTCACTCACAGACATAATTCAAACAGTTTTAGAAACTTGAGTGTTTTCTATCCAATAGTAATAATAATATGCATATATTAGCATTTAGGACAGAGTAAGATGCAGTTCACTATGGGCACGCAATTCATCCAAAGTGAAAATGCTGTCCCCTGTCCCTAACAGGTTCTCTCCAACCTAAGTCTATGTAAACTTCCGACTTCAACTGTATGTGTAGACAATCCATTTCTAAGACCAATTTCCTTAAAGACTATGGGAAATACTACGTTTAAACCTCCCATTTTGTGCTGGTTGTGTCAATGTGTAGTTCATGATCTATGAGCAGAATTACTGTTTTAACTCAGTTTGAAAGCAAATGTTTTAACTCTGGAAGCTGTGCTGCGCTATTTTCCCTACTTTTCCCCCATGTGGGTCAGCCCCACTTAGCGATTTGAGTTCTTGTAAATGAGCTTCTGCTCCTCACCATTTGAGTTACAGCTAGCAAGATGTACACATAGCAGAGCAAGAGAACGAGAGAGGATATACAGTATGTGACGTACAACAGTACACCATTTTCGAGGGGGGGCACTTTTGGCTCGTAAATGCTACTTTCAGAACTATCAGCTTAAAAGTATACAAAAGTACCGGATCATTTCTTTAAGCCCAGGCTAGCACTCTAACACCACATTCTGTGGTTCATTCCAAATGAAAATCATTCCCTCAATACTGGAGATGTGTTTCATATGTAGTATCAGAACTAATACACCCCTCATGTACACCACTTTTATATAGGACAGTTGCTGCTTATTTCCCCGCTCCTTTTTTCCAGAACATGCTCCCCTCTGCTAGCCTCCGAAGGTTCTTACAAGGGAACCTGCTTTTGCCTATGGTTAAGCCTGCCATCCATACATGGCTCTCAGCGTGAGAGTTTGAGCAGTATATAACATGCCTGTGTGTAATTTGGGTAGAGGTGCACACACACATACACACAGTGTTCAAAGGATAGAGGGCTTTGATCGTCAAGATGACTGAACAAGGGAGGAAATTCTCCATCCAGTCTGTAATATCTCTCCCACAAGCACAACACTGCCATTATTCCGGATACTTCATACATCGGGAAACCCAATCCCCCTCTGCTGCTCCAAAAGAGCTGTCGAAGTTCAGCTGGGAAATGGAGGAGAAATTTTCAAGCAAAAATCTGGTGGAGGCATATTAGGCAGCTGATTTACGTTTCATGGTTTTTTCCCTTTTCCATTTAGCTTGTTTGTCGAAAGGACTTGGGAATATACACATATACGTTTAAGCAAATGATATTTTACGTCACGCCGTTATGCATACATGTGCATGATTTATCCCGGGAGATGAAATCCATTTTCATACTTCACAATAACTAAAAGCCTTTGAAATGCAATTGGATGATTCCATAAAGGAAGAGTAAGATGCAGTGAATACACCCGCATAACGGAAAGGCCATGGAACCAGTGCCTTGTTTTTCCCATGAGACCAAAAACATGAAAGCACTCTCATGTGTTTACTGACACCCGGGAGGACTGGGGATGCTGAGAGTGCCATCACATATGTGCCTTAAATCAACATTCAGTCTCGATTCAGGTGTGCCGCTGTGCCTGCAACCCTGAATGCAAGGGAAGATCACATAGGACTCAGTGGTCGACTCGTCATGCCTCAGAATTGTAACGGTTTATCAGCTTTTCTCATGTGGTGTTCTGCAGCTTCTGCTGCTTCTCCAGGCCGTCTTGGCCGTTCTAGGTCCACATCTCAGAGAGAGACAAGGTCAGTGCCCCTAGAGAGCCGGGTGGTAATCCCCCTAAACAAACCGACAGAGGGAAGAGCCAAGCTAACGCCGCTGTGTCTCTGTTCTGTGGAGGAACTGAGAGAGCAACACATCTGTCTGCTGTCTGTTCTGTCACAAATCCCCCTCAAACACACGGGAGAACAGAGGGATCAGAGGAGAGATGGAGAGAGAGGGAGAGGAGAAGGAGAAAGAAGATGAACAGAGGTAGAGAAGGGTAGAGAGGGAGAGAGGGAGAGGGGATGAAGAGAGCAGCGAGAATGATAGAGGAATGGAGAGAGAGAACGATAGAGTAACAGAAAGAAAGAAAGAGGGGGAGAAGGACAGGGAGAGAAAGCTTTGGCTTGATTCCTCCTCAGATTTTTGTGGGTGTCAAATGACACATTTGTCTGACAGGTCTCATGCTGACAATACACGTTTGGATTCCATCCACTGTGTACCATGGCTTGTATTACCATTTCCCCCCTTCCATTGAACCTACTTTAACACATTTCACAAAATGTACATGTCATCCACATTTAATAAGTCAAATATTTTGGACAATCATTGGGTTTTTCTTATAACATAGTTACCAAACAGACATCCCCTGGTAAGACTTTATAATAACATTCAGTCATAAACCATGTATAAGGCATTTACTAGCAGTTTGCTCACCATTTATTTATCATTATTCCCACATTTGTGAATATTAGCAAGCTAGTTATTCACACATTTCTAAGCAATTTTTGAAGTATGACATAATGATTTATAAGATAATTCATAAAATGTTTAATATTCACTACATTACCAAAAGTATGTGGACACTGCTCATCAAACATCTCATTCCAAAATCATGGGCATTAATATGGAGTTGGAGCCTCCCCCTTTACTTCTATGACAGCCTCCACTCTTCTGGGAAGACTTTCCACTAGCTGTTGGAACATTGCTGCAGGGACTTGCTTCCATTCAGCCACAAGAGCATTAGTAAGGGCGGGCACTGATGTTGGCCGACTAGGCCAGGCTTGCAGTCGGCGTTCTAATTCATCCCAAATGTGGTTAATGGGGTTACGGTCAGGGCTCTGTGCAGGCCAGTCAAGTTTTTCCGCACCGATCTCAACCAACTATTTCTGCATGGACCTCGCATTGTGCACGAGGGCATTGTCATGCTGAAACAGGAAATGGCCTTGCTCAAACTGTTGCCACAAAGATGGAAGCACAGAATTGTCTACAATGTAATTGTATGATGTAGCGTTAAGATTTCCCTTCCCTGGAACTAAGGGGCCTAGCCCAAACCATGATAAACAGCCCCAGGCCATTATTCCTCCTCCAACAAACTTTACAGTTGGCATTATGCATAGGGGCAGGTAGCGTTCTCTTGGCATCTGCCAAACCCAGATTTGTAAGTCAGACTACCAGATGGTGAAGCGTGATTCATCACTCCAGAGAACACGTTTCCACTGCTCAGAGTCCAATGGTGGCGAGGTTTACACCACTACATCTTAGGCTTGTGTGCGACTGCTAGTGTCACGTTCGTCGTAACGAGGAGACCAAGGCGCAGCGTGATATGAATACATTCTTCTTAAATAAAACGAAGAACACTAAACAAACTACCAAAATGACCGTGACACTATTAACCACAAGTGCTCACAGGCAGCTACACAAAGACAATAACCCAAAAATGGAAAATGGCAACCTAAATAGGATCCCCAATCAGAGACAACGATAAACTGCTGTCTCTGATTGGAAACCAATTCAGGCCACCATAGACCTACATTTACCTAGACAATACAAAAACCCCATAGATATACAAAAAAACCTAGACAAGACAAAAACACACATACCAGCCTTGTCACACCCTGACCTAACCAAAATAATAAAGAAAACAAAGATAACTAATGTCAGGCTGTGACAGCTAGGCAATATAAACTAATTTAATGACGCTCCCGACAAATAGTTATTGTGCTGACGTTGTGCTGACGTTTGGAACTCAGTAGTAAGTGCAAACAAGCACTCAGCGGTCGCTTGTTGACCTAGACGTTTCCACAACACAAAACAGCACTTACACATGACCGGGGCAAGTGTAGCAGGGCAGAAATTTGACGAACTGACTTGTTAGAAAGGTGACATCCTATGACATTGCCACGTTGAAAGTCACTGAGCTCTTCAGTAAGCCCATTCTACTGCCAATGTTTGTCTATGAAGATTGCATGAACGTGTGCTCGATTTTATACACCTGTCAGCATCGGGTGTGGCTGAAATAGCCAAATCAACTCATTTGAAGGGGTGTCCAAAAACTTTTATATACAGTTAGTCGGAAGTTTACATAAACTGAGGTTGGAGTCATTAAAACAAATTTTTCAACCACTCCACAAATGACATCTACTTTGTGAATAACACAAGTATTTTTCAAAATATGTTTACAGACAGATTATTTCGCAATGTATCACAATTCCAGTGGGTCAGAAGTTTACATACACTAAGTTGACTGTGCCTTTTAAACAGCTTGGAAAATTCCAGACAATGATGTCAAGGCTTTACAAGCTTCCGATAGGCTAATTGACATCATTCGAGTCAATTGGAGGTGTACCTGTGGATGTATTTCAAGGCCTACCTTCAAACTCAGTGCCCCTTTGCTTGACATGGGAAAATCAAAAGAAAATATTGTCAACCTCCACAAGCCTGGATCATCCTTGGGAGCAATATCCAAACACCTGAAGGTACCACGTTCATCTGTACAAACAATAGTACGCAAGTATAAACACCATGGGACCACGCAACCGTCATACTGCTCAGGAAGGAGACGCGTTCTGTCTCCTAGAGATGAACGTACTTTGGTGCAAAAAGTGCAAATCCATCCCAGAACAACAGCAAAGGACCTTGTGAAGATGCTGGAGGAAACAGGTACAAAAGTATCAATATCCACAGTTAAACGAATCCTATATCGACTTAACCTGAAAGGCCGCTCAGCAAGGAAGAAGCCACTGTGCCAAAACCCCCATAAAAAAGCTAGACTACGGTTTGCAACTGCACATGGGGACTTTTTGGAGAAATGTCTTCTGGTCTGATGAAAGCAAAATAGAACTGTTTGGCCATAATGACCATCGTTATGTTTGGAGGAAAAAGGTGGAGGCTTGCAAGCCGACGAACACCATCCCAACCGTGAAGCAAGGGGGTGGCAGCATCATGTTGTGGGGGTGCTTTGCTGCAGGAGGGACTGGTGCACTTCACAAAATAGATGGCATCATGAGGTTGGAAAATTATTGGATATATTGAAGCAACATCTCCAAGACATCAGTCAGGAAGTTAAAGCTTGGTCGCAAACTATAACCCCAAGCATACTTCCAAAGTTGTGGCAAAATGGCTTAAGGACAACAAAGTCAAGGTATTGGAGTGGCCGTCACAAAGCCCTGACCTCAATCCTATCAAACATTTGTGGGCAGAACTGAAAAAGGGTGTGCGAGCAAGGATGCCTGAAAAACCTGACTCATTTACACCAGCTCTGTCAGGAGGAATGGGCCAAAATTCACCCAACTTATTGTGGGAAGCTTGTGGAAGGCTACCCAAAACATTTGAACCAAGTTAAACAATTTAAAGGCTATGCTACCAAATAGTTATTGAGTGTATGTAAACTTCTGACCCACTGGGAATGTGATGAAAGAAATAAAAGCTGAAAGAAATAATCTCTCTACTATTATTCTGACATTTCACATTCTTAAAATAAACTGGTGATCCTAACTGACCTAAAACAGGGAATTTATACTCAGATTAAATGTCGGGAATTGTGAAAAACTGAGTTTAAATGTAAAGGTAAAAGTACACTTATGTGTTTCTACAGGTAGAGGTTAACACTACAGTCATGTGTTTCTTCAGGTAGAGGTTAACACTACAGTCATGTGTTTCAAGAGTTGGAGGTTAAATTGGAACTGACAGAATTTTATCAACATGGAATCTTATTATAATCTGTTCATATAAACGAAGAAACTGAAACTTTTTTTGACATTTTCTGACAAGTAAGCATTTAGAATCATTTATTTTCACTTTTTCATGAATTCATGGAATGTTTGGGAATGACGTATAGTCAGGCATTTGTGAAAATTGTACAGCAATATGAGTGGGAAAGCAGTCATGCGTTTGGGCAATTAATAAACACTACAGTAAATAAAGTCTACGCAGACTGGTGCGCCATAGCCAATTAGTGCTACAGTAGGCCTATATAGAAATAAGCCATTTCCACACGGCCTGCCATCATTCACTTTGAACTGGACTGTGTGTTTAAAGGCAGTATGACCTGCCATCATTCACTTTGAACTGGACTGTGTGTTTAAAGGCAGTAGGACCTGCCATCATTCACTTTGAACTGGACTGTGTGTTTAAAGGCAGTAGGACCTGCCATCATTCACTTTGAACTGGACTGTGTGTTTAAAGGCAGTAGGACCTGCCATCATTCACTTTGAACTGGACTGTGTGTTTAAAGGCAGTAGGACCTGCCATCATTCACTTTGAACTGGACTGTGTGTTTAAAGGCAGTAGGACCTGCCATCATTCACTTTGAACTGGACTGTGTGTTTAAAGGCAGTAGGACCTGCCATCATTCACTTTGAACTGGACTGTGTGTTTAAAGGCAGTAGGACCTGCCATCATTCACTTTGAACTGGACTGTGTGTTTAAAGGCAGTAGGGCCTGCCATCATTCACTTTGAACTGGACTGTGTGTTTAAAGGCAGTAGGGCCTGCCATCATTCACTTTGAACTGGACTGTGTGTTTAAAGGCAGTAGGACCTGCCATCATTCACTTTGAACTGGACTGTGTGTTTAAAGGCAGTAGGACCTGCCATCATTCACTTTGAACTGGACTGTGTGTTTAAAGGCAGTAGGACGTGCCATCATTCACTTTGAACTGGACTGTGTGTTTAAAGGCAGTAGGACCTGCCATCATTCACTTTGAACTGAACTGTGTGTTTAAAGGCAGTAACAACAGTGCGACTTTAGATGATTAAAACACATTTGTCAAAAGCCACAAAATACACCTGAATGGATTTCTGCAAATATATAGGCTACGGTTCAAAAGTTTGGGGTCACTTAGAAATGTCCTTGTTTTTTGAAAGAAAAGCACATTTTTTTGTCTGTTATAATAACATCAAACTGATCAGAAATACGGTGTAGACAATGTTAATGTTGTCAATGACTGTTGAAGCTGGAAACAACTGATTTTTAATGGAATATCTAAAGAGGCGTACAGAGCATCCATCGCTCCTGTGTTCCAATGGCACAGAACCAGAGATCTTGCTTGTTTGCAGGTGACCACCATAATTTGCAAATAAATTCATTAAAAATCCTACAATGTGATTTTCTGGATTTTTTTTTCTCATTTTGTCTGTCATAGTTGAAGTGTACCTATGATGAAAATTACAGGCCTCTCATCTTTTTAAGTGGGAGAACTTGCACAATTGGTGGCTGACTAAATACTTTTTTTGCCCCACTGTGCATCCCCCATTCTGCCAGTCACATTCTGTTAAAGGTCCTCAAAGCACACACATCCCTGGGTCGCTCCTCTTTTCAGTTCGCTGCAGCTAGTGACTGGAACGAGCTGCAAAAAACATATTTAAAAAACATCTCCTCATTCAAAGACTCAACCATGGACACTCTTACTGACAGTTGTGGCTGCTTCATGTGATGGATTGCTTTCTTTACCTTCTTGCCTGTGTGCTGTTGTCTGTACCCAATAATGTTTATACCATGTTTTGTGCTGATACCATGTTGTGCTACTGTCATGTTGTGTTGCTACCATGCTGTTGTCATGTGGTGATGCTACCATGCTGTGTTGTCATGTGTTGCTGCCATGCTATGTTGTTGTCTAGGTCTCTCTTCATGTAGTGTTGTGGTGTCTCTCTTGTCGTGGTGTGTGTTTTGGCCTATATATATATTTTTTTTTAAATCCCAGCCCCCGTCCCTGCAGGAGGCCTTTTGCCTTTTGGTTTGGCCTTCATTGAAAATAAGAATTTGTTCTTAAATGACTTGCCTAGTTAAATAAAGGTTACATAAGAATAAATACATCAAATGAAGGCAGTTATATTCCATGTGACTGTTTAGTCATTTTAATTAGGCTTCTCCAAGCTCTGATGCTGCTGATGGTCATTAGTGGTACCTTGGCTTGCATGAAAAGGAACCACGCTATTTAAATGACTTTTTTCCCCCCTACCCCTGTTTCGAGACAAGTGAATGATAATGGTCCATTCTAAATCAAAACAAATTTCAGAAATATATTATTTAGTATTTCTAAAGACAAGATTAAATCAAGAATAGTCTGATCGGTGACAATATTAGCCAATCACTTGTGAATGATATAGTATCACTTGTGAATTATATAGTATTACTTGTGAATGATATAGTATCACTTGTGAATGATATAGTATCACTTGTGAATGATATAGTATCACTTGTGAATGATATAGTATCACTTGTGAATGATATAGTATCACTTGTGAATGATATAGTATCACTTGTGAATGATATAGTATCACTTGTGAATGATGCCTAGCATAAGGCAAGAAACAATGCCTTTTTTTACTTTTTCGAATCATAGTCGCACACCTCATGTATCCTAGCCCATAGGCCTATATTTTTTGCTAAGGTTTGTATCACAACTAACGTGGCCAAATAACTTCTTAAAATGAAGCACATGAATTCGCCTTACAAGGGGTGTAGAGGCTAACTGGCAACATAAGCATTGTGTGAGTTTCACGTTTGGGGAAGATACACTTCACCATAAATATGCACCTTTATAATAAAACCATTACATGCATGATCACATTTGTGGTCTCTTTTGATAATGGTGTTTTCCCGCTAATGGAACATTCGCATGTATAGCCTTCTGTGGTGTGCGCATTGCTGCGCTTATAATGTGAAGAAATAGCCTAGTAGTTTATCTCATTTTAAGTTAAATGTTCTGATCATTGCGTAAAAAAGTTTTCGGGATGCTAGTGATTGTGTTAATTTGGGATCATGTTAATTTCGTATCACACAACTGTCCCAGAATATTTATTTCTCTCTCAGTATAGAATAGGTCAACTTTTGTACTATGGGGATAGTAGATTGACATAGGCTAGTGCTTTTGCTGTACTTTAGGCCAACTCATCTTGTTGAATGACAAAAAGTAAAAGTGGACAGTTCTTCCATTATCTTCAATATGCACCTTGGAATTGGATAAGGACTCAAGCAGTTGCGTCTCCAAAGTGTCTGTCTTCACTTATAGACTGTGAGAAAGACCCGATCATGTGATGGAGAGCCATGTGAGTGAGGGGTGATGCTTAGGAGCATGCAGCACTTAGGGAGATGTGGGTGGCGCAGCGGTCTAAGGCACTGCTTCTCAGTGCTAGAGGCGTCACTACAGACCCTGGTTTGATCCTGGGCTGTATCACAACCGGCCTTGATTGGGAGTCCATGAGGGCGGCGCACAATTGGCCCAGCATCGCCTGGGTTAAGGTTTGGCCCAGGGTAGGCCGTCATTGTCAATAAGAATTTGTTCTTATTTAAATAAATTAAATAAGTTAAATGAAAAGGATAAATAAAAATAATAAGACGGAAACAACGGCCAAAAGGCATGGATTTATTTTAGAGTGCATTACGACCACACAAAGGGGATGGATTTATTTTCGAGTGCATTACGACCACACAAAGGGGATGGATTTATTTTAGAGTGCATTACGACCACACAAAGGGGATGGATTTATTTTAGAGTGCATTACGACCACACAAAGGGGTTGGATTTATGGGGATGGCCCCCATTCTCATCGATGGCGCTGTATTGGAGCAGGTTGAGAGCTTCAAGTTCCTTGGCATCCAAGCAGACGAAGACAGTCGTGAAGAGGGCATGACAAAACCTATTCCCCTTCAGGAGACTGAAAAGATTTGGCATGAGTCCTCAGATCCTCAAAAAGGTTTTCAGCTGCACCATTGAGAGCATCCTGACGGGTTGGCCTCTGACCGCAAGGCACTACAGAGGGTAGTGCGTACGGCCCATTACATCACTGGGGCCAAGCTTCCTGCCATCCAGGACCTCTGTAGCAGGTGGTGTCAGAGGAAGGCCCTAAAAATTGTCAAAGACACCAGCCACCCTAGTCATCGACTGTTCTCTCTGCTACCACACGGCAAGCGGTACCGGAGCGCCAAGTCTAGGTCCAAGAGACTTCTAAAAAGCTTCTACCTCCAAGCCATAAGACTCCTGAACAGATAATGAAATGGCTACCCAGAATATTTGCATTGCCAACCGAAGGTGGCTCCCCTTCCCGTTCGGGTGGCGCTCGGCTGTCGTCGTCGCCGGCCTACTAGCTGCCACTGATTCTTTTCTCCCCCTCCTTATGTGTTTATTGATTACACCTGTTTTGAGTTGGTTGTATTAGTGGTGCTTTATTAGTCAGCCGGCCCGCCCGTTTCTTTGTGTGGGATTGATCATTGTAACCCTGGTGTTTGCTACAGACGAACGTGTTCGTGTATTTAGTGCTAGACTGTTTTCGTTCCCTGTATCTGGGGCATTTTGTTTGAGCACCCAAAAGTGGGGTGGTCATGGTTCACCGTCTGTGCATTATAGGAGCACTTTATTGAACTCTCTGCTTTCCTGCGCCTGATTTCACCCTCACGACACCCAGGACCTTACACTCCCCCCCTTCCATGCTGCTGCTACTCTGTTATTATCTATGCATAGTCACTTTCATCGTCACTTTAATAACTCTACCTACATGTGCATATTACCTCAATAACCTCAACACTGTTGACCCTGCATATTGACTCTGTACCGGTACTCCCTGTATATAGCCCCACTATTGTTATTTACTGCTTTTTTTTGGTATTTTCTTGAAATTGCATTGTTGGTTAAGGGCTTGTAAAGTCAGCATTTCACTGTAAGGTCTACACTGTTGGTTAAGGGCTTGTAAGTAAGCATTTCACTGTAAGGTCTACACATGTTGATTTGATTTATTTGCTTGACAATCACCGGCTGATGAAATTTCGTAACCGCCACAGTCCTAATAACCGGTATAGGTTAACACTACAGTCATGTGTATCACAGGTACAGGTTAACACTACAGTCATGTGTATCACAGGTACAGGTTAACACTACAGTCATGTGTATCACAGGTACAGGTTAACACTACAGTCATGTGTATCACAGGTACAGGTTAACACTACAGTCATGTGTATCACAGGTACAGGTTAACACTACAGTCATGTGTATCACAGGTACAGGTTAACACCACAGTCATGTGTATCACAGGTACAGGTTAACACTACAGTCATGTGTATCACAGGTACAGGTTAACACTACAGTCATGTGTATCACAGGTACAGGTTAACACCACAGTCATGTGTATCACAGGTACAGGTTAACACCACAGTCATGTGTATCACAGGTACAGGTTAACACTACAGTCATGTGTATCACAGGTACAGGTTAACACCACAGTCATGTGTATCACAGGTACAGGTTAACACTACAGTCATGTGTATCACAGGTACAGGTTAACACTACAGTCATGTGTATCACAGATACAGGTTAACACTACAGTCATGTGTATCACAGGTACAGGTTAACACTACAGTCATGTGTATCACAGGTACAGGTTAACACTACAGTCATGTGTATCACAGGTACAGGTTAACACTACAGTCATGTGTATCACAGGTACAGGTTAACACCACAGTCATGTGTATCACAGGTACAGGTTAACACTACAGTCATGTGTATCACAGGTACAGGTTAACACTACAGTCATGTGTATCACAGGTACAGGTTAACACCACAGTCATGTGTATCACAGGTACAGGTTAACACCACAGTCATGTGTATCACAGGTACAGGTTAACACTACAGTCATGTGTATCACAGGTACAGGTTAACACCACAGTCATGTGTATCACAGGTACAGGTTAACACCACAGTCATGTGTATCACAGGTACAGGTTAACACTACAGTCATGTGTATCACAGGTACAGGTTAACACTACAGTCATGTGTATCACAGGTACAGGTTAACACTACAGTCATGTGTATCACAGGTACAGGTTAACACTACAGTCATGTGTATCACAGGTACAGGTTAACACTACAGTCATGTGTATCACAGGTACAGGTTAACACTACAGTCATGTGTATCACAGGTACAGGTTAACACTACAGTCATGTGTATCACAGGTACAGGTTAACACCACAGTCATGTGTATCACAGGTACAGGTTAACACTACAGTCATGTGTATCACAGGTACAGGTTAACACCACAGTCATGTGTATCACAGGTACAGGTTAACACCACAGTCATGTGTATCACAGGTACAGGTTAACACCACAGTCATGTGTATCACAGGTACAGGTTAACACTACAGTCATGTGTATCACAGGTACAGGTTAACACCACAGTCATGTGTATCACAGGTACAGGTTAACACTACAGTCATGTGTATCACAGGTACAGGTTAACACCACAGTCATGTGTATCACAGGTACAGGTTAACACTACAGTCATGTGTATCACAGGTACAGGTTAACACCACAGTCATGTGTATCACAGGTACAGGTTAACACCACAGTCATGTGTATCACAGGTACAGGTTAACACTACAGTCATGTGTATCACAGGTACAGGTTAACACCACAGTCATGTGTATCACAGGTACAGGTTAACACCACAGTCATGTGTATCACAGGTACAGGTTAACACTACAGTCATGTGTATCACAGGTACAGGTTAACACTACAGTCATGTGTATCACAGGTACAGGTTAACACTACAGTCATGTGTATCACAGGTACAGGTTAACACCACAGTCATGTGTATCACAGGTACAGGTTAACACTACAGTCATGTGTATCACAGGTACAGGTTAACACTACAGTCATGTGTATCACAGGTACAGGTTAACACTACAGTCATGTGTATCACAGGTACAGGTTAACACTACAGTCATGTGTATCACAGGTACAGGTTAACACTACAGTCATGTGTATCACAGGTACAGGTTAACACTACAGTCATGTGTATCACAGGTACAGGTTAACACTACAGTCATGTGTATCACAGGTACAGGTTAACACCACAGTCATGTGTATCACAGGTACAGGTTAACACCACAGTCATGTGTATCACAGGTACAGGTTAACACCACAGTCATGTGTATCACAGGTACAGGTTAACACTACAGTCATGTGTCACAGGTATCACAGGTACAGGTTAACACCACAGTCATGTGTATCACAGGTACAGGTTAACACTACAGTCATGTGTATCACAGGTACAGGTTAACACCACAGTCATGTGTATCACAGGTACAGGTTAACACCACAGTCATGTGTATCACAGGTACAGGTTAACACCACAGTCATGTGTATCACAGGTACAGGTTAACACTATAGTCATGTGTATCACAGGTACAGGTTAACACCACAGTCATGTGTATCACAGGTACAGGTTAACACCACAGTCATGTGTATGACAGGTACAGGTTAACACTACAGTCATGTGTATCACAGGTACAGGTTAACACCACAGTCATGTGTATCACAGGTACAGGTTAACACCACAGTCATGTGTATCACAGGTACAGGTTAACACTACAGTCATGTGTATCACAGGTACAGGTTAACACTACAGTCATGTGTATCACAGGTACAGGTTAACACTACAGTCATGTGTATCACAGGTACAGGTTAACACTACAGTCATGTGTTTCTACATGTGTTTCTTCCACCCCCCCAAAATCTAAGTAGAAGGTGGCAGAGCTCTAGCGGTTTTTGTCAGACATCCCAAAAATCGGTCTTGTCACAAAATGTCTGTAGCATCCAAACGGTTTAGTGTACAAACTAATATGATCCTCTTATGGAAAGAGGAGACTCTCCCGAACACAATGGAACACAATCTCTGTTTTGCTCTGCATCCCCCACAAGCATCACGGGACTGTTGTCGTCAGTACCGCCGATCTGCCAACTTCTGTCTGTAGAGTCCAAACTGTTTGGGCTACACACTAATATGACCCCACCAGTCTCACAAGCCTGTTCTGAAGGTAGCACGGTATCAGTTTAAAACATTTATGGAAGTATACATGGTACTTTAGAAAAAATCATGCGACTCCTTATGGTGCCTATAGAAAGTCTACACCCCCCTTCACATTTTATTTTGTTACAAGGTGGGATTAAAAATAATTTTGGCAATAAAATACACAAAATACTCTGTAATGTCGAAGTGTAAAGAAATTGTTATTTTTTTCAAAAGGTGTATCTTGATTAGATAAGTATTCACCCCCTGAGTCAATACATGTTAGAAACACCTTTGGCAGTGATTACAGCTGTATCTTCTTGTGTAAATCTAAGAGATTTGCACACCTGTATTGTGCAATATTTTCCCATTATTTTCAAAATACTACAAGCTTTGTCAAGGTGTTAGGGATCATAACTAGACATTAATGTTTAAGTCTTGCCATACACTTAGTGTACAAACATTAGGAACACCTTCTTAATATTGAGTTGAACCCCTTTTGCCCTCAGAACAGACTAATTACAATGGGGCATGGACTCTACAGGTAGTCAAAAACATTCCACAGGGATGCTGACCCATGTTGACTCCAATGCTTCTCACAGTTGTGTCATGTTGTCTGAGTGTCCTTTTTTTGTGGTGGACCATTTTTGATACACAGGATACTTGACACACTCAAACCGGTGCGCCTGGCAACTACTACCATAGGCACTTAAATATTTTGTTTTGCCCATACGCCATCTGAATGGCACACATGCACAATCCATGTCTCAAATGTCTCAAGGCTGAAGATTCCTTCTTTAACCTGTCGCCTCCCCTTGATCTACACTGATTGAAGGGGATTTAACAAGCAACATAAAAAAGTGATCATAGCTTTCACCTGGTGTGTCTATTTCATGGAAAGAGCAGATGTTTGTAATGTTTTGTACACTCAGTGTATATTTCAAAACTGTAATTTTGCCACTCAGGAACATTCACTGTGTTCTTGGTAAGCAGCTCTAGTATAGATTTTGCTTTGTGTTGTAGGTACCGACTTCAGCGGTACAGACTTCAGACGAGTCCCATGATGCTTGTGGGGGTCGTAGGCAAAATCGTTCGGAAGGTACAGACATTTTTGTCAGAAGAACGATTTTCGGGATGTCTCATGGTCGGACAAACACCACTGTAGCTCTGCCATCTTTCACCGCAGATGTGGAGGGCCAAAACTGGCAGATGTAGTGGATTGAGACGCATCTCTAGCTTAAACTGACAGATTAGTGTTTTTTTTTTCTATTATGCTTTAACATAAAATATGTCAAATGATTACACTGTGGCAATGCCCTAGCATAAATGTACTGTAGGGCTGGTGTCAATTGATTCACAGACTAGTGTCTCTCAAAACACATTATTTGAGGTCTAAATGAGTTAATTTACTGCAACCTAGTTTCCACTGCTGTTGTATTGACATGTAGTCCGAGTACTAAAGGTAAATCCTGTGCCAAATCACAATTGCCATTTAGCTCTTTGTCCAAGTTCTCAAAACAACAGCAGACAAATGACACATAGCAAAATGGAGCAACAACAACCATTTAAATACATCCATTGTGCTGTGAGTGGTGAGAGTGACTCTGCTCCATCTATTTTCTCTACTGGCACTATTTCCGCTCACCTACTGTACTGTAGCTAACATCATGTTGGTTAAAGACAATCAGACCTGGGTTCACGTACTATTTGAAATCTTTTAGCTTTTGCTTTAGCCTGCCTGAAGTGACAGATGGGCAAGGTATACAGTTGTGTGACTATTTTATTGGTTCTATTGGGCCAGCAAGCGCAATCAACTCCCAATAAAGTATTTTCAATTATTTCAAATAGTATTTGAAACCAGGTCTGTTAGATGTGCCAAAACAGAGTATATCCTTTCCTATCCACCCACAGAACAGTCCACCACCTTAACTACAACCCCAAACCTACTCCTTGTGATTTTATAAACCTAATGACATCCAGTTTTCCTTCCACATCTGTCTGTGCCACAACAATTCTCTCTCTCTCTCGCTCTCCCTCTCCCTCTCTCTCTCCTCTCTCTCTCTCTCTCTCTCTCACTCTCTCCCCCTCTCTCTCTCTCTCTCTCATTAGAAGAGTTCATTAGGATGATTAAAAGCAAAAATCACCCATTATATAAACACCTCATTCTTGTAATTTATTTCTTATCTTTGTATATCTAAAATGTCATGGACTAACCTACATATTGATCAAACTACACGTGCCATTTTATTGTGGCTATAGAGGCTTTGATATTTATCCACTAATTCAATTTTGTGTGTTGCTTTCGACAAGCTGTGCTGAAATTTGACGGATGAGCTAAATTGGTCTCATAAACTACTAAGCTGTGTTCTTCGATTCTGTCAATATTCCCATTTAAATTATTTGGCTGAAGTGATATGATTTGCCAAATATGAGCCTTTGCAGTGCATTTGAAAATTACGCTGGCATTTAAGTTGGCATTTAAGTTGTCTTTTCACTTCTCTGTACATCGCGAGGACAGGATGAAAGAAGGGCCAGAAAAGTGGAGGTGGAGGTATATGTTTCATGTTTAATAACTTGTTTAATATTTATGTTTAATAACTTATGGTGAGCGTTGCTGGAACGTACAAAACCTTGTTGGAACGTACAAGAGCTTTTGTTCTCCCGTTCTGGAATACCTCACCATCAAATGCCGACCTCACTACCTCCTAAAATAATTCTCATTGGTTATTGTCATGGCCGTTTAGATTCCCACTCAAGCCGACATGACAGTAGCACTCAAGGTACTATAAGGGGCTTAGAGCAAACTGGAAACTGCTTATCATGAGGCCGCATTTGTTGTAGCTGGGCACTTTAGCAAAGGAATTCTGAGGAAAATTCAACCAACACTACACGCGGAGAGAAGACACTTGAACGTTGTACCCGTCCAGGAAGGGAGAATAACAAGGCCGTCCCCCTCCCGCCTTTGGCAAATCAGATCACTCCGTCATTCTGCTGATCCACCTAAATTAAAGCAGGTCAGGTCTGTTCAATGTTGATCTGACCATTCAGGACCCATGCTACAAGACTGTTTTGATAATGTGAACTGGGATATATTCCTGGCCTCTGGGAAGTGGAGACTCTTCAGAGGAGGAAGGAAAGGACCATCCCCCTCAGTGAATTTCATAAAAATTGTAAAACATTAAAAAAGTTATCCTTTTTAGATAAAACCTACTAAATATATTCACCTGTCACCAAATAATTGATAAAAACACACTGTTCTGCAAATGACTGCCTCGCTTGGTTCACCAACTACTTCTGAGAAAGAGGGGGGCCTGTTGTCCAGACCTCTGGCAGTCTCTATAGGGGTGCCACGAGGTTCAATCCTCAGGTCGACTCTTTTCTCTGTATACATCAATGATGTCGCTCTTGCTGCTGGTGATTCTCTGATCCACCTCTACGCAGACGACACAATTCTGTATACTTCTGGCCCTTCTATGGACACTGTGTTAACTAACCTCCAGACAAGCTTCAATGCCATACAACTTTTCTTCCGTGGCCTCCAACTGCTCTTAAATGCAAGTAAAACTAAATGCATGCTCTTCAACCGATCGCCGCCCACACATGCCCACCCATCCTGCATCACTACTCTGGACGGTTCTGTCGCTTCTGGACGGTTCTGTCCTAGAATATGTGGACAACTACAAATACCTAGGTGTCTGGTTAGACTTTAAACTCTCCTTCCGGACTCACATTAAGCATTCTCCAATCCAAAATTAAATCTAGAATCGTCTTCCTATTTCGCAACAAAGCATCCTTCACTCATGCTGCCAAACATACCCTCGTAAAACTGACTATCCTACCTATCCTTGACTTCGGCGATGTCATTTTACAAAATAGCCTCCAACACTCTACTCAGCAAATTGGATGCAGTCTATCACTGTGCCATCCGTTTTGTCACCAAAGCCCCACATACTACCCACCACTGCGACCTGTATGCTCTCGTTGGCTGGCCCTCGCTTCATATTCGTCGCCATACCCACTGGCTCTAGGTCATCCATAAGTCTTTGCTAGGTAAAGCCCCGCCTTTTCTCATTGGTCACCATAGAAGCACCCACCCGTAGCACGTGCTCCAGCAGGTATATCTCACAGGTCATCCCCAAAGCCAATTCTTCCTTTGGTCACCTCTTCTTCCAGTTCTCTGCCTCCAATGATTGGAACGAACTGCAAAAATCACTGAAGCCTCATATCTCCCTCACTAACTTTAAGCACTAGCTGTCATAGCAGCTCACAAATTGCTGCACCTGTATATAGCCCATCCAACTACCTCATCCCCATACTGTTATTTATTTGTTTTATTTTGCTCCTTTGCAGCCCAGTATCTCTACTTGCACTCTTATCTTCTGCACATGTATCACTCCAGTGTTTTAATTACTATATTGTAAATATTTTCCCACTACAGCCTATTTATTGCCTTACCTCCCTTATCCTACCTCATTTGCACACACTGTATATAGACTTTCTATTTTATTACTTTATTACTTTATTGCTGAGAACTTGTTCTCAACTAGCCTACCTGGGTAAATAAAGGTGAAATATTTTTTTTTTAAAGAATGAAGGTCTACAGTAGCCTCAACAGTACTCTGCAGGGAAGCACTACGGTGTAGCCGGAGGACAGCTAGCTTCCGTCCTCCTCTGGGTAGGTTGACTTCAATACAAAACCTAGGAGGCTCATGGTTCTCACCCACTTCTATAGACATAGAATTATGGCAACTTCTGGAGGGTGTCCTCCAACCTATCAGAGCTCTAGCAGCATGAATGTGCGTGTTGTTCACCCAATCAAAGGATCAGAGAATGAATCTAGCACTGAAAGCATAAGCTACAGCTAGCTATCACTGCAGTGCAATACGTGTGGTGAGTAGTTGTTTCAAAGAAAGAGAAAGACAATAGTTGAACAGTTTGTAACAAATTAATTACTTCAAAAATGAAGGAGAAGCAAGAGAGAGAAATATTTTGCTCAGTTTCACTTACTTAGCTAGCAGTTTAGCCTACTCAAACACCCTGCTCAAACAGGGTGTTAGCTAGCTGTCTATGACTATCCAACACAATGGTGGAACTCTTCCAAGTCAAGGTAAGCTTTGGTTTTACTAATTTATTGTAACTGCTAAACTGCATGCTGACTATACACTGTAACGTTACTGCATGATCGTAGCAGGTTTACTAATTCATTAGTTCTATTATCTATGCTGACTATGACGTTCCTTTAGCTAATATGTGGACAACAATGTAGGCTGTGTGTAGCAGTTAAGATATGGTTTGGCTTGGAAAGGTTTTTTCGCCTGGTAACATACAGGTGATGTGTTGTACATGGAAGTCTACAAATGAAGGGAAAAGGTGAGGGGGGAGAGCACATAGATGGGAGAAGGAATACTACGTGGCTGCTATGAAAGTGAAATGTGTTTACGGGTGATCAGGGTTGTATTCATTCCATGGTTCTGTTGAAAAATGTTTCTTAAACGGAAGCAAACAGAACAAAAAGGGGATGATCATACCTGAATTTGTCCAATAGAATTGATCTTTGCAACTGTTGGACAAACGATTACACCCTACTGTAGATCAGCTATATGCAGGCAAGAGTGTGCAAGGTGGTATTGAATGTGTCAGTGTCTGTCATCTCAAATTTTTCTCTAGACCCGTTTGCACCTATGTTGTAAACTTTCATTCATAAACTAGGTTGTAGCAACCTCATGATAGGTATAGGGAAAATGTTTGTATGATGTAGTAGCCTAAACCTATCAATGTTATTTTGAACTGGGTGAATGGAATATGAATGACAGTCATCCAATATGCTGTAATATAGTTAAGGTCAAGATCATGAAAGAAATTATACATCACCCACCGCCACTGCTCTGGGAATAACATCGATGACTACGCTGACTGTCACTGCGTTCATCAGGAAGGTTACAGAGGATGTTGATCCTAGAAAGACGATTAGAACTTATCCAAAGCAAGAACGTCTATTCTAATTCCTAATTCTTAACCCTACAATTACAAATTTGAAGTGGAACGTATTCCCTCTAGCACTGCTCCAGCCCTGCGGTGTCTTCTGAATTTGGTCATCTGTGTACTGAATGGTAATAGTAGGGAACTGAGTCATGGTGGAATTATGCTCCTATGCTAAGTGTCAAGTTAACACTCTGGAAACACACACACACACACACACACACACACACACACACACACACACACACACACACACCCCTAAAGTAAGTCCAGCTATACACAGTAGTTCTTCACAGTTCCACAGCTGCTGAATCATGTGAGTGGCTGTCTGATGAATTCTGATCTGTTCTGGTTCTTTGAAATTTTGTTATTTCATTTATTTTCCCCCTAAGGCACTAAAGGGATTCGACTATTAATTCAATTTTGCCAGTGAAAAGCTGGGGCTATGGCATTCCCAAAAAGAGTGTTTGCAGTATGTTGTGGAACACCCAAACCAGTCAAGCAACTATTCAGTCATTTGAAATGACAGTTGAGGAAGTTTTGGATTCCATAGGTCAACAAGGTTGAACAGTGATTGCTCTAGGATTCTGAGGCTTTGGTACGATCGAAGTACAGATTAGTGGGAAACCAGATGTATGGAAAGGCCAGCAGATGAACTGCACACTGTAACGTGCATGACTGCATGACTGAATTACTCCGACAGCATGGAAGAGCAGGCACCATATTGATTTACAATAACGTACACACACACGCACGTATGTACACACGCGCACAGGCATGCACGCAAACACACACACACACACACACACACACACACACACACACACACACACACACACACACACACACACACACACACACACACACACACACACACACACACACACACACACACACAATCAAACTATAGGGACAAATCCTTTCTTCCAAGCATTTTGATCCTCTTATCCTTAACCAAAGGTTGACAAAATGTAAAATGTGAAGAAGGTGGCTGCACTGTGAGAGTGACAGTAGCCTATAGGAAAAGTGGATGAGAGTTCCCTCTTATGTACTTAATTTACTCCCTCTTATTTAATAAACTTAAATTATTGTAACTGTCCCCAGCCATATTGATTACACATCCAGTGTCATATAGTACTCTGCAGAGCCTTCCCTTTATCCAGGAGACCATATGTTTTGTAGATTAAAGCAGCAAACCCCAAATTAAAATAATCTGCCTTCCCAGATCCCAGACCCTAGCTTGCTGAGGCCTAATGAAGGAAATTCTAGGGCTTAGAGCTTTTTAAAGGAGAGACAGAATTACGCCACGTCCCAAGTCCCACGTGCCATCAGAAATGCACGACACATAGATTCTCGGTTTTGGAAAGATTTTATTTTCATGTAATAAAACTGTTTAACAGTACGGTCGTATGATTGATTGATTGATTCATGTAATTGATTGATTGAACTTAGCAGCAGGCTGCTGCAGCTGGAGACAACATTACATACATAAAAAATGATTGATGGGAAAAAAAAATAATAAAGCCCAGAGTCCTATTTCTATTGTGATTCAATTAGATATATTAATTTAAAGATAGATAAAATAATGTCTGTGGCTGTCACGAATCCCGCTTCCTGAGTCTGTGTTTGCCTGTGTTTCTGTCCTGGAGTGTGTTTCCGGTGTCCTGGAACGCATCCTGTCTGGTTGCCGGGCGAATTAGCTTGTTGGGAGATCGATGTTCACCCGCACCTGTATCCCATCAGTAATCTGCACACCTGTCCTGAACATCACCTCTCCCCTTCAAAAGCTCTGACCTGACATCCATTCCCTGATCGTTAGCCATGAACAGTATGTTGTGCCATAGTAAGCAGACCAGGACAAGGAGAGTAGGAAGAAGGTGAGTATTTATTTACAAGTGAATGTGAATGGGTAGATATATCCAGGTGGCGTAGCGGGCAGCGGTGGTGAGTTGATGGGAGTAAATAGGTGGATCCAATGGGGTAGCGGAATCCTCCGACAACCAGGCGGGAATGGGGTAAATGATCCGGGTGAGTAACTGAAGACAGAACAAACTGAGGTAAGTTTAAGGCAAGCGATACGTAAAAAACAACAAAACAAATTCTATCCAACTTGAGGCTGATACTATGGCACAACATACTGTTCATGGCTAACGATCCGGCAAGGAATGGATGTCAGGTCAGAGCTTTTGAAGGGGAGAGGTGATGATCAGGACAGGTGTGCAGATTACTGATGGGATACAGGTGCGGGTGAACATCGATCTCCCAACAAGCTAATTCGCCCGGCAACCAGACAGGATGCATTCCAGGACACCGGAAACACACACCAGGACAGAAACACAGGCAAACACAGACTCCGGAAGCGGGATTCGTGACAGTGGCTCGCATTTCAGTATCAACTATACTTACGGCAGTGGAGGGTGGAATCAATTCCGGTTCAATAGTCAATTCAGGACGTGAATTGAAATTCCAGGAAATGTCCTTTTTTCAATTCTTGAATTGGATTTTCAGATCTTCTCTTTAATTAATTGATAGCATTGAACTGGAATGGACTCCAACCCTTCCATGGAACACAGGAGCACTGAGGTTGCCTCTCTCTTACGTGGAAAAGAGGAGGTGGCCAATCAGGTTAGAGGGGGAAAGGAGGTGACTAATGAAAGTGCTGTGATTGTCGTGTTTGTCATGGATCCAGGTGTCTGCACAGAGCCGTGCATAGACCTGATCTCCCACCTCCAAAGCTAGAGACATATAGTTGATGGCCGTCTCCCAGCGGAACTTGTCAGCCCACTGGTGGACTGTTACCATCTGCTTGCTGTTCTTCATTAAATCATGTTATATTAGTCACATGCGCCGAATTTAACAGTGGAACACAGTACAGCTTACTTACGAGCCCCCAACCAACAATGCAGTTTAAATAAAAATAAAAATAACATACGAATACGAAATAAAAGTAACAAGTAAATAAAGAGCAGCAGTAAAATAACAATAGCGAGACTATATACGGGGGGGGGGTACCGGTACAAAGTCAATGTGCGGGAGCACGGTTAATCAAGGTAATGGGGGTAATATGTACATTTAGGTAGAGTTATAAAAGTGATTATGCATAGATGATAACAACAGAGAGTAGCAGTGGTGTAAAAGAGAGGGGGTGCAATGCAAATATTCTGGGTAGCATTTGATTAGGTGTTCAGGAGTCTTATGCCTTGGGGGTAGAAGCTGTTTAGAAGTCTCTTTGACCTAGACTTGGCGTTCCGGTACCGCTTGCCATGCGGTAGCAGAGAGAACAGTCTGACTAGGGTGGCTGGAGTCTTTGACAATTTTTAGGGCCTTCCTCTGACACCGCCTGGTACAGAGGTCCTGGATGGCAGGAAGCTTGGCCCCAGTGATGTAATGGGCCGTACGCACTACCCTCTGTAATGCCTTGCGGTCGGAGGCCGAGCAGTTGCCAAACCAGGCAGTGATGCAACCAGTCAGGATGCTCTCGATGTTGCAGCTGTAAAACCTTTTGAGGATCTGAGGACTCATGCCAAATCTTTTCAGTCTTCTGAGGGGGAATAGGTTTTGTCGTGCCCTCTTCATGACTGTATTAGTGTGCTTGGACCATGTTAGTTTATTGGTGACGCGGACACCAAGGAACTTAAAGCTCTCAACCTGCTCCACTACAGCCCCATCGATGAGAATGGGGGTGCGCTCGGTCGTTATTTTCCTGTAGTCCACAATCATCTCCTTTGTCTTGGTCACGTTGAGGGAGAAGTTGTTGTCCTGTCACCAGGTCTCCGTCTTTGTCGGTGATCAGGCCTACCACTGTTGTGTAATCGGTAAACTTAATGATGGTGTTGGAGTCGTGCCTGGTCATGCAGTCATGGGTGAACAGTGAGTACAGCAGAGGACTGAGTACGCACCCCTGAGGGGCCCCTGTGTTGAGGATCAGCATGGTGGATGTGTTGTTACCTACTCTTACCACCTGGTAAGTCCAGGATCCAGTTGCAGAAGGAGGTATTTAGCCCCAGGGTCCTTAGCTTATTGATGAGCTTTGAGGGCTCTATGGTGCTGAATGTTGAGCTGTAGTCAATGAAGCTCTCTCTCATTGAGTGCGGTCTTCGTGCCAGCCTTAGTCTGTGGTGGTATGTAGACAGCTATGACAAATACAGATAAAAACTCTCTAGGTAGAGAGTGTGGTCTACAGCTTATCATGAGATACTCTACCTCAGACGAGCAAAACCTCAAGGCTTCCTTAGATATCGTTTACAAAAATACATAGCCAGCCACCCCTTGTCTTACCAAACGCTGCTGTTCTATCCTGCTGATACAGTGTAGAACCAGCCAGCTGTATGTTGGTAATGTCGTTGTTCAGCCACGACTTCGTGAAGCATAAGATATTACAGTTTTGAATGTCCCGTTGACAGTTAAATCTTCTGCGTAGATCATCAATTGTATTTTCTAAAGATTGCACATTTACTAGCAGACAGGAGGGCAGTGGGGGTTTACCCTTTTTCTCACCCTCCCCTTAACGCAAATCACAGGGATCTGGGCCTGTTCCTGGGAAAGCAGTATGTCGTTCACGTCTGGCTCGTCGGACTCGTTAAAAGGAAAAAAAAAATTCTGCCAGTCCGTGGTGAGTAATTGCAGTTCAAATGTCCAGAAGTAATTTTTCGATCATAAGAGACGGTAACAGCAACATTGTGTACAAAATAGGTAAAAAAATAAGTTACTGTAACGGTTTTCCTCTTCCTCTTCTGAGGAGGAGTAGCAAGGATCAGACCAATATGCAGCGTGGTAAGTGTTCATCTTGGTTTTTAATAAGAATAATGAACACTGAACAAAACAATAAATGACAACGTGAAAAAACAAAACCGAAACAGTTCCGTGTGGAACAAACACTGACACGGAAAGTAATCACCCACAACTCAAAAGTGAAACCAGGCTACCTAAGTATGGTTCTCAATCAGGGACAACGATTGACAGCTGCCTCTTATTGAGAACCATACCAGGCCAAACACAGAAATCCCAAAACATAGATAAAGGAACATAGACAACCCACC